>NC_142112.1:4297500-4667500 GCF_056152115.1 Neolamprologus brichardi
TCTGCTAACCAACCATCAGGTCAACAGTTAAAGAGTAACGTGCTTCACTCTCCTCCTCCTGATTCACCAAACTCTTCCTCCCAGTTTGGTGACCTGACCGTCGGTGTCAGCTTTAGGTCCTTTTCTAGATGCCAACGTCTGTTCTAAAATAATATTCATTCATTTTATTCATATATTTACAGAGCGATATGCAAGTACAGGCAGTACTGTTGTACCCAGTGTTTGACCTTTAACCCTTTAAAGCCGGTCAGAGCAGCACGCTCTATTTTGCAACTATTTTTAAATCCCTGGTAGCTCTGAAACCACGTAAGCTAGCGCAATCATTTTTTTGCATATGAAACCGGAGGAGTTGTACTTACATCTTATGCCATCAGCTTGTCCTCGGTCACAGTTTCCTTCCACATATAACTTTGCAAAAACTGCATAAAAAGCGTTTGCAGCAACAAAAACATAATATTCCAGAAACACGCTTTGCCGATCCGATCAGCTGTTCATAACACTTCCTACGTCCATCAGCGCGAACTATCGCATGTCCGCCATGACCTGCCCAAAACCGGAAGTGACGTCATTTTCGCGGAAATGTCGTTTTTTTTTACCTTTAGGGCCTCATGAGCCTATACTGGTGTTTTTAAAAGTTATCTTTGACTTTATGACTTTCTGTGTGGTTTCTGGGATGCTTAGGACTCATATTGCTGCTGGAAATAGTTTATTTTGATGCAGATGCTGCTTTTTTGCAAATTTGCATTATAATATTTATTTTCGTTTTTCCTGCAGTGTATAAAAATTGGTGTATTTCAAAAATAAAACTATGAAGACACTCAAAATAAATTTCCTGTGGTGGGAAACTATTTTGTGCAAATTTTTTGTATTTACAGTTTTGAGGGATAAGCCTCTTAAATTTCTCTAACTAGAAATATATGTTTAAAAAAAACAAAAACAATTTTCAATTTTTTTGTAGTTTATTGCACTTTTTTGCAATTTATGTAATTACTATGCACTTAATGCAGACATATTATTAAAATCTGGGCTATAATGGTTGTATTGATGTATAGCAACTTGAAATGCTCCCAAAAATGGCTCCACAGCATGTAAAAATATAATATAAGCTCTGGCGGACTTGGTTCTATGGTAGGTCTTAAAGGGTTAATCAAAGGAAGACCTGTCAAGTACAAAAACATGAATGTCTCTATCATAAAGGTTCATCTGAAACAGAACTTGGTACAGTTCTCAGACACTGAAATCGATGCTGTACTTGAGGAGACGAGTGCGATACCATGCTGCAAGCTAGGCGTGATTCTCCAACACATGTCTCTATGTGGTATCGGCTTGTTTTTCCTGTTCCAGCTGTGAGATTAGAGCTGTGGTTACTAACATATGAATCTAATCTCTGCACCTGCGATATATCAAAGCTGTTTGCGCTGCAGCACTTTTCTTGTCTCTCAGTCCATCTGTCATTCCTCCCTTTCCCTGTTTGGCCCTCTGCTCACCTCAAGGTGAAAGTATGATGGTGTTTCAGGCTCGCGGCATTGTTGAAAGATGGATGAGAATGATGAATGGACCCGCTTCACTCTTTGTGTTTATGTATTGGATTTAAGGTTAGAGTACTTGTTGTCTCCCTGGCCATCTTATTGGTACCTTAACTCCTTCCCTCTTGAATGGCTGTTAAAGTTATTGTCTAATGTGGTCTTTATCGGGGAAAGAGTTAAAGCAGTTGCTGAAATACTAAAACACTTCCACGTAGAAAGATTAGGAAAGACGACAGGAAGCAAACAGGATGTGTTTTTGATGAGATGGCCCTGATGTTGTCTCTGAATCAAAGCCTGTATGTCCCACACCTGCCTGTGTCCACATTTATCAGCCTTATTTTACACAGCTGACTCTATTACACACTTAACTAATTGATCTGCATCAGTAAAGAGTCACACTGGGAATCCAAAGTGTGCTGATACACCAGTGTACACTTAACAGGTGGGAAGTCAATGCTTCAATAATTCTGCATCTCTTTAATCAGAGCACTGTGTAACGTAACCACCAAGTGATAATTACCTCAATCAGGTTAAATTATTATATCTGCAAAGTTTTTCCAAGAACCGCAGTTTTGTTTCTGTTAGCTGTAGTGGAAGATGAACACCGGCGTGAGCTGAATGCTTGAATGCTGAAACGTGAACAGTTGCCTCCTGCGTATGCAGACAGCTGTAGTGACAACAGCAGAACCTTATTTGAGCCGGACAGCTTACGTTTGATCTCTGAAACAGCAGTTTACAAAAAAAGTTCTCTATTCAAAATCTGTTCGCCTGCTCGGTCTGGAGCTCTCACTCATTCTGCAAAAGCTTTAACAAAAAGAGTCTAACAGATGGAGCTCAAGGCGGACGTTCTGTCAGCTGCTCTTTCTGAATATTCTAGCTAAACTTTCAAAGCCTGTGATGATGAAGCACTAAGATGGTGAGAATACAGGAACATTTGGAGCAATATATATGTCCTCTATACAATTTACATATTTAGTGAAGCAGCAGTGGGATTATTTAGAAAACTGTCATAACAAAGCCCATATTTCATCATCAGACACGGGCTCCCACCGTTTCACAGTTTCAAATATAAACAATCTTTATTTGGCATCTGTAGACAGTTACTACATCATTGTCACATTACCTTTGCATGTAAATGTTTTGAACAAAAATAAAATGCAGTTCAGTGAAGCTGAGTTGAAGACTAAATACAGCTTTATGTAATCATGTCCTTCTGTTACTGTGATCCACAGGGGGCGCGGGGACCTCCTGGTGAACCAGGTCTACAGGTACCTCTGGTAAACTCTGAAACTAACTTGTGTCAGAACTGTTGGTGACAAAAGTTGGTGACTTTAACTCATTTCTTGTGTTCTTGCATTTAGGGTGAAAAGGGGTTGCCTGGCCCACAAGGTCCCCCTGGAATAAAGGGAACACTGGTTAGTATGACATCTCTTTTCATTTGCTTCTACTTTTTAAAATGTTTCTTCAAGTATTCACAGCAAATTAGGACATTGTTAACTAATGAACATCCCTCAGGTCGCCCAGTAAATCACTGAGGGATATGATTAGGGTAGCCACGTTAAATAAAAAGGCTTCAGAGACTACAGCACATTACCTTTTAGGGGCGATCGTGGCTCAAGAGTTGGGCGTTCGTCTTGTAATCGGAAGGTTGCCAGTTCGAGCCCCGGCTCCGACAGTCTTGGTCGTTGTGTCCTTGGGCAAGACACTTCACCCGTTGCCTACTGGTGGTGGTCAGAGGGTCCAGTGGCGCCAGTGTCTGGCAGCCTCGTCTCTGTCAGTGCGCCCCAGGGTGGCTGTGGCTACAATGTAGCTGCCATCACCAGTGTGTGAATGGGTGGATGATTGTGTATAGTGTAAAGCGCTTTGGGGTCCTTAGGACCAAGTAAAGCGCTATACAGACCATTTACCATTTTACCTTTTAAATAAAGTCCCTTGCATGCATTCTGCCTTTAAAGCTCTTCTAAGATTTCTGATTGCATACGCCAAATACACAAAAATTCCTTATAAAGGGGTAGATGTTAGCTTGAATGCTATCTATAATATGTTCACTTGAAACCTGATGCATGTTAAGGTCAGTGATGACCCTCTCCGTATGGGCTACGAGATCAACTTTGCAACTGATCAATCAAGTTGTCTGAGTATTCAGTTAGCATTAGCCCAGAAGCTAGCTAATGCTATCCAAGAAGCTAGCTAATGCTATCCAAGAAGCTAGCTAATGCTATTAAAAGCTATCACTAGCAAACCAGCATGACAAATGTAACCTGCAACAGTAACTTGATTGCTTACCATTTGTTGCAGAAGATAATTTTATATAAACACATTTTTTTCCTCACGCAAAATTGCGACACACAACAACATGATTGGTTAGTTGCAATGTTGACCCTGGTGGTTAATAAAACGATGCAGGAACAACACCAACACAAGGATGTCAGATACACCATATATAAAATTGTTCTCCAAAGTTTTGGCAATTAGGGGATAAATGCTCTAATCATTTAAACTGATACACATCAACAGCTGTTTGGTATCCTTACACAAAAGACCTTATTGCTGTTCTTTTAAAAATATAGGGTTGCAAACCTCAGAGTTTAAGATATTAATACCACAGTGAACATAGTTCTGTGCTATCACAGCAAAACATTTGTCTTAGCTTTTCTCTCGTCTATAGGGGCTCCTACTTTTAGAATCACAGTGATTTTCACCATATGTGTCTGCAAAACAAAACATTTCGGACTCAGAATGAGTCTTTGTGCAGTTTTATGTGTGCCATCTCCAGAACACTACCGTCCCTGCGGTTAGCTCATAATGAGATCATTAATTTAGCCACGGATCCTTATGAATCCATTCACGGATTTATTTGGCAATATCATTAAGGCTGCAAGTGCCTGTTGCTGTAGACCAAAAGTCAGACCAGCATGTGCTGTGGGTTATAGCTGTACACACAGTATGGAGACCCCCCCTCTGGTAAACAAGATTACAAACAGAGAAATGCAATTACAGCAGAGCCTGGAGAGCACACGCTGCTCAGTGATGATGGCTGGACACGTTGTTCACAGCTTTGTCACCCTCCTATGGCCAGAGTGGGACAGTACAGCTGGAGTGAGGGAGGGTCTCAGTGAATCGTGCTGAGGCCGAAGGACACATCTGCAGAAAACTGAATCAGAAATGAGATTAATGGCAGATATTTTCTGTATCAGTTCAGCATTGGTCTGTTTCTTGCAGACTGCTCTACAACGTGAGGCTGCACAAAGGTCACCTTTCCACAAGCAGCAGCTTCATCTTTGAGTCTTCATCCTCCTCTTTCTATTTGTGTCAGTGCAACAGAAGCCAGCTATGACGTTATGCCTGCAGTGGGCCTCTGACTTATCTGACACGCACAACACATTTACACACAAATACATGCACACTGAGTCAAGAGGGAGGAGGAAAGTGTGTGGGCGGGATGAGCCACCCCTTGTAACTAGGCAACCACATACATTCTCGTGATTATAAAATATACAGAGATTTCAAGCTTACTGTTAGCTGACCCAGCTGACACCCATTATATTTGGCATTTACGATGTGCCTGTTTGTGCTTCGGCTCCTTATATATCATGCACAGTCACATGTTTCCTCCAACTTGCTGGATGAGTAAATACATTCAGGTAGCCTCTGGTTGTGACAGGAAGTACCTTAAGCCTGCAGTCTTTCCCACTGGCCAGGTGGGGATAATATTTGAGATGTTCCAAAAGAAAAATGTCATTCCCTGACTGGTGGGCACTGGTTTTGGAGGTTGCTGGCTTGCTGGAGAAAATCTTTGCACAGAAGGTGCTGCACCAAAAACCTCCTTGTTCTGGTTGCGAGCAGAGTTGCAGGGTTGACACTAGATTTTCATATTTGTCTGCAAACACACAGTAACTCTGAGCTGACAGCTGACGGCCCTCCGATGCAGATTGCGACATAACTAAAATCACCCCCAATGCACCCATCATTATGTTTGCATTTTACAAAGTATCACAAATTTTGGGAGTTGGTGACATCTCCTGTGACATCAGCATATCCACGTGCAATCACTGCTTTTTACATTCAGTGGATGATCCAGAATATATGGAGAAACTTAAATAATACAAAGTAAAACATCAAATTTCTCTTTGACAATAAACAGATATTTACTGGAATAGCACAACACACAACAGAGTTAGGAACAGATCAATTCCAGCTCCGTTTCTGCAGCCTGTATCTGCAGACACACACGAATCAGCAGTAACAGCGATAAGTGTATTGGGTATTTTTTTTTGCCTTTTCCTATCTCGACTGTTAATAAAAGAGCTCTGTGCTGCTGCCACAGTCTCGCATATTTCAGGACGGTAGAATTTATTTGTGTGTTTTTATTTCCTGTTGTGAAGGCATGTGGGAAGATAGAGCAGCTAACACACAGCTTCAAGCTGCGCTCTTGATACAGCAGAATGCTTTGTTGAATATGCAAACTCTGTGTGTGTTTACGCACACCACTGTCCAAATGTAGATGCCCTGTGTGTGTCTGTGTGTGTGTGTGTGTGTGTGTGTGTGTGTGTGTGTGTGTGTGTGTGTGTGTGTGTGTGTGTGTGTGTGTGTGTGTGTGTGTGTGTGTGTTCCTGGTGTGAGTGGACCTGAGCCATCTCATTTCTCCCTCAGTGCCTCCTGACTAAGCCGTCACGCACTCTGTCACATTCAGCCCAAAGCGCTGTGTCTGTCTCTTTCATCTCATTCTCTCTCTCTCCCTCTCCTCACCCCCATCCTGCTCCCCCTCCCCCTAATGTTTGTCTCCATCCAGGGAGCCCAAGGGCCCCGGGGGCCGCCTGGAGCGATTGGCCGAGACGGTCCCAAGGTCTGTGTGTTGAATGTTTTAATTAGTTATTATGCTAATGGGCTGCTACTCCCCAGCCGCTTGGCTAGTCTCAGCCCGTTCTGATGTTGCACCCTTCCTCTCCTCTTGATGTTCCCGTGGAGAAAAGTGCATTTTTCTAAGCAGGAGTCAAACTGTTTGGAATCAGTGTGTAGATGTTTCTGAGTAAATGCCAAAGATGCTTCATACTTTTGACTCTTAATGTGCAGATACTTGAATTTCTTTACAGCAAAAGCATTTGTGCAAAATTAGGCTTCACACTATGAACTCATTTAGGTGCTTATACACAAATGACACAAGCCTAATTGCTGTTGCACTTGTGTAAAGTTGGATCATTTCACAGAGACAAACCATTTTTTTAAACTTGTGTGAAAAAGCTTCAGAGATGAGATCAGTCTGAGGCTCCTCTCAGAGACCAGCACAGGGGGCACGAGGACACGTTCATATTTCTCTGACCTTGAAATGCATATTTCCTAGCCCTTTGGAATTTGTATACTCAGCACAGCATGCATGGCACAAAGATGGAAGGAAAGGAGGGGTAGAAGATGATTTCATGCATATGAAGGTGAAAGTGGCCTCTTTGCTGTTGTGCTGAGCAGGAAAATGCTGCTTGATAAAGTGGTCATTCCAACCTATCTGTAAGGCAGCATAAATAGACGTTAGTCAGTGAGATTAGACTTGTATCATTAAAGCAGTCTGTACTGAGCCCAGTATATTTGTTGTAAAGGCTTACATGCACAGTGAATGCAGGTGAAGGCCTCCTTGCCTCTTAATATACCAGGAACACGTGATGAGAGACGAGGAGCTGGGGTTGGACAGTCTGCTTAATTTGTATTGATTCAGGGGCATCTGTTAGTTATAGATGTAAGTATGCATAGCATGAGCTGTTTATTGAGTTCTCCTTTCACAAAGCCTGATATGTTGCGCTGCCATGTTTCTAAAGTAGTAACTGATCCTTGAGAGAAACTTTTAAACGTTAAGATTGAATTTTATTTGAAATCGCTGCCAAACAGCACAAGTCTGAGGCGTCTCTCACTCGTCACAGTGTGACAGTATGCACGCTTCGACGACTATAACCAAATCACTGTTCTGCTTGAAAACAGAGCAATTTTCAACCGCACCAGTGGATTTGAGCGCGAGGTCTAAGATTAAGTTTAAATTCATCAATCAAGCGAAACAGATGAGTTCATTTGTTACTGTGCTGTACTCAAGCACAGTTGTGGCAGCGATTACTATAGTAGAGGTACAATGGGAAAGCAATATTAGTGTTAGCTAGTTTTATTGTTAGCCTATAGCACACACCTCTTATATTAACATTTTAAGCACAAACACGACCAGGAAACTGTAAGATTCTGAGAAAGGTTTGGATATCACGCTTCTCTCTGTTTCTTTAAATACAGGATGACAATGTGAAAATGTAGTCATATAAATTATGCACATTGTATCCTTAAGAAAACATAAGGCTCCTAAAAAGGAAGCGACTTTTGTAGTTTTGCTTGGTGAAGCTTCCAAACAGAAGGTGCAGCACATAAAAGCTTTCAGCTAATTCAGTTCTGCGATTGAAGACGGCATAAAAGTAAGTGCAATCAACTCCATATCGACCAGCTGCAGCATTAAAATAGTGCTCGCAAGCAGCACAGTGTTTGCAATACTCAAATTCCCACATTGGCACTGACTGCGATGCCGTGCTGGTGCTTGGAAAAGCTCTCTGTCCTCTAAATTTAGTCAGACACTTTTGTGATGTGCTACTCTGATTAGCACAGCTGGTTAACAGGGACGGGAACAGTAATGGGACTGGCTGGGGGGATTATGAATCACTGTACTGTGTGATTTATATTCACCTTCACTCGTCTCCTTTGCAGCGTGTGCTGCACTGCAGCTAAATGAATGCAAATAGCAGCCATGCACCGATGTGCCCTCCATGACCCTTGTGCCTGTCTTGATCTTCAAATACGGCATTAGAGCTGAGAATGTGGGTAACAGATGACCATCAGGAGTACGCTCAGACGGATGTTGTGTGTGTTTCATTTAGGGGAACTGTGGAGATCCAGGAGTGGTTGGTCCTGTTGGTCCACCAGGCCTGACGGTGAGTGGGGGGCTACCTTTGTGTAATTGCAGTGCTTAACAAACTTATTGGACCAGGACCCAGTGTAAAGTTTATCCATTACAGCTGCCCTAAATCAAGAGGATCGTAATTACCAAAATATTGTTTTCCTTAAAAAAATAAATACATTTACTGTTTTACAAAAGAAAATAGTGAAGGGCAACGTTACATTTTCCATAAAAGGAAAAAGTAATGTTAGTTGTTGAATCTTATACTAAATTATTTTCTGACTTCTTAGAGAAGTCTGGTGTATTCGTTCAAATGCAAGTGTAAAAACTTGAATTTAGTTTGAAATTCTTCACAAAAGGGTAAAGTGTGAAGAACTCCCTGAAAGGGAGAAAGTCCGCACTGAAGCACTTTTGGATCCTGGGTTGTCTTTGACACACAGTGTTCTCACAGTGTGGTCAAATATGCTTTGGAGACAAGTACTTAGAAAATGCACCAAGAAAGAGGCAGAAAATGAAAGCTGACTGAAACAGATGTCAGGCCCATCAAGACTGTAAGTAACAGAGACAGAAGGAAGACCACTGCTGATGTTCAGGCAGAGATAAATGTGTCTGGATCAGAGTCTGAGAAAGTCTTCAGAATGACCATAAGCAGATGACTGAATGAACAAGCTTCAGGGGAAGAACAGAGAGCACCAACACCGGAGGGTAGATGACTGGAAGAAAGTACTCTGGATAGACAAGTTCAAGTTTGAACTCTGTGGTCAGCATTGTCGCGCTTATGTCGACAAAAAAGCCGTTTATGTAAACAGTGAGAGCAAATGAGTGAAAACTGAAGGTTAATGAACCAGAAGGTCTACCACAGCATCTCAGTGCATCATGGTACATATACCAAAAAGACAATGACCTCAAGCGTACTTCAAAGCTTTCCAAAGACTATTTTACGGAGCCCCGCAGGGGACATGGGAGAAAAAAAAATTAAGACGGACTTTTGCGAGATCTCACAAAACAAACTCGGGATCTCGCAAAAGTTTTAGCCGCATTCTTCGGAGGCCGCCAGCTTGAAGCCGACCGGGAGGTCGAGGCACGATGTGCCGGGAAAGCGGTGTTCCTCCCGGCTGTAGTAGGTCTCAACCTCCCGTTAGCTTCGAGCTAGTGGGTGTCAGATCTCCGAAAACGTTGGAGCACTTTTGCAAATTTGTGATGTCTTGTTAACCGAGCAGATATCTGACGTTTACACAACTACATTCACGCCTCAAACTATCTTAAAAGTATATTTTGTGACCCAGAAAGAGTAATATTACAACTAAGTAGCTGCCGCCATTGTTGGAATTCAACTTTTGCGAGATCTCGCAAAAGTTTTGCGAGATCCCGAGTTTGTTTTGCGAGATCCCGAGTTTGTTTTGCGAGATCTCGCAAAACTTTTGCAAGATCTCGCAAAAGTCCGTCTTATTTTTTTTTCTCCCATGTCCCCCATGCTAGATCTCGCAAAACAAACTCGGGATCTCGCAAAACAAACTCGAGATCTCGCAAAAGTTGAATTCCAACAATGGCGGCAGCTACTTAGTTGTAATATTCCTCTTTCTGGGTCACAAAATACACTTTTAAGATATTTTGAGGCGTGAATGTAGTTATGTAAACGTCAGATACCTGCTCGGTTTACAAGACATCACATATTTGCAAAAGTGCTCCGACGTTTTCGGAGATCTGACATCCACTATCTCGAAGCTAACGGGAGGTTAAGACCTACTACAGCCGGGAGGAACACCGCTTTCCCGGCACATCGTGCCTCGACCTCCCGGTCGGCTTCGAGCTGGCGGCCTCCGAAGAATGCGGCTAAAACTTTTGCGAGATCCCGAGTTTGTTTTGCGAGATCTCGCAAAAGTCCGTCTTAATTTTTTTTCCTCCCATGTCTGCTGCGGGGCTCCGAACTATTTGACCAATGAAAAGGAACACTGGAAATGATGGACTGTCCAAGTCAAAGTGTGACATGAATCCACGGATTTGAGATGCAATGGATTCAAAGATAGAAAACAAGCCAGCGTGCGGGAACAGCCTGGAACTATTTGGCCCTTAATAATAAACAATACTATCGAAAGTCCATAAAAACGCTGCCAGCAGTAATGACAGCTGTTATCAAGGCCAAAGGAAGGCATGTAAAATATGAACCTTTATGGTTATTATATGTAAATAAGGACTGCTTACTTGTTTCATTTTGTTATTTGCCTAATAAATAATATCATTTTCAGTTTTAAACAATTCTTTTTTATTTCTAATATATTTGGGGTTTCTTGAATGTTTTTATGACAGGTGGTCTAGTAAGTCTGTTAAGCACTGCCATTTAACGTCATTCTTAGCGTTGCTAAAAAGGCCATTTTAAGCATTTATGTTATTTTTTTGGTTTTTTAGTCGCTGTTGGGTCTATTAACACTTTTTGTTGTTTTATTATCTTGACATGTCCCCATGACCTGTTCTGCAGACTCCTGCTGAGATTAAATACAAAAACGTGATGATAGATGAGACGTTTGTTGATCTGCACGAGTATAAACATTAACACACTGCCTGATGTTCAGGCCTCCAATGTGCTTTGGTGTGTCCTGCGGCACAAGTGGACTCAAAATTGTACAATAATGCTAAATGTATTTATTACTTCATCAGTTCACGTCTCACATTTCTATGAATAGTTTAGTGTTTAAATGAATTCAGTTCATGAATATATTATTAAAAAAGAGATCGACTTCACCAGTTTTCTTTAACCAAGGGCTCAATCCACGTGTCCATGCTTTGCTTGTAGCATTGTGGACTTAACAGGCCAATCTATTCACAGGAAAATGTTTATAATATATTTGTGTTTTTGAAGCATGAAGCAAACCTGACCAAGTCGTTTTGCTTCCTAATCCTAAACCCAAGCATTCGGTGTTTGAGGTTCAAACACAATAGCCACATAAAGTGAAGCTTCATCTGTGTTTGCCTAACACACAGAGATACAGCAAACATTACAACATTTGCACAATCTCCCAGTTCCAGCAGTTCCAGCCTACATAAAGGTGACAGTCTGATAATTCAGCATGAACCCAGATTCCTGCTGTCAGCCTGCACTTATTTCACCAGCCCGGATCTTCCTGCTGAGTGACAGCGGCGCTTTTTATGTCGCTTGTTCGTTAAGCAACATGTTACTGAAGAATTACGCCCACAAATGTCAACCGTTTAAAAAAAGAACCCAAGTTGTCTTCGCTGCTTAATTACAGGTACCTTTGTTATTTCCGAGGTGTCGTCCTTCAAAGCACAATTTGCTTCAGCATTTTAGAAATGATAATTTCACAAACAAAAGAACACTTGAAATGTCTTCGCTCAGATATCTTTATAAGTTTACCTACGCTGATGATTATCTGGAGGTCGACGTATTTATTGACCACTTTCCAAAGATCCGGGCTTTAACGTGTCGGCTCTGTGCTGGACACCAAACAATCACAGACCTGCATCTTTTCTTTTCTCCCACATCAATGAAATGTTCACCCTCTCAGGGATCAAGTGGAGAACCAGGCGTTCCAGGGCTGCCAGGGGCCATGGGTCTGCCAGGGTTCAAAGGTCATAAGGTGAGAGTCAACTCTTGTAATTACATACAAAAAAACATGGTTTATTTGTCCATAACGAAGTCTTGAAAAGGCAGCAGAGGCAGCACTTGATGAATGATTTATGACTCTAACTGTCAGGAGCTTACATGATTTACAAGCTGTACTGTGGAAATGTTGACAGCGTAACATAATACATACTTGTTGATGTATTATTCATACTGTGCTTAGATGACATGATTAATTTTAATGGTGCTGAAGGTTGTCCTTCACACTTCAAAAGCAGATGCCCAGACGCATAAAGACACAATAAACAGCCCTGATCCAGAACATACCGCTGTGTTTGATGCGCAGCGTGCAATCCCCAGGATATGTTGTTTCTCTCTGGTTAAGTCTTCGCGCTGTCAGCACAGTGTAACGTGGACGTGCTCTAACACTCAGTGTTGTGTCATCAGGGGGAGAGAGGTGAACCTGGGTCTAAAGGAGCACAGGTACGGCGGCTTTTCTTCCCGACACTCATTCACAGTGTGGAATCACATCCAAACTAACCAGCTTCATGAGAACACACGATCCATCATGACTCCACAGGCTCTAAGCTCCATCTCAGCACAAGTAGGTTTAGCTTAACTAAAGAACAGCATTAGCGATGCAGCGCTCCATCGATCGTGTTCTAGGTCCAAACAACCGTTATAGAGCCTAGAGGTATGTTTCTGAATCATTTTCAACAAAAACACATCTGTATGTGCCATGCTAATTCATGAAGCGGTGGGGTTATTAAAATATCCAGAAAAAGTGAGGTACCCTGTTAATCATTCTGTTTTATAACAACATAGTTTTTAGCAAACTTAAATACCCAGGGGCAGTATTCAAATATGTGAATGTGAAGTCAGAGTTTCAGCTAATAAATGTTAAACAAGACATGAATATAAAAGCAAAGAGAGCGACGCTCTGCCTTCTGCTTCTGCTTCGGGGCCACAAACATGAAACTAGAGAAAAGGCAAAGGTTACCCCGACACCTCGCTGGCTACAGCATTAGCATTATGATAAAACCAGTTTCAAAATAAGATTTTAGCACAATGGTTTCATGTGTTTGTTTGTAGTGTGGCATATCGCTGTGAAGTGGGAACAACAAACAGTTGTGATACTGTTGTTCCTGGGAAGGGGAATGTCAGGTTTTTGGTCAGTGGTCCTGATCTCTCAGTGAGTCCCGTGATTGGTTGATCGGCGGTACATCTCCAGCTTTACTTATGTGGCATCATGTCAGATGAAAACTGCTGGTGCTGCATACCAGGGTCAGGACTTTACACTGTTATGGAGAGAAACAACAGTTTGCCCACTGAGAAGTAGAGGACAAGGAAAAAACTCCTTTTTAACATCAACTATCAGAGGTTTACAGAGGTGGACATCAGAGGTTTACACAGGTGGACATCAGAAGTTTACACAGGTGGACATCGAAGGTTTACACAGGTGGACATCGGAGGTTTACAGAGGTGGACATCGGAGGTTTACACAGGTGGACATCGGAGGTTTACAGAGGTGGACATCGGAGGTTTACACAGGTGGACATCGGAGGTTTACAGAGGTGGACATCAGAGGTTTACAGAGGTGGACATCAGAGGTTTACACAGGTGGACATCGGAGGTTTACAGAGGTGGACATCAGAGGTTTACACGGGTGGACATCGGAGGTTTACACGGGTGGACATCAGAAGTTTACAGAGGTGGACATCGGAGGTTTACAGAGGTGGACATCAGAGGTTTACATGGGTGGACATCAGAAGTTTACAGAGGTGGACATCAAAGGTTTACACGGGTGGACATCAGAAGTTTACAGAGGTGGACATCAAAGGTTTACACGGGTGGACATCGGAGGTTTACAGAGGTGGACATCAGAGGTTTACACAGGTGGACATCAGAAGTTTACAGAGGTGGACATCAAAGGTTTACACGGGTGGACATCAGAGGTTTACACGGGTGGACATCAGAAGTTTACAGAGGTGGACATCGGAGGTTTACAGAGGTGGACATCAGAGGTTTACATGGGTGGACATCAGAAGTTTACAGAGGTGGACATCGGAGGTTTACACAGGTGGACATCAGAGGTTTAGAGAGGTGGACATCAAAGGTTTACACAGGTGGACATCAGAGGTTTAGAGAGGTGGACATCAAAGGTTTACACAGGTGGACATCAGAAGTTTACAGAGGTGGACATCGGAGGTTTACACAGGTGGACAACAGAGGTTTACACAGGTGGACATCAGAGGTTTACACAGGTGGACATCAGAGGTTTACACAGGTGGACATCAGAAGTTTACAGAGGTGGACATCGGAGGTTTACACAGGTGGACATCAGAGGTTTAGAGAGGTGGACATCAAAGGTTTACACAGGTGGACATCAGAAGTTTACAGAGGTGGACATCGGAGGTTTACACATGTGGACATCAGAGGTTTACACAGGTGGACATCAGAGGTTTAGAGAGGTGGACATCAAAGGTTTACACAGGTGGACATCAGAAGTTTACAGAGGTGGACATCAGAGGTTTACACAGGTGGACAACAGAGGTTTACACAGGTGGACATCAGAGGTTTACACAGGTGGACATCAGAGGTTTAGAGAGGTGGACATCAGAAGTTTACACAGGTGGACAACAGAGGTTTACACAGGTGGACATCAGAGGTTTACACAGGTGGACAACAGAGGTTTACACAGGTGGACATCAGAGGTTTACACAGGTGGACAACAGAGGTTTACAGAGGTGGACATCAGAGGTTTACACGGGTGGACATCAGAGGTTTACACAGGTGGACATCAGAAGTTTACACAGGTGGACAACAGAGGTTTAGAGAGGTGGACATCAGAGGTTTACACAGGTGGACATCAGAGGTTTACACAGGTGGACATCAGAAGTTTACACAGGTGGACAACAGAGGTTTAGAGAGGTGGACATCAGAGGTTTACACAGGTGGACATCAGAGGTTTACACAGGTGGACATCAGACGTTTACACAGGTGGACAACAGAGGTTTAGAGAGGTGGACATCAGAGGTTTACACAGGTGGACATCAGAAGTTTACACAGGTGGACAACAGAGGTTTACACAGGTGGACATCAGAGGTTTACACAGGTGGACATCAGAGGTTTACACAGGTGGACATCAGAGGTTTAGAGAGGTGGACATCAGAGGTTTAGAGAGGTGGACATCAGAGGTTTACACAGGTGGACAACAGAGGTTTACAGAGGTGGACATCAGAGGTTTACAGAGGTGGACATCAGAGGTTTACACAGGTGGACAACAGAGGTTTACAGAGGTGGACATCAGAGGTTTACAGAGGTGGACATCAGAGGTTTACACAGGTGGACATCAGAGGTTTACACAGGTGGACAACAGAGGTTTACAGAGGTGGACATCAAAGGTTTACACAGGTGGACATCAGAGGTTTACAGAGGTGGACATCAGAGGTTTAGAGAGGTGGACATCATCTAATTTAATTCATTTTGAACCTGCAGGAAAATCAGATACAGTGGTACAGATGATATATTTGACATTATACTAATGTTTCGAGCGCTACACTTGTTAAGACAATACCCCTGACAGTTCTTTGTTGAGCTGAAGCAGTTGAATCAAGCAACAGCAGAGCTTTTGCTTATTAACTAATTTTCACTTTTTTAAATATCATGAGTACTGATTGTTCTCTGATACAGGCTTTAACTGATTTTCCTCAGTTCTTCTAATTTTAATAAGAACATTTTGAACACCCTGTTCTGACAGGATGACACAGCGGACAAAGATGTTTGCAGCAACTATTCAAGCGATTACTTCACTAATATGACTGCATTAGACTGCAGTGAGTATGTAGTATATTTAAGTAGCACCAGTTTCTTAGAGCAAGCGTAAGAGGCCAAAGACGTCTAACGTAAGCTGATCTTTAATGTAAAACCTCAGCTTTGCTGCAGCCACTGTTGTCTGCACTGGTTGCTTTTCCATGCACTAATGGCAGACAGACAGAGTGATGGCCCAGAGGAACAGAGAAAGCTCCTCTGGGTGCTTCCTCTGCTGCAGGATGTGGTTGGAAAACCACACAAACGAGATAAAAAAGTCAGGTTTGTTAAAGGTCACCAGCAGCCAATTCTTATCCCTTCTCACTCTGGCTTTCCCTTATTGGCTGCTAGTGGTAATCATGACCTTTTCTCCACTCCCCCCGCCCCTCTCTCACACACACACACACATATAAAATGAAGACATTGACAGACACACACCAGTGCATCCACACATTCAGCCCCACACACATGCAAACAAATTCACACTATCCTCCAGTCAATGATGAGGTATCTCTTTTGCAGGGGGAGCGAGGCAGAGACGGGGATCTGGGGAGTCCCGGCGTGCCGGTGAGTGTAGAGTCCTTCTGCTTCCACTGGGTGGCAGCGGAGCGTATGTTTTCAAACGCTGTGTTCAAAATGTGTGTTTCCTGTGTGTGTGTGTGCACAGTTACTTGAACCAAATGTCCCCACAAGGACACAGGGATGGGACTTACACGGAGCTAATTTGGGCTCACATCATGAGGTTACTTTAAACTAGTTTAGGTTGGGGAAAAATAGAGAATTGATGAAATTTGACCAAACCAGTATCTTGTTAGAATTTCTTTTCTTTAGCTATCTGTAGCTAATAAACTGGAGCCCTTTACAGTCCTTACAGATCAAGTCAAACGTTTACACACATCCATCATGAATGTGACTGTAGGCTTTCTTTGAACTGTTCAAACGGTGGAGTGATTGCACAGCATACATGCTTAGTGGCTGCTGAAAACAACAATTGAGTGCAAAGGTTTGAAATTGTTTTTGGATTTTTGAATTGTTTGATTTGGCCACCAACAAGCCACCAAACTCTAAATACTGCGTCAGAGACCACAACAGTGGGCGAGACTGAGAATCATCACAACATTCATGCTCGTCGTGAGTTGATGTAAACTTCCTGCCTGATTGTGATCTTATAAAGCACCTTAAAAAGCCTCTGTAAGAGCAGTGTTATATGGATTTGTGATCAAACTCATTAAAAACACAGAAAAGAAAAAAGAGGGGAGTGAAACAGCAACAGTGCTTTACACAAAGAATCATAAAATCTAGTCTGGAAACACATATTCAGCAGCCACTCAGAGAGAGGTGACTAAGCTGAGTTAATATGCCTTGATAAGGGACCCTGGAGACAAACTCCAGGGGCCCTCGTGGCAAAGCCCCAGCCAGCTTCGTTGTTCAGGCTCAAGCTAAGATCCACATTATTGAGGATCACAGTCCCACGGTTCAGATTCTTGGCAACAGCGAGGAGGGCCCAGAGGAGACGCCGTGTCAGAATAGGCTGAAATACAGACGTTTAACTGAAAATCAATGGTCAGTTTACAGGTTTCGATGGCGTGAACGGGCGAACGAATCTGAAGGTGAAGATTAGAGAGACAGACAGCAGCTCTGGGACTGCTGGAAGTGCAATAAAAAGACACATTTTACAGCTCAGTCTAATAACGCCATGAGTGATTTGCTCAGAGAGGTCAAATTAATGATATTTTATCTATGTCTGATAACATCAGTCATACATGGAGGAACCTCTCGTTGCTCCGTTAGCAGCTATTTTCTCTCAGGTTCATTTGTTTCTGTGTAAAATGCTCCGCAGATGTAGAACGACATGTACAAATATATCTTTTAAAACACACGAGCAAAAATAACGTGTGAATTTATATTGACGTATATGTAAACAAGTCACTAATTACCAAGATAGCTTGTTCACATACTCGCTTTGGCAGCTGTGACTTGTCAAAGAAGAAAAAGCAGAAGTATTACTAATAACATGAGCAACTTCAGCATGTGGAAGCTGAAGCAGATAAATATAATTTAGCTACTTTGTTGCTGTTCTTATCGTGACCTGGAGGAAGGCCTGCTAGTGTTAGCTCGCTCGATACAGGAGCTGAAGAACGCAGAACTGACTCTGTTTGTAATAAACAAACAATCGGAGCTCTACATGATATTTACTATAAGAAGAAATCTATTAGATGTAATTGTGAAACACTCCGTTATCCATCAGAGAGGCGAGAAAGCTGCAGAGACATGACAGCTAGTGCTGAATAGGTGGAATTATTGAAGTTGGGGAGTATTTTCAAGCTGTTGGCAGTGAGGAATGATTGTTCCTGAATAGAGAAGCAGGGCAGTATAATAGAACTAGCACATTGCAATTATCATCTTTAATGAATGTCAATAAACACAATAAGAAAACATAAAAATCAGAATGTTTCCACCTAATCTATGTAATTGAAGTGTTTATCAGTAGGCATTGATCCCTGAGGCATTGCCCCTCACGTTCCAAGACAAGGATTTGACAGTAAACCCGGAGGTGTGTGTGTGTGTGTGCTGCAGCAGCCATGTTGCATCACACTGAGCCGCGGCTGTGTGGTTATGCGTGCCACACTGGAGACACATGAATGTCTCAGCGTGCAGCTTAATGTTCACACTCTGTAATTCCTCAGTGTCGAGAATAGCCCAGCCTCCATGTGATGTGCGCTGTAGGCTAAATGCATCAGCGGTGAATCACAAGCGTGTCACCTCTGAAATGAATTTGACATTTTTGTCTTCAGACACACTTCCTAATTCCTGCTGGCTAAAATAAATTTAGTTCGAGGGAACAAGGGCGGGTGTGCCTCTGTTTCCCAAGAGGAAGTGATGAAGCTGTCACTTTGGTACCTAAGGGATGTTTCTTGTGCAACACACTATGTCACTGATTAGTCTGTTACTGACCCTTATTATGTCTGCATTGCACCCATGCACTTTATGGCTACAGCTCGCTAAATTAGCTTGCTAGTGTTAGCTGGTGATGTCCAAAACTCCATCACTGATGCTCCAACAGGTGGCATCATGGTGGCTACAATAGCTTTCACACACAGTCTGTGGAGTTTACTGCACACATTCAGTGCTAGCATCTATGAGGAAGCTTTTAGAGACCAGCAGTGTTGGTCAAGTTACTTGAAAAAAGTAATCAGTAACTAATTACTGATTACTTCCCCCAAAAAGTAATCCCGTTACTTTACTGATTACTTATTTTCCAAAGTAATTAATTACTTAGTTACTTAGTTACTTTTTAAAAACACGATTTACAACCTGAATAGGTGATAAAGTGATAGATCTTTCAGCCCAATTCTACTTTTTCTGCATAATCATCATACAAAATGTAATCAAATGGAAAAGTCTCTTTTTAAAACTTGTTTTATTAGTTTTAATCTTTTAACTTTATGCATCAAGCAAAAATTTAATTATCTGCAACATTCTCTGACTGGAAGAAATTAGTTTAACATTTAAACCTATTTTCTGCACATTCCAGCACATAAAATAAAATATTTTGTGTGTTTACACTCAGTCTTTCAAATAGATGCAAGTAAAACACAGCAGAAAATAAATAAAGTCAAAGACTAGCGGTCCTGTTGCTCTATTTTCACCTGTAAAGCAGGAGTGGGGTAGGCGGAGGTTTACCCTGGTGCAGGTGTGCAGCGGTCAGTGGAAGAATCCGCGAGTTTCTCTGTGAGTTTCCCATTACGTCGTAGCTACTCGGTGCTTGTTTGGAAGTTTAGGGGTTTTTTCGCTGTAAAAAGAAGTTTTCTTCCCACGCACAACGGACACTAATGTTTTTGTCACTTTTTATGGAATCAAACTCAAAGTAAGGTCAGTACTTCCACGCTTTAAACGCTGCACGCTCATACTCTCTCTGCACTCGATATATGATCCATTGTTGATCTGCACACAGCTGTTGTCACGAACGTCGCACTCGCTTACGTCACTGTCATGAGACATTCTCGCAAAAAAATCACGGTTTTAGTAACGCAGTAACGCAGCGTTCCTACGGGAAAGTAACGGTAATCTAATTACCGTTTTTGCAATAGTAATCCCTTACATTACTCGTTACTTGAAAAAAGTAATCAGATTACAATCAGTAAATTAAGTAACGCGTTACTGCCCATCTCTGGAGACGTAGAGATGGGGTAAAGTAACAAAGCAGCAAAATTAAAAACCTTTATCCCTCTTGACAGCATTGGCTTTTTACTTGGAATCCATAATTATAATTCTTTAGTAAGACCCTACACACACACACACACACACACACACACACACACACACACACACACATGATGTTACTGCAACAGAAAATAAACATTAGTAATAATAATAATAATAATAATAATAATAATAATGCTATCTGTCAGATTTCTCAATAGCTTTGTTTAGAGCGTTGATTCAAGTCAAAACACAAATGCACAGAAGTGGTTTCTGCAACCATAATTATACAAAAGTGTAAAAAAAGAAAATAATTACACAATATTTATGTGTGTGCATGTGTATGTGGTTTTCGTGATAGCCACAGGGTTAATTCTGCTGAGAATTTCTGGAACCTGAACACATTAACCTCAGTTTGCTGAGCTGACTAACTGCTGTAGTGGACATTGAGTCTCCCGAGCTGAACATCTTACATTGCTCAACATGTGGGGTAATTAAAGATGTTGGGTTAGGCTTATTTTTTGCAGTTTTCAATCCTGTCTTTCTAAACTTCTATCCATGCTACAAAAACATTCCCAACGTAAAACAAGACCTTCTGTCTGGACTCAATTTTAACAACACAAGACATGGGCTGTTTATTCATTAATTCATTGAATAATTCAATCGAAGGCAATTTAATTATTCTAAGAAATGTAAGCTGCAAGCTCTTGCATGGCTGTTCATATTAGCTTTATGGATTTGTGTGTTTGGTCTATATTATTAACCTAAAAAATTATGAAACACTCGTGGACACTGATTGATGACCAATGACAAAGAAGGGTAACTGAAACTCTTGAATTCTGTAAAACTGAAACCACAAATGCTGCGAGTCCTTTGACTGCAAAGCTCAGTTTCTGTGTGAAGTGCATCCACACAGTGACTTGAATAGAAAGCAACAAAGAGCTGCTGTTTGAGCAGAAACTCAAACGGCTACTGAACATGCACGAACATTTCCCAACACCAACAGTGTCGCACTGCTGGATGCATTCTCGAGTCTTTGAGTAGCAGTGATGTCTGTAGGGTTTTTGACCTTAATTTCACATTGATTTTCTTCCTGTTACATCAGCAGTGCGGGTGATTGAGAAAGTTCCTTTGGCAGATTGTGCTGTAAGCTCCTGGCATTATGGCTTTAGTGAGGTTTCTTAGAGTTTCTTTCCTAAAATGATTGAAATCAATTACCTGGTCAGGAAAGAGGAAGTCCGGAGCAAAAAGGGAAACATTTCATGGAAAATGGAACAACCAACCGATCTGTATCCTAGTACTCAGCAGTGTAGAAGCTTTATAGATCTGTGGTTACCACTGGATCGTGTTTTTAGGGGCTAAGAAATCCACATTTTCATCACATTACAACAAAGAGAAAGTGCAAATGCATAAAATGCATTACAATAACCATCTAAAATGTTTTGTAAGTCATCGGTTTGACAGAAAAGAGCAGTTCTGCATCAGCAATGCAGAGCAGCTCATGTGGTTTCTCTGACATACTGTCTTTGATGTAAGCAGAAGTTTCTAACTGTCTTTCTCTATTTCCCCCTCCTCTCGTCCTCCCCTCCCTCCCCACTCTCTTTTCTTCTTCCGTCAGGGCGAAGTGGGACCCAGGGGATGGAAAGGAGAGGTTTGTCGAATTAGACTTTGCGGTATTAGATATAATCCATTCTGTCTTATTCTGCACCACAGTGAGAAGGCCTGTCAAGCCTGCATGGCTGCTATAAAAGACTTACAGAGCCCGTACCTTCAGGCCTGTGGAAATCTGGGCCCCCGGGCAGAAATATACATCACAAAAGCGCTCTTTCCCTAAGATGCACACATCTGCAAATCAAACACTTACTCTACCGTCTGCAGAATTACAATTTAAGGAGATACAACTTCCCTCAGTCGCTGCCGTTTGTAGGACATCAAAACATATCTGCTTTTTGATCATTAGAAAAGCAGATACGCAAAGCTTCACTGTTATTCACTGTTTACTAAGACTGTCATTGCCCTACACTTATATCTGCCAAAGCTTTCGCCCATGCGTGGCACACCTGCAGGTCGACAACAACAGCAGCCTTCTCTTGACTGACTAAGCATTTGTATTTGTCACCAATTTTGTCAGTTGAAATACCAGATTCGATCAGTTTCAGCTAGCTAGCTGAACACGCCTTGGCTTTTATTGTTTCCAACTGACTTGATCTAAACTAAGAAAGCTGTAAAGGTTTTATTACACCCTGGGATAGCAGAAGACTGAGGTAAAAGCTGTATGTCCGAGCCGTGTGGATGAAAGTTGCTGTATTAACATGTTTTCACGCCCAGGCTGTTTTTGTCAGAGCCACTGGTGTATCAAAGATTTCGTAGACCGGCTGCTGCAATATTGGACTGAACGGAGCAAGGCAGAGAGGAGTGAAGGATGACAGAGCACCAGTGCTATTTAACTTCTGCAAAATATTGTGGTTTTGGTTCAAATGTCTTCTCACAGCACCGTGAATGTTAAAAAATCAAAAAATCTCATCCTATGTGTACATGTGGCAAGTTGGGATACCCACCTCACTACTGCTGGAACAGGTGTGTCAAGCCGCACGATCTGATATCGTCGTGTTGGTGTTGTTCCCAGATCATCATACTAAAGGTTGTTCCAGGATCAACATTGCAAGTGACCAATCAGAATGTTGTGATGTCATACTTTTGCGACTTCGGGAAAACCCGGCGTAAAACAAAAAACTGTACTTAAGCTGCGAGAAACCGCCTTTGTCCGCCGATCAACGGACCCTGACCCTGACCCTAACCCTTTAATAAACGCTAAGCAGAATTGATATTGTCCTTGCAACATTGGAATTTCATAAATGCACGAATGGGTTGGTGCGCAAAAGAATAACGTCACAATAATGTGATTGGTCACTTGCAATGTTGAACCTGGAACAACATTTTCATGATGATCTGGAACAACACCAACACGACGATATCAGATCATCCGTGTCAAGCCACCAGCTCAAAAGAGACCTTGGCTGTGTCCCAATTCAGGGTCTGCACGCTTGAAGTACGCGCACTACAAGTAGTGAAGTAGCGTCTATAAGTACGAGAAGTGCGGAAGTGAGAGGCTTGTGAAATGGGATGGACTAGCCTTCGTCGTGCTGTTCAGGTTGCCTAGCAACCATGATACTAACTGCGAGAAACGTTACATACAGCTTTGTTTGACAGAAATGAAGGAGAAAAAAATGTTTTGTTGGTCATTAATTTTTGTCATGACATCACTTTGATTAGTTGAGTATTTGAGGCTGAAACCACAGGACTGTGAAACATGATTGGTGGGCCTCATTTCTGTACTGAACAGTTATTACAAGAGTAGTTAGTAAATAACAATTAGCTAATGTTGGTCACGAGACTAAAATCATCTCACTGTGGTAATGTAAATATAATATGGCCAATATTATAGTTCAGATTATTATGATATATATATATATATATGTATATATGTGTATATATATATATATATATATACACATATATACATATGTATATATGTAGAGGCTGTAAAACCACGTTAACGCTGAAAGCACAAACATCACTAATGTCACATAACTTTGCTGTCGGCCACATGTCGGCAATGTTTTAATGTTCTTCGTTATTAAACATTCGCACATAAATAAGTGACGTCATATTCAGTACTTACTTTTGACAGTTCACTTTTCGGCCGCTCCCTTCTGCCGTATTTTTCGGCAAAATTATCCACACCCACCGCCGCGCTATGAATTGTGGGATATATGGGACCACGAAGCGTGCACCGGACCACGCTTGATATTTGGGGAAATCGACGGCGCATTTGGAGTATGCATTTGAAGTACACTTCGAATTGGGACAGCCGTCGTCGGGTGGCGGTGACGTAATCGCACTTAAAATGCGTACTTCAAGCATGCAGACCCTGAATAGGGACACAGCCATAGTGTGTCACTCATGGACGCCCCAAAAATGATTGGAGATTGAGGATGAGTTTGCAGTGTCTTACTGCCGAGCTAACACCAATGTTGATATGCTACGATGTTTTAAATTCTTACATTACAAGAGAAAGGCTTTTGAATGAGGACAAGCCTGTGTTTGACAGGTAACAGTATCCCACTGTTATTAGCTGTTATTAGCTATTACACAACCTTCCCACAAGCCTTATTATTTATCTGCTTATGCAGTTGTTAGGAGTGTTAAGACAAAGTGTTCAGCAGTCAGTAACTGCAGATACGCATCAGTTTCACTTGTTTTGTGACTTTTTTGTGCTCTTTTGTTGCTGCTTCAGAAAGGAGTGACAGGTGATACGGGCCCCAGAGGACCCGATGGAAAGAAGGGCGACATGGGCCACATGGGTGTCATTGGTCCCAGGGGATTTCCCGGACAGGAGGGGTCGCCAGGCCAACCGGGCCAACCGGGCCAACCGGGATATCCTGGCAAACCTGTAAGTGTGCCTCTTTCTTATCTGATGTTAACAACCATAGCAGCGAGAATAAAAAAAGACGCTTTGCTGCCACAGCTGGAGAGGTCAGGGTTGGGAGTTACTGTGACACTGCTGTCAGTGTGTGTGAGCTACGTGAAGATGGAGAACTGAGCACTGAGAAGATCCTCTAAATCTGCAGGCACGAGCCACAGCATGTTTTCCAAGTCCCAGAGCGGCTTCAGCTGAATCAAAGTGTAATTGTGTGTTCCAGGGTAAGCCTCCCTCAGACGAACATCTCGTAAAGCTCTGCACTGATGTTCTGCGTAGTAAGTATTTGTTTGTTTTCACTCTGCGGTGCAAAAAGCCGCAGTTGTCTCAAACATGCATTTCACACAATAGCTTTTCATCCATATCCACTTGTTGCAGTAAATTGGCGAATGGGCTCAGTCTAGTTTAAGTGTCTTAAACTCAGAATGAACGTGTTAGTCGTAATAAATCACCTCCTTCCTGTTTTTAGCCTTCGACGTAAAGAAGAATCCCGTGAATGTTTTTTCTCACAGCTCCTTTTTCCACCCATAGATAATATAAAAGATGGATACTGTACTGTCACCTGCTGGTTTGTCCTGTTCTGAAGCCTTGAGATGACATTTCCAATGTTGCCATGTCAGTGTTTTGAAACTGGATGTGACAAATGAGGCGTGGATGTTGCTGTGAAAGCATACACTCATGGACACGAGCTGAATAATCTTTTCTGCCTCTCACAACGACCAAAGGTTTCAGAACTGGTTTAATGTTGGATTCAGTGTAACCTGAATTATTAGTATTTCAGTATTTTGCTGACTTCTGTAGGGTCAAAAGGCTTTTTGTCTCGTAGTGGCCATTTCAAAAATGCAAAATTAAGACTATTCAGCACGTTGTCTGAATAAAGTCTTATGTTGTCTGTACTATCAGGCTTTTTAACTGCTGCTCACAGTCCTGTCTGTCTGCTGTTTTGGGCTAAGCTTTTAGTACAAACCTAAAGAATACAGAGACGGCCTGTAGATTCATATTATAAGACTGAATAACTGCAACTACGAGTCTAAAGCTGGCAATTACATGCCGTAGATTATAAGACGCATTAAGCAAAACAAAACAGTCAGATAAGTCAAACTTTACTCAGCTCATTCTTCTTGCTTCCTCCACGTCTGCACCATAGATTCATTAATGTTGAGTTCTCTGCAGCTGCTCTATTCCCGTGTTCTCCTGCGCGACCGACAGCCTTCAGTTTGAAATCTGCTTCGTAAGCCTTTCTCTTAACAGGTGCCATTTATGGTCCTTATACACATTATGTTGAAGCTAGGGCTGCCACGATTAGTCGACTAGTCACGATTACGTCGACTATCAAAATCGTCGACGACTGATTTAATAGTCGACGCGTCGTTTGAAGCTTTGTAAGATCCCAAAAGACGCAGGAATAAGTAGTAGGATTTAAGAGTGTAATAACGGACTGAAACAGAAGATGGCAGCACTGCATGTACAAGGATGCCAGCTGCCGTTAAACCCCGAAGAAGAAGAAGCTGTGTCCCAGAATTCATAGCGCAGCCCAGCTCAGTTTCCAACTTCTGTTACCCACTAGGTCAACAGCTAGCCGGGGGCTAGGCTCACTACAGCCGTGAGAACACCGGACTCAAATCGTTTTCAAACCCACCGCCGACTTTCACTACTCAGGTTAAATATATATAAGTCACTTAGATAACTTAAAATGTTATTGTTTGGTTTTTTTCAGTATTTTATTTGTTCCTGAGTAAATCGGTTTGGCTGAGATTAAAGAGATGCTTGAGAATTTACTCCGGTGTCCTGTTATATTTTAGATAGCAAGGAGTTTATGAAACTCCACCAAAACAATCTGCAAATTTCATTAAAATTTAATAAACTATCATCTTGTCTTTATTTTTAGTTAGCACATACCTTAAACACTTAAAGCTGTAAGCTAATGATAGTTATATAAGAGCAGATGCTGCTGGTGCAATAAGCTGTACGTTTTACGTCCAATGGATGATGATCTGATTAGTCGACTAATCGCAAAAATAATCGGTGACTAGTCGACTATCAGAATAATCGTTTGTGGCAGCCCTAGTTGAAGCACAGTATGGATTACTCCGCGTGTAACTCACCAAGGTTGCACTAAAACATTTTTGACAGATTTTTGAGTGCTGTGTAGCATAAAATCAGTTTGAGGTCAGTGAGCACAACCAGAATTCATACATAAGGCGGACGGTCGATTTTTGAGAAAGTTAAAGGATTTTAAGTGCACCTTATAGTAAAATACAGTGTATTGTTAAAGTGTGTAACAAAAGCAGATTCTTCTCATGTTGTGGCTGTGCCCTACAGACCAGCTGCCAGCATTGCTACAGAGCCTGACTCCTCACTCTCCGTGTGAACCCTGCCAGGGTGTGAAGGGTCCTCCAGGTGAGCCGGGAGCACCGGGACCCAAAGGCTCCATGGGAACTCCAGGCTACCCTGGCAGGAATGGCGCTCCTGGTTACCCAGGACCTCCTGGAATACAGGGCCCCGCAGGCCTCAAAGGTTTGATATGACACAGTTTATGAACCAGTACCTTCAGACAGGTTTCTGTTGCCTGTACTCAAAGCTTCCTCTCACCAATGTTATATCTGCTCCACTGTGACAAAAAGCTCCATTCTGGCTCCTCACTCTGATGAAAACAAGGCAATAAGTAACAACACAGCATCACAAAGAAGCGATGGGACAAAATTTACGACCGCTTTCATCAACAGTTAAAATCAAAACAGTGTCAATGATGAACAAATTGGATGTGTTGATGTTCACTGTACCCTCACTGTTAAATGCACTTTTAACAAAGGGCAAAAACGTTCTCACTCCCAAAGCGTAATATTTTATGCTAGGTGACGAATCGTCAGTATATTACGCTTTTGGCCACCCGACATGACGTAGAGCAGGTCACCTACTGATCGGAAGGTTGGTGGTTCGATCCCTGGCTCCTCCAGTCTGCATGTCAAGTGTCCTTGTGCAAGATACTAACCCCCAGTTGTTCTCCGATGCGTCCATTGGAGTGTGAATGCAGTTAGAAAAAGCAGTAAGTTCAGAGATTTTTTTATAGAGCACTTTGACGACTCCGGGAGAGTAGAAAAGAATAAGAATCAGTCCATTTCCTATATTACGAGTTTGGAAAAATGAGGAAACATGAGAACTGTTTGGAATGAATCTACACATGTAGGTTTATTTTACTTAAATCGTTTTGGAAAACACTAACACGATTAAGGTGATGGTTAAGATTAGGGATAAGGTTAGGGTTAGGGCTGGAATACATGGCTGGAGCGTGTATTACTGCGGGAGTGTCGTTGTATTCGATGTCATTCACAATCTGCCGCGTATCATGGGAACGGCCACCTTTCGCGTTCCCATGGGACGCCTCGGGATGTGACAAGTTGTCGGTATGTGAGAGCCACCTCGGGATAAAGATCAAACTGTGACACCTCGTTCACCTTGCGATAGTCAATACACAGGAACTATGGACCGTGCACTGTGTGACTCTTTCAGCCCTATGAGTAATTTGTCTTTTGTGCTCATACTGTCACGCCAGGGCTCTCTGGGCCTGTGATGGCAGGCAGCCCACCGCCATAGCCTGAAACACCTCCAGGAAGGACTGGAGGTCATCTGCTTTCCTGTTTGGTGTAGCACCACCAGAGCAGGAGGCGATGAAGTCTGTCACTTAGCCTGGGTGTCCAGCTGCCGCTTATTTGCGACCACCTGCTGCTGATGCTTGGCCACCATCTGAGCCAGTGTCCTAACTGGCTGCAGTACCTGTGGGTTCAACATGTCACAGTCATTCAGCCGACCCGACCATTAAACTCCTGCCACCATATGGGACTCATATGATGTTTTTCTGATATGCTGTGTTAGTTTTATGTCGGACAAAACATGATGGAAAGATTTCAGAAAGTTTAGCTTTTTAAAACTGGGAAGTCTCCTAGCAACCTGTAGTTGCTAGGAGACCCACTGAACCTTTTCCAGCATGGGAAGTTATTGTTTGCATGGAAAACAGACGTAAAATGTCCCCAAAACTCAAATTTACAGAAAACATTTTTGTTCCCGAAGCTCTCAGTCTGAATCTAATGTTAGTTTTTAAACAGACCTATCATATCTCCAGGTGACATGGGACCCAGAGGGTTGAAAGGCAGAAAAGGAGATGGAGACCAGGGACCACCAGGACCACCTGGACTGCAAGGTATGTTTAATTGTGCACATATTAACTCTTAGTAGCTCTTAGTAGTGTGGATGTTTAATAAATGCCACAAATATACCACGAATATAAACTTGAATGATATCCCATTCTTAATCGATGGAGTTTAATATAGTGTCGGCCTACCGATTGCATCTATAACAGCTTCAACTCTTCTGGGAAGATTTTCCACAAAGTTTAGGAGTGCACATTTATGTACACTTATAAATGTACATTTAAGTACGTTTATAAGGTCGAACACTGATGTTGGACTGGAAGGCCTGACTCTCTGCTCTGTCATGCTGAGGTCAGGACTCCACGTCTTTATGTATCTTGTTTTGTTCACTGCTGCTCAGTTATGTTGGAACAGGAAGTGGGCCATCCCCAAACGGTTCCCACAAAGCCGGGAGGATGAAATTGTCCAAAATGTTTTGTTATGGTGGGCATTAACAGTTCCTTGCACTGGAATTAAGAGGCCCAACTCCTGAAAACCAAACGTTCCACATGGCACAGTGCAGTCAGACAAGTACTGCTCTCCTGGCAACTTCCAAACTCAGACTCATCCATTGATTCGCCAGACGGAAAACTGTGATTTGTCACTCCAGAGAAACCGTTCCACTGCTCCAGAGTTGAGTGGCGGCATAGTTTGCATCACTAACACTAACATCGTGCTTGGTGATGTAAGGCTGGATGAAGTTGCTCATCCATGCAAACCAGTTCCATGAAGCTCTCTTTACAGTGATCTTGAGCTAACCTGCAGGTTCACATCTGCACACTGTGCACTTCAGTACCTATTTATATTTATACATGTTTTACTCCTGCACAGTTGGAGCACCCATGATTTCACTGCATGTACAATGACACATCTGCTGACCTCGCTCTCTTATTTTATGTGGTCGACCACTTTATGAGTTTTTGTTGTTCCCACTCACTCTGTCATAATACCACTGTGGACTTGTTGCATTATTTTGTAAACCTATGATCTAACTGACTTGAACAGAGGTGGTTCTTATTTCAATCTTTTCTTTTCCATCCAGGGATTCAGGGTCCTCGTGGCTTTGATGGGATTGGCCAGCCGGGCAACCAGGGAATCCCAGGCAAACCGGGTCCGCCGGGAGATCCTGGCAAAAGGGGTAGTCCAGGACTTCCAGGGGTTTGTGACAT
This sequence comes from Neolamprologus brichardi, assembly GCF_056152115.1. Taxonomy (NCBI): domain Eukaryota; kingdom Metazoa; phylum Chordata; class Actinopteri; order Cichliformes; family Cichlidae; genus Neolamprologus; species Neolamprologus brichardi. The sequence continues at coordinate 4,327,369 of NC_142112.1, forward strand.
CTCTATGTGCTATCAGACCTACAATCTCAGGGAACACTACAGCAAAGGACCACACATCTGATGACGTGGGAGTGAGAGAGGTTGCTTTTGACTTTAAGACAGAGATATCTGCAGCCAAGGCAGTTGTAACCTCATGAGCTGGTATGAACAGAGATATGGAGGGCATTGATTCATGATCACTGAATATGATCAAAGAGGATCAAGCTGGCTAGCGTCCGAGATACTTTAAACTTCTGAAGTTTAAATAGTGAATCCTAAATCCTGATTGAGTCAGACGAACACAAAGAGCTGCAACTGAGTCGCATTGTTTTTGTCAGTGTAAGAGGCAAGAAGGCCAGGAATCTGAATAATAATAAATATGTCTACCTCCTCGTTTACCTGAATTACTGTTTAAGTTAATGATACAGAAGGCAAATATGATTAATACCCTCAATAAATATGTATAACATGTATTAATTAAATCGTGGGCTAATGTGAGAAAAGCACAATTACTATAAACTGCATATTAAAATATTAAAGAAATAGAAAAGAATCAGTTCGTATGCTGTGCTTGGAAACCTCTGCTTTTCTACTGAGGATGAGCCGGTGAGGTTATTTCTGTGCAGCTCTGCCTCTGAGAAATGATGCCATCTGCAAATGGTGAAAAGTGCAGCACCTGCCGCCATGATGAATTAGGATCTGTTGTATGGAACACGCCGTTTTCACATGATTATGTTGAGGTTCGCTAAAGTTCAAAGGTTCATAACTGATAAAGATCTTGACCTCCTTTAGGTGCAGAGTACGTGTAATCACTAAAGGTGGAAAAACATATTTATGTCATGTTTTGTGCACAGAGCATCACAATTTGTTCTAATCCAAAGCTGTGACAGATGTTTTTGTTTTCATGAAACCTGTTACTGCTTTTAATCTGTCATATTTGTTTACCAGTATTATGTATTCACTTTGCATTCGTTTTGTGTTCATGCGGATTACTGTAAAACCTCATCTGCAGAATGAACAAGTCCTTTATATTTGAAGCTTAGATTAAGTTCTTTCTTCTTCTTTCAGGTGTCTATTTTATTTCAAAAACAAACTCTAATTGTAATATTGCTGCTTAAGCCACTTGCAAGTGAAAAGGTCATCCATGTCTTCAACATTATCCATCGTGTTTCTGCTATTCTCTATTTTAATACTGTTAAAATCATTAATTATCTCCTTTCACTTTCCTTTTTTAATCATTTATTCTGCCTTATAAATTATACAGCTTTTTTATACATTGTTATACATCTTAACAGTGTCCAAACACCTCACAGAGCACAATCCATCACATACTAGACCCCCTTTTAATTTGAAATTACTGGAGGAAAGGTGGAGTTTTATTAATTTCAACCTGAAAACACAAAAACTAAAAACAGATATATGATTCAGACTCACGGGAGCCTGAGTAGTGAGTACTGTAGTAATATTAATATTCAAACGCACCCTTATAGTTGGGAATTAAAAACAAACGATTCCTAATGATAAAGCTAAGAATGAGAAAGTCGTGCTTGACAGTGTTAGCAAAATTTAGAACTGATTTAATACAGGGTACTGTCTATATCGTGGTGTGCAAAGATATATTATTGCAGCAGTGAATATATTTGGTAACATGTTGCTATTTAGAATTTTTTTTACAAAAATGAAACACCTGTAACAGCGTTTGAACAGAAAGTTATGATACGGAGGCGATTTACAAACAGCAAAACAGTATACATGTTATTTTTAAATAGGTTTTGTCAATGCATTCAATGTCCTTTTTTAAATTTCTTCATATTTGGAGAAAACGCTCACATTTACTGTAGATCAGCGGTCTCCAACCTTTTTTGCGCCACAGACCGGTTTATGCCCGACAATATTTTCACGGACCGGCCTTTAAGGTGTCGCGGATAAATACAACAAAATAAAACTAGTACCGGTACCAAAAAATTTTTTTTTTTATTCATAACACACGTGAAAAGACTCAGGAAAACCGAGTAGACGATAAAAACGATAACAAAATAATGCTGAAAACCGATAAAAACCCTGAAAACCAGACATTTCACACCTGAGCCTCAACTCTCGCGGCCCGGTACCAAACGACTCACGGACCGGTACCGGTCCGAGGCCCGGGGGTTGGGGACCGCTGCTGTAGACAATCAGAATACTGCATTAAGAGGAAATGTCTCTGTGACCTCATGAAGCAAAACATCTTACCCTCATTATGCAGAGTATCTATAAATATGTGAACTGACCAACCTTTGGTCCCAGGCTCAGCTGGAGCAGCAGCAGTTGTTTGGACTTCAAGTTTGGGTTCACAGGCTGCCGCTTGGTTACTTGTCACTACAAAAGCCCCAGTGCAGAACAATGAACTGAATTAGGCATCCTTCTTAAATGTAAGTATGTTTAGTCGTCCTACAGTGGGATCACAATGTGAACAAATTCATTTTACAATTATATGTTAATGATTTTGCGATACAGTGCAAAACATAGCATTTTAATGCTAACAGGCTAACATGTAAATATTCCTTTTATTGTGTTTTTTAATTAACAAATTCTCTCCATTCTTTACCCAACTGAAAGCTAACAGTTAACAAAATCAACTCTGCTTAGCTGTGTACAGAAATGAGTGGGAAGATGGAGCCTAATAGGGCAGTTTTATCAGATCCAGGTAGACGGACTTAGCATGATGCAGCTTATCCTTGCTAACTGTTCTAGACGAAATTCAGTGAGCATTCTCATACAGGAATAATCAGTGAAACAATGAATGCAAGTACTGGGACACAATATGGTAATTATTTTTTCACACAACATCTCCGTCAGCGTTTGTACAAGGTGTTTGTTTTCATCGGGAACGGCTCCCAGAGATTCCCAATTCCACGTGTGGTTAGGATTGATAAGGCATGTTATCACTTGTAGACTGGAAGGCTTTACAATTTAGGAAGCCAATTTCCCAACAAGTCTGTTGTTTAAGATTTTTAATTTTTCACTTGTCAGAATGAACTTGGCAAGATTCATATGACTGCTGCGAGTGGGGATAGAGTACAGTTAAACTGAGTTTTTAAACCCCAGCAATAAAATTCTGACCAGTGCCTTCACCATGATGAACGGTTTTTAAAACATCCAAATTCATTTTTGCAGAAAAATTAGTGTCCAATATCCATTAATATGTGTATATGCTATAAATAGATATGAAAGTGGTTTGTCCTCATTTCCCTGAAAATGAAAAACATTATTTGTAGAAATAATGGGATTTTCATCAGGAAACTCTTTCTCAGATTAGAACATTTAAATGCAGCTATTTTGCATTCATTGGTTTCCACTGAGTAATATGACATAAACATTAACATAATGTTAATAAGTTTATATTGCGCATAGTTATTAACTGTTCACTCATCTGAATTTGTTTCTTTGTTTGGTTCCTGTTCAAAGTGTAATTATTGTTGAATATGTATAATCAGAAATGTCAGTTTATTTCCTGTTTTCACCGTCGTATTTATGCGAATGCACAAATGTGTGTTAACAAGCGTGTGTTTCTCTTCAGCAGTCAATGCTGTCAAAAAGATGCTAAAACTTTCCTGTCATTGTGTTGCTATACACAATGTGCTTTGAGGTAGCAGCCAAGAAGGGTGTAGTTTGTGTCTGTGAACACCTGTGTGAACACCTGTGTGAACACCTGTGTGTACACCTGTGTGGACACCTGTGTGGACACCTGTGTGAACACCTGTGTGGACACCTGTGTGGACACCTGTGTGGATCAGCGCACTTGTATTCAAAAGGTTTCTCCATGTAACAATCTGCTAGGGAATGTGGGGAGCCATAGCCCCGTCCCCCAGGGCATGAAGCAGGTAGGAAAGAGATCCAGGCCCAAGACATCTAGACATCACCAGGGGGGCAACCGTGCCACCCTCCTGGGAAGAGCTGAGGAGAGCCCCAGATGAGGGATCACCCAGCAGCCACGGAGCAGAGGCCAGAGGGGGTTGCAGTGACGTGCCTGTGGGCTCTGCCGGCAGCCAGCTGTGCCAGAGAGAACCGAGCCCTAGGCCCAGAGGCCAGAGGGCCCCCCACCCCCCAGGGCCCAGCTGAATCACAGGCGCCAGGTGCTGCCAAGCAGCCACCTGGAGTGAGCTAGTACATACATGAGCACCCAGCCCCAGACACCAAGAACCACCAACGCACTGACGTCTGAGGGCATCTGCCACCGGCAGGGAGTGTGGTGGGGGGGAGATAGGCCCTCATACCTCGGAGGGCCTGAGATGTACCCAGAGAGGTGGAGTCTAAGACCCGACCTGACACATAGACACAGACAAACGTGCATTCCCACCCTCATGCACACATATACAAATACTCGACAATCACCCAATGTGGAGAAAGACACAAATAGACACTGTACACACAATCACACTCCCCAAACATACTTTATACCCCAGGTCCAGGTACCCTAGCCCCCAGAGGGGGAAACCACACCTAGACCCAGGAGATGTTACCCTTTTCCCTGGGTTTTCTTTTCACGTGTGTTATGAATAAATCTTCTTTTTTTCAGTACCAGTACTAGTTGTATTTTGTTGTATTTATCCGCGACACCTTAAAGGCCGGTCCGTGAAAATATTGTCGGGCACAAACCGGTCCGTGGCGCAAAAAAGGTTGGAGACCACTGCTCTTAATTGTTGTGACACGTGTTCGAAATGCAGAGAGGTGCGCTCGATTTGCCGCACGGAGCAGCGCGAGAGTGAAGCACGAGGGAGGGGCTAATAATCGGCTCAGTCATTTTTAATGATCGTTGAAAGCCCAGATCGTAATCGAGATTAAAATTTGATTAATTGAGCAGCCCTAGTGTAGAGCATCTTTCCATTAAGTGACAATAAGATGGGAAATGTTTGAACATGATGTAGACAGCACTGACCGCTGACATGTCGACACATTTGCCACAAGCAAGACGAACCTAACATTTCTCATTTTACAACTTCAACAACTGCAGATAAACTTCATACACAAGCTCAAAGTACTTGGAAATGCTGCTTTTAGTTAAATATAAATAGACTCGAAAAATACTTTTGAACATTTTACATTACTGAGAATTGAGCACCTTAATATGGAAAGGCTGTGTACTTTGTAGAACGAATCTTCATGTAATTAATAATAGCCCAAACCCTATAACTCTAAACAAGAATAGCAATATACTTCTTAATGATCAAAACAACTTTTTAAGGTTGCAAAAGAAAGTTTAAGGTTAGGATGCACGTCTATCATAAAAGCCACCAGTTTTGTACTTCCCACTCTGGCTCCTAAATGTCATGCTACTTTTGCTTTTGCTCATAGGTAACTTCCTGTTATTGTGTTGAGGATTCTCACCTTATACATGAGTGAGTTGGTTATTTTTACCATTGCTGGTGCTATCTTGAAAGTGTCGTCTTATCATTTCACCATCTTCAGTGCAAAAGCAGCACGTACTGTATGTGTGAAAACCTTTTCCACTGCATACGGTGACATCACCACCGGTACCTGTATGTTTTACTGTGTAGTTCAATTTTGAATTATGTTTTTTTTCCCCTGTATTTATTATATATTTTGTAACCTAATGTTAATATTCATAAATGCTGAAAAATATCATGTTACAATGGTATCACACACACACACACACACACACACACACACATATATATATATATAAAATCTACAAATGGCAATATTGTATTTTTTGTAAAAAAATAAATATATATATTAAAATAATTCTGGATTTTATCACTCTGACTTGTTTATCTGCGTTTTCATTTGTTATTTTGACTTTAAAAATGAAGGTTTGGATGCTTCAAAGACAACTGTCAGGTTGCCCCGTTTCTTAATCCATTTGGGAAATGATATAAACTCCACTGTGTGTTTGTGGTAAACCACAGAATATTATGATAAAATTCATGTGGGTATCATTTTAAATCTTCAAATGTGCTTATCAGTATCGGAAGTGCACTCTGATTCCTGTAAAGGAAACATTTTGTTCATGGTGTAAAAAGCATCTTCTTAGCTACACAAAACCGTTGGCTAGAGCCGAAGACAACAGCTGACAGTTCTAAGACTTATTTATTATCTTCACGTGCTGAAATAAAACATAACAATGTGTTTTAAAAAGGTTTAACTGTGCACATGCTGGGTTAAAATCTTTACACAACTAGTATGTCCAGTTGTATATAATATTGCATTATACCGTATTTTCAAATCAAATCAAATCACTTTTATCGTCACATCAAATGTGCAGGTACACTGGTACAGCACATGCGAGTGAAATTCTTGTGTGCGAGCTTCACAAGCAGCAGAGTTGTGCAAAAATACAATAACATAAAACAAGCAAAATATAAGAATGGCTAAATCTGAGACTAATAAATGTATGTACAATATATAATAGTGCATGCATTACTGGATGTGTATACTAAATATGTTTTTCTACGTGTGTGTGTGTGTATACATATTTTACAAATTAGTGTACAAACAAGTAAGCAATAAAATAAAATATATAAATTATGAAAATATTTTCAACCAGAATATATAATTAATAGTTACGACAATATTATTATTTTGGAAATAAAATAATAACAACTACGCATATACTTGTATTTTCATATATCACTTGTTAAACAACAAACATTCATTAAATTAGATGAACTCAACATCTTTGCATTCACCTAACAAAATTATATTGAGTTCTGTTTATGTGAAGAAGTGAGCATTTGTGTTGTCTTGTCTTTTATAAATGTAGCAGATCTGAGTCTGTGAGTGCACATTATGTGTCTGTTCATCATCAGTACTAGACTGGATCATTAATCAGGCAGGAATATGAAATGTCTCCTTTTTTTAGAGCTTCACACAACGTTTCTATAGAGCCTGAGGACAGAATGAAGTCAAGTCACTGCTGCCTAAGAAACACTCAAACTGCCTGTGAGGAAACATGTTTCTGTTTAACGTCACTGACTTTGAGTGGACTATTATGAATATCGCTGCTTTTTTTTTTACCATTTGACTTAAGTTGTTTGTTTTAGGTGTATTTATTTGTTGTTTTTTTTAATTGTGAAACTGCTTCTACTGGTGTCTCTACACAGTAAATAAATATACACACTGCCCAAACCCAGAATGCAAGGCCCTAAAAAGGCTCCTCCACCCCTTTATTCTCACTTTGTTGTTGTAAATGTGTTTGTTCTGTGATTTTCAATAAACTGGATACTACACTAGTTATGGACTGGTTATTTATGTTTTTTTCATGTATAAATAATTATAAGTAATAATCATTCATATGAACCAGGCTGTTTTTTCATAGTTCACCTGTCCTCCAGGTGCACCAACTGTCCTTTCTCTCTCTCCGCCCTGTCTGTGCAATTCTGGACATGACTGGATATCAACCAGTCTCTTCCAGCGTGGGTGTGGTCCTTGGACACCAAGCACACCTGTCATCCACCAATCAAGCTCTGTATTTGAACGTCGACTTCACAATTGCTCATGGCCAGATCATTAACCTGCTCTAGCAGGATGGTTGTTCAGGCCTTTAGTTACAGACTGTTTGCTCGAGTTTATTCTGTGGAACACCCACCCACCTTTCATTTCCTCTGTTTAGGAAGAACATCATCTGCCTATCCCACTTTGACTTTGCATGCGGGAAAATGACTTGTCTCATGTAAGCAAATGGTAGGAAGGTATGAGAGAGCTTTGTTCACTGGGGCGTTAACTTACCTTCTCAGGAAACACAGTGAGCCCTTATCGTGACAGTATGTAAACCATCCGCTCAAAGTCTCGGTGGTTTAACTACCAGCTCACTTGCTTAGTTTTAACCTGCGAAGAGTTTTGGTTGCTTAACTTCCTGAACAGCATAGCTTGCAAACCCAGCTGTATTTTTTTTATTGACATTAAAATCAACTAAACTTTTCATGGTATTCTGTGATTGATTCCATTTAGGTAACTTGACAGATTTATAATGAAGTGATGCTAATAATCTCATTAACCTACATAATGCTGATCAGTTCTTTATGTCATCCTAGAACTGTGCAGCAACACTGTCAGTGAGGGGAAGTGTTACATTGTTTCAGCAAAAACAAGGTAATTTACACCCTAATAAAATTGTGTTACCTTCGTATCTTCACTAAATGTGTAAAAGCTTATTTGTTTATGAAACACATGAGGGTACCGATAATGCTTCAGCTTCATACACCGTGACCTGAACCTTTTAAAAAAGGAATTTCATTATTAGATATTTGGTAAAACACATATATAAAGTTGTGTATCATCTGCAAAGCAGTGAGATTTGACATAATGACAATAATGTTCCTTCCAGGAAGTGATGTAATGTGAATAGGACTTTAAACACAAAACAAATCAAGCCATTTCACATCTATTTATTTAAGCTGCTCACTCGCCTCACATGTAAGTGATGCACTGTTAAAATCAGATGAATGATAGAATTATAAAATGATGTGAAGTGGGAACAGAAACTAGTAAAAGCTGGTCTCATGCAAATTAGTTTGTTAGTTTGGGGTTTTCAGATGTTTATCACCAGATGATGTGGGAGGTATTTACTGATTTTCCATGGAACCCCCCACTAACTCTCTGAAGCAGAGAGAGCCTTATCAGACAGCTCTGTTCAAACTTAATTAAAGTATGTTTACGTTTTGTTTGTTGTGCATGAGTGCTGGATGCCATTTGTGACATTAGTAAGATGCGGTTTAACAAGAGAATCAACACTGCACTTAAAGCATCCTATAAATAAAAGAATCTGTGAAAATATGCAAATAAATGAATAAATGTAATAAAATATAGAAGATAAGCTCAAATAAAGTTGTACTTTTTTATTTTATGGTGATGAGGCTCCTAATATAAGTGTGTCATAGATGAGTGAAAACATCTAACAGCTGATTGTATCAATGTAACAACATTGCTACTGCACAGACCACACAATGCATATTGCAGGAGAATGTTCCACAAATGTGTTTGCAGTGTGAGAAATCCGATTTGAAACAAAAAAACATTTTCACATTCCTGTACGAATGCTCTCACTTGGTGTTGGCACTCTTTGTGGTGCAGTATCACTTCCTGTTTCTGTTACAATAAAGTGGTGTGTTTGTGTAGCTTTTTTGTATAGCCCATTTCATTAAAAGCTTTTAGAAAATGTCTTATTTCATATTGTAATCTTCGTGTGCTTTATCAAAAGCACAGTCTCTGTTGAATTATCCGCTAATTATATTCATAGTATTCATTCAGCGAGATACTTCAACAACTATGGTGTATTGTCTTGCAGAGGTCAATACTGAAGCACTGCTGACTAAAGAGAAGCATAAATTCTGCCAAACAGTAATTCACATCAGCAGTAATGAAACTCGGTTACATGAACCGGAGGTCACTAAAATTAATATTGAATCGACTTTGCCAAAATTCTGTAGTCTTCTCTGGTTCTCTCACTAATCAGACCAGGAATCACATGATTAGCTGCATATTCTCCTTAAAATGCTGAATGGTGTCCAAAAATGGTTTGGGTTTTATAAATAGTGGGAAACTTTCTGGGGCAAAATTGGTCTTGTTAGGAGCGAAGTCATCCCTTGACTTTGTGTAGAACAGCTCTCATTCTAGAAATCGGCCAAATTTATTAAACCCCCTAAAATCCAGAGCATCCAGAGTTGGGACCAGGAAGCAGAGTTGCAGTCTTGCACGCCTCTCTGCAGCTTCTCTCCTGTTATACCCCCAAACATCCCCTTAGAGAGTGCATCTGCTTCTAAACCAACACAAAACTAATCAAAAATCAGCAAAATCAGACACACACAATATCCACATCTACATAAAAGAGTGAAACAGTGAAAGGTGGATTATTAACCATTAGGTCTCCCTCTTCTAACCCTGTCATGAGTGTCATGAGAGTGAGGTGTGGATCCGAACGCAGGCAGAGGGAAACGGAGCAGAGGTATGAATTCTTTATTTAACTGCTGAATGATTACAGGAACAAAACTGAACTGTGACTTGACTCGCACTGAGATATCAAACTATGACCTTTGCTGTGGCAATGACTATGGGACATAGACAACTAACAGTAAGAGACACGAGAATTCTTACGTCCGTTTGCTCTTCGTGGACTCATCTGCCCTCAACACAATGACCCCCCAGACACTCGTTGGTAAATTACCGACTCTTGGACTGAGCTCCTCTCTTTGTAACTGGGTCCTGGACTTCCTGACCAACAGACTGCAGTCTGTGAGGATCCACAACGTCTCCTCATCTTCCAGAGTCCTCAGCACTGGCTCCCCTCAGGGCTGTGTGCTAAGTCCCCTCCTGTTCACGCTGCTTACATATGACTCACCCCAACCGGTCGCAGCAGATGGCCCCGCCCCTCCCTGAGCCTGGTTCTGCTGGAGGTTTCTTCCTGTTAAAAGGGAGTTTTTCCTTCCCACTGTCGCCAAAGTGCTTGCTCATAGGGGTCATATGATTGTTGGGTTTTTCTCTGTATCTATGAAGCGCCTTGAGGCGACTTTTGTTGTGATTTGGCGCTATATAAATAAAATTGAATTGAATTGAATTGACTGCGCACCCAACCATCCAGGCTGTCATATTGTGAAGTTTGGGGACAACACAGCTGTGGTTGGATGCATCACAAACAATGATGAGACCGGCTGCAGGAAGGAGGTGGAACACTCGGACTGGTGCAGGAAATACAATCTCTGTTTAAATGAGAAGAAGACGAAGGAGAAGGAGATGATTGTGGACTTCAGCAGGGGAAGACACACACACACACACACACACACACACCCATGCACGTCGGAGATTCTGCAGTCGAAGTAGTACCCAGCTACAAGTACCTGGGTATGTACCTGGATAGCAACCTCACCTGGAAAAACACTTCCAGCCTGATCAGGAAGGCTCACCAGAGGCTCTACTTCTTGAGGTGGATGTGCGGGACTTGAGAGCTCAGTCCTCATCTCCTTTTACAGATGTGCGGTGGAGAGTGTTCTGTGCTCTGGCATCAACGTGTGGCACAGAAACTGAGAGGAAAGCTCTACAGAGGGCGGTGAAGGCTGCACAGAGAGTGGTCGGAGGCAGCCTCCCAACCGTCACAGACATATACACCTCCAGATGCAGGCAGAGGGCCACCTGTATCATGAAGGACCCCACTCACCCAACACTCTTTGTCCCGCTCCCCTCAGGCAGGAGGCTGAGGAGCATTAAATGCAAAAGCAGCAGACTGAGAAACAGCTTCACTCCAGAAGCTGTGAGACTTCTCAGTGCATAACGGACATGAACTGCTTCTGTAGCACCTTCATCACTGACACTTACTGACACGTCACTTTATCAGTGCTGGTCATCATGCCCTTTGCTGCTTTCTATATCCATACTCCATACTGGGACTCAGGTTGTTGCACTCTATTTATTTGTATTAATTCATTACTTGTTATTCTGTTTTGTTTTTTCATAAAATATTTATGTATTTACTTTTTAAAATTCTGTTTCTTCCTTATTCTGTTTCCTTTCACTCCGGGACCGTGTGCACATAATTTCCTTCCACCTCATGTAAACATGTGATGCGAATGACAATAAAGCTCCTCGAATCCTTGAATCAAATTTAAAATCCTTCCACATCTGATCTTGAAGTCCTTACAGCACCATATCACCCCAATTTTTCATGATTGTGTTGTCATTTGTGACTCTAAAAATATTTTGCCAATCTTGGAAACAATTGTGAATCTTTTTGCATATTTAAGTTCAACTGAAAATTAAAGGTCAATGTCAAAGGTCAAAGTTAAAGATCACTTCAGGCGTTGAATGCTTATAGTGCTCTTGGGCCTCAGGATTTGTGTCCAATAGAGCTTTTCAATAAAAATTATTTTTGTATGAGATACACCAATAAAAACTGAAATCAGGTCATGTAATATCTGCAGTCACTATGAGTAAAGCACAATCGTGTACTATTCATTCCATTATGTGGAGGTTTTATCTAAGTAAGAGTAGTGACATGGAGAAAGGCTGCTGGTCCCAGTCCCCTGAATTTCTTTCGCCCCCATTTAAGACTGTTCATGTACTTTTGTAGTGACATTTAATGCCACTACAAATTCCTTCAAATTGCCCCAAATTAATCCCCCCAATAGTTCACCTCAAACTGAAAAGAGTCATTTTAATCTTCTTAATGTTGTTGCATCTAACATGATTGTGCTCTGTGGGGACAAAGAATCATCACGTGACTGGTCGTGACAAACATTAACCCTCGTCAAAATCACATGACCAATTTAAGACGACACAGCTACAAGATACAGCGATTCAGTCTCCATTTTAACTTTTGTCGAAAGTGTGGACTTCAAACTTTATACCAGTTTTTGAATTGTGTCGATGGGCCACGTAAAACCAGAGTTATGATAAAAAATACACGCGATGTTTTTTCTGAACAAAACAGTGTTTACAGCGGGAACAACGGTAAAAACGGTTTTCTACAGACAGTCAGAGCTAGCAAACACTCTCCGCTTGCGAGTGAAAAAAGAAAAAGAAAAACACCCCGACCCTATTGGTGTTAGAGTTTACCATGTCAGCCAATCAAAAAATGATAAGGCAACATGTGACATTTGGTTGTTTAGGGAGAAGGGGAAGTTTTTAGGAGTGACACCCGCGACGAAAGCGGGCGAAAGAAAGAAAGAGAGAGCGAGTTTTCATATGTGAGACATTAGTGACGTTTAGCGTGTTTGGAGGCTGTAGTTAGTGTGTTGTATTGTGTGTCAGTTAAACTGCTGAATTTCATATTTGCTCTAAAAAAGATGTCAAAGGCAGATTCCAGTGTAAACGCTGTTCCCACATGGAAAACTGGACTGATGCACCTCCTGCTGTCAGACCTGCAGGTTTAGGCCTGTGCTGTTCTCCTCTGTCTTATACTGAACACAAACTACATTTTTTGGACTGGCACAAATAATTTGTGTGCCTTCTTATTGGATGCAGCACACCTGATTGTTCTGTAAATAGACTTAAATGGTTATATAAAAAACGCCTGAGGCCTTGGCTGCATTTTTAAGTAAATAGTACCATATAACTTTGTTGTTTGCAAAACTTGTGCATAATTTTTAGAAATGTACAATTTCTATTTGCATTTCAAGTTATGACAATGATTCGTTAAACATGTTTGTGGGTTTTACAGTAAAAAATAACTTTTTTCTACTCGGATTTTGAATATTTTGTCTTAATTTAGATTAACCGTGCTAATATAGTATACTAAAATGAAAAAATAACTCAAATTTCAGATATTTGAGGCAAACAAGGCAAGAAAAACACATTTTAAAGCTGAAATATAGTAGTCAACAACAGCCAATTATACCCTGGACCCCAGAGGGATAAGAACTCATAGATTCTCTCGACACAACTTATAAACATTCAATTTGGGGTGGCTGTAGCTCAGGCGGTAGAGCAGGTCATCTACTGATCGGAAGGTTGGTGGTTCGATTCCTGGCTTCCCCCAGTCTGCATGCCAAATATTCTTGGAGAAGATACTAACCCCAAGTTGCTCTCCGATGCATCCATCGGAGTATGAATGTTACTTAGAATGCACCTAGAAAAATGTGCTTGTGTAAATGCACAAGTTGTGTAAAGCGCTTTGAGTACTCAGATGAGTAGAAAAACGCTTTACTTCCATTTACCATTCAATTCAGCAGTTATCAAACATAATTATGAACCTTCATTTTCAAACAACAGCCATTAATATGAAGTCCAGCTGAAGCTAAAGATGTACTACTTGTGTGAGCGACAGTAACCATTTCCCTGTTGCAGCTGTTTATCTGTATCATCCAAAGCCAATGTTGTGTCGTGAGATAAGGTAGAAGGCTGGGGAAACTTTCTGTCAAACTTCATCACCATTTCCTCAGAGGAAACTGCTGTCTAAACCCCCTTGCGTGCACTGTGCAGCAACAGGAAACAGAACATTTTTGTGAACTCTATTTATAGGATTCATGTGATCGCGTCTATTAACTGTCATTAGACATACTTGATTCTGTGTTTTTTGTTTTGTGACAGCACCACATCACTAGAGCGTACCACCCAAAGATGTAAATGCATGCAGCAATGTCAGGGTGTGAATGCACAGCTGACGGGTGAAACTGAAGCATTCACACCTGGATGCCGTATATAAAAATAATGAATGGTCAGACCTCAAAAATAAAATCAGTAGCATCAGAAATACTGTAGCATCCTTAGCAACTGGAACCTGAAACTGAACTATTTATTTTGGTGTATCAAGGCCCAAAGAAATTGTTGTGTCCTGTTGTTTGTTTCAGATCCTTTATAAAATGACTAAAGAAAGGCCTGAATGAGTTGGTGTGCACATCAATGGAAGTTTACATTTAATTATAAAGAGTGTATCTCTGTGTGGAAGTGGTGGTGGGTGGGGATTTCACCGCTCTGCATTAAATTTTCTGGGCAAATAATTCAACAACACTGTGAAATTGGAAGTAGATGTGTAGTAAAGTCATATTGTTTAAAAGTTAATAGAGTCGAGACAAATGTTCAAATCTAGGCAATAATTCCAAATTGTAACAATTATCCTGGAAAACAAATGTTCTGTAACCATAAAAAGACATTTGTTTTTAAATAAGTGAAACTTTATTATATAATTGTTCGTAGCGTCTGCAAAGCAGTGAGAATTAAAACGAAGGAAAGATTTATTGTGAACACTTCCTTAAGGAACATCATATTCAGCACGTGCAAACTATACAAGTCATTTCTCAAATCTATTGATTAAGCTGTCTTGCTCGCTTGTGTTATTTGTAGGTTTCAAGTCCAATGGAAGAAATCAGCTGTCAGCCATTGTTACTTTTGGGGCTTGTGAGAGAATTTGTTGTGTCGTAATGGCCTTGTAACGTTCATCACCAGTTTAGCAAAAAAACCCCAAAAAACCCAAACTCCAAAAACACCTGAGGTGGGAGGCACTCACTGGTTTTCCATGGAATCACCCACTAACTCTCTAAATCAGAGAGCCTTACCACACTGCACTGCACAAACTTAATCATAGTGTGCTCTAGTGTTGTTAGTTGTGGATTTACCATAAATGATGCCGAGAGTAATAGTGTTTCATATATCAAAAGTCAGACTGACACTCAACCTTCATTCAAACCTTAATGAATAAGTGGTTTAAAAAAATCCCCACTTACCCTGCAGGTGGCCTTTTTCCTGCAAGCTTGAGTTATATCTCTGTGTGTGTGTGTTTTATTAATATGGTGAAGTTCAAGCAGCACGCACACTGGCTGTCGAGACATTCTGCACAGGGTGCAAAACTGCTTTTGACCACAAAAAGCTGTTGGTGCGGTACTTTCTCTTATTAGCAAACATTTGCAAGAGCTAGAAATGTTATTTTCACCCCTGAATTTTCTTTGTGTTAAACTAACATTACACACGTTGGTCAGCACTACAGGACACCAAGCTCCAACATTTTCAAAACTTATTGGAAAAAGTGGAAAAACATTCATGTGTTCCTGTGGACTACAAATACGAATAACGTGCTTTTTTTAAAGAATGACAATGTTGTCATGCCAAAGAAACCCGCGAATGTCGGCCTGCTCCACAGAGCTTTTTCAAAAAATGACCCCCCCAACACACACACAAACACACACACACACACACAAAAAAAATCCCCTATTGATTTCCTCTTTTTTCTCTGATATTTGCTGTCAGTGTATGTACTTTGGCTGTAAATCCACAACGAACTACTGTTAAACGTACTCTGATAAAGTTGGGACAAAGCAGTGCGATAAGTCTGTCTCTGCTTTACAACATCATTTCTTTTTCAGTTAGTGTAGGAAGTCCTCGTTTATATTCCATCCCAGCCTGCCACCGCTCTCACCACCAAAGATTTGGGTATGTAGGTGAAAGGTATCTTTTCTGTATGTGTCATATATGTCGTCAAGACTAATTTCTTTTTCCCTTTTCGCACAAAGTCGTAGCTTTCATGAATATAAGTGGGGCCTAACACTTACTTTATGTACCCATATCTAGAATTTGATTCAGCATACTGACTTTTGTACAAATGTAACAATGTTGCTAAAGTACCAACTATGCTACGGGAAACGTCAGCAAGTGAGTGCTGTAATCTGCCAACAATAGACAAGTGGTTGTAATATCATGAAGATATTCTACAGCAGTGAATTTTATTATTAGAAGTATTAAAACCGCTATTGCATACACTTAAGATTAAGTTGGGACGCAGCAGTGTGATAAGTCTGTTTCTACTTTGTAAACTTATTCCTAACATTTCTCATTCAGTGAGTGGTTAGTAAGGCTGCATGGCATATGTATTGCCTTACAGTATATTGATTTCATGCTCAACATGAGGAGCTGTCCTGGGACGCTGGGTGTGCAACTCAGGCTAGCAAGCTAGTAAATAGAACATCACACCCCACGTCACAAACTGAGCTGTCTCAGTGATTCTGTTTCAATGAGTCAATCATTCTGTCACGGTCTGGCTGGCAGACCGTGGGGATATGGGGGAATGAGGACCCAAAACGCATGGTTCTGCGATGCAAACAGTGCGTTTATTTACAGTGAAGGTAACAGATGCACAATAAATCCCTTTTGCTCCCTAGACTCCCGTGTGTGTTCCCCTCCGACGTCCGTGCTCGTGCTCCCGGCAGTCGTGTTTCTGCACACCCTGTGCGTGCTGCCCTTCTGGTCCCTCGTTCCACCTGCAGGACAATAACAGAAGCAGCCGTTAAACACTGAACCCGCGCGCACACACGATCCGCACTTCCTACTACTACACACACTGACTTGGCGTCTTAGCTTAATGATCCCGCGCCGGTGGGAGCGCCAACACTCTCCTAAGTAGCTCCCCCGACGAGCCCTGATCACCAACAGGTGAGTGGCAGGAACTTCAGGTGTGGCGAGTCCTCCTGCAGGGCCACACCCATCAGGCCTGCATGTGGCTGTCCTCCAGCCACACATGTACACACCCTGCCTCTACATATGAGTGGAACACCAAACACAGCATAGTGCAGAAAAACACACATCCCCAAATAACAACAACAACAACAATAATAATAATAATAATCCATCCTACTCACGGACCCCCGAGTCCTCCAGAGCCGGGTCCGTGACAGATTCGGAGTATTTTCACGCCGTCCCTAAGAATCAAAAGTCTTCTTTCTATGTTTGTAACACTCAGTGACAGACTGCAATAAAGCTGAATGAAAAACAGGCTGTACTTCGGTACGGTCCATCCCGAGTTCCATGTTATATTTTAAGGTGAAAACTCTGCAATACTAGACAGAAGCAGAATGTTAGGATGATGCAGCACGACCAGACTCAGGGAGGAGCAGTCGTGCTGTGTGAGTTAGGGGAAAGAGGCAGAATACGGGAGGTTTTCCCATAATAAGAGCATGAAGATACTATACATGAGCATTTTTTTATTGTTATATCTAGTTTTGTTGTAAATTATTTTTTAAAAGAGATGATTGAGGTCTGAGCCTGAGCCAATCCAGATGTATTTTATTCAATCAGGCTAAAAAATGAAGCAGATCTGGTGCTGTAGTCAGTTCTGACTATGATGATTTCTGTCTAAGAACTTCACTTAGTAGAGACACAGTCCTGCTACAGATAAGAGGGCTTGTTCAAGAAAAGAAGAAATGGTGCAAAACTAAAGACAAACATTACTGTGCAAAAATCTTGAGCCTCCATTATTTCAAGAAAATGTGAAATAGGTGCAGTGATTTATCGAGATATGAGGAAACTTTTGTGTAAATACTGTATGTAAGGAAAAAGTTTGTTAATAAAATTTATTTATAAAGAAAGCATCGTAGAGAAGCTAAGATTTCTCTGAAGATGAGGAGGGGTTCACTTACCTGCATAAAAGAGTGCATCAACAAACTGTAGAACAATTTGAGAGAAATCATCCACAATATAAAAGTTTGACGACTGTGAATATCTCACCAATTTCAGTTTATAATATCACCTGGGTGATAATTGTCTGCAGACATCTCTGTGTGCAAGAGCAGAAATCAGAGTTAGATGCTTTTGTTCTTCGGGCTCTCGGTGCAAAAAAAGGTTTTTAAAAGGTGTGATTATGTCATGGAAATTACTGTGAAGTCTCAAGAACATCTCCACAAACCACTGTCTGCAAAGACTGCTCACTGTGCTGTCCACAAATGATGAAGAAGAAACCCTATGTGAACATGATCCACGATCGTTCTGTTTAGAAAACATGGAACACAGACGAATGTATTTGATTTTATTTATATTTTATTTATATTTTTGACTAAATACTAAAAAACCACAGTGTGTGAAATCTGTGGGTGGCAGGGATGGGGAATTTAGTCTGAGCACTTAAACAAAACTGACAAAGTTTATAATCAACCACAACCTGTCACACGTGGCTTCAAGCAGACAAGTAGGCGTGAAATAATATTGCAGTATCCACAGCGTTGGGGGAGTAACAGAGTACATGTACCGCCGTTACGTATTTGAGATAAAAAATAGGAGTGACTGTATTCTGTTACCGTTGCCTTTTAAAAAGTTGGTATCCAGAATACAGTTACATAGTTGAAATAAAGGGATTACACAGCGGCCTTTTCCTGTTTCATATGTTCGGCTATGCCCTCTCTCTATATATTTCCCCCTGCGTGGAAACCCAAACAAAACACACATTAAGAGGCTCTAATGCCTGCGTCTCAATCTGCAATGTAATGAAATACTTACACAATATATTTTGGGGCATGTAATCTGTAATCTGTAGTGGAATACATTTTAAAAGTAACCTTCCCAACACTGAGTATCCACCATGAGTGTATGCTCCATGTTGCTTTCACACTGAGTCTAAGCAGCTGTCCAGTATGTGTGCATGCCGTAGGCATTCACATAAATAGTGTGTAATGGTGTGAATGCCGTCACACTATTGAGTTCCTGTTTCTCTTTAATATTTGTTCTTCTACCTTATTACTCTAGTTGCTCCGTTTCTTTGCTGTTTAACTACTCTCACAGTTTTTATGAGACTCTCACCATTCAGATTCTGCTCTTTCTGCTAATGCCAGTTATCTTTGGTGCTCATAACTTTTATACTTTTTGAAATACACGTGTGATCGCCGGTTTAGCTCGCCAGCGTGAGCTGTGTTTTAGCTCACTAAGATGAGCAGGCGTCCTGAGAGTGGATGGCCCGGCGTCCGAATCTTCCTCACGGCAACATTTTTTCAGCAGACAGTTCTGCTTCTTCAGCTGGTTTTGGAAATCAGTTTCTGCTACACGGCATTCACACTGAATTTTTGCATGAAAATGCAACTTTTTCTGGTTTATATTATTAGATGCTCCGTTCCTTGGCCTTTAACCCTTTAAAACCGGTCAGAGCGGGCACGCTCCGTTTTGCGTAACTATTTTTTAATCCCGGTAGCTCTGCAACCACGTGAACTAGCGCAATATTTTTTTTTGCATATGAAACCGGAGGAGTTGTACTTACATCTTATGCCATCAGCTTGTCCTCGGTCACAGTTTCCTTCCACATATAGCTTTGCAAAAACTGCATAAAAAGCGCTTGCAGCAACAAAAACATAATATTCCAGTCCATCAGCACGAACTATTGCATGTCCGCCATGACCTGCCCGAAACTGGAAGTGACGTCATTTTCGCAGAAATTTAGTTTTTTTACCATCAGGGCCTCATGAGCCTATACTGGTGTTTTTAAAAGTTATGTTTGACTTTATGACTTTCTGTGTCATTTCTGGGATGCTTAGGACTCATATTGCACTGCTGGAAATAGTTTATTTTGATGCATATGCTGCTTTTTTGCAAATTTGCATTATAATATTTATTTTCGTTTTTCCTGCAGTGTATAAAAATTGGTGTATTTCAAAAATAAAACTATGAAGACACTCAAAATAAATTTCCTGTGGTGGGAAACTATTTTGTGCAACTTTTTTGTATTTACAGTTTTGAGGGATAAGCCTCTTAAATTTCTCTAACTAGAAATATATGTTAAAAAAAAAAAAAAACGATTTTCAATTTTTTTGTAGTTTATTGCACTTTTTTGCAATTTATGTAATTACTATGCACTTAATGCAGACATATTATTAAAATCTAGGCTGTAATGGTTGTATTGATGTATAGCAACTTGAAATGCTCCCAAAAATGGCTCCACAGCATGTAAAAATATAATATAAGCTCTGGCGGACTTGGTTGTATGGTAGGTCTTAAAGGGTTAACTACTCCCACAGTTTTTGTGCTATTTTCACCGTTCAAATTTTAAAATACTCTGCCATTTCTGCTCTTGCAACCTTTATCTTTCGGTGTTCATTACTTTTATACATTTTAAAATATTAAGCTTTTTTTTCCATATTTTTGTCCCATTGAAATGAATTGGACCACACTACAAGTGTGGCCGCCAGTTTAGCCAGTTTGCTTGAGCAAAACTCACTGATATGAGCAGGCGTTCTGAGAGCGGGAGGCGAGTTCGAATTTTACCCATAGCAAAAAATTTGTCAGCAGACAAGTTCAGCTTCTTCTGCTTGCTGGTTTAGCTCACGCAAGATGAGCAGGTGCTCTAATAGCGGCCAGCGTGGGATCCCACCTGTGACCCTTCAGGTTTTTCCTCCTTTTAGCAGATAGTTCTGCTTCTTCAGCTGTTTTCGGAAGACAATTTCCATTACACGGCTTTCACCTGGCCTTTTCAGAAGAAACAC
This sequence comes from Neolamprologus brichardi, assembly GCF_056152115.1. Taxonomy (NCBI): domain Eukaryota; kingdom Metazoa; phylum Chordata; class Actinopteri; order Cichliformes; family Cichlidae; genus Neolamprologus; species Neolamprologus brichardi. The sequence goes on from NC_142112.1 coordinate 4,348,002, forward strand.
AACTTTTTCTAGTTTGCTTCTATTGTTGAATGAATATTCTGGTGACAGTGTGCAATTTTGGGAAGCATGGTCACATGGTGGTTAGCACTGTTGCCTCACAGCAAGAAGGTATTGGATCCACTGGGATCTTTCTGTGTGGAGTTTACGCTGCTCCTGTTTGCATTGGTTCTCTTTGGGAAGTCATGCACACAGGTAAACTGGTGATTCTACGTTACCTGTAGGTGTGAATGTTAGTGTGAATAGTTGTTTGTTTGTTGCCCTACAAACACTGGCAACCTTTCTAGGGTATACTCTGCCTTTCGCCCTGTGGTAGCTCAGATAGGCTCCAGCACCCCTGTAACCCTGAATTGGATAAACAGAAGAGAATGAATGGATGGACACTGTGCAGTTTGTCTTCACCTACAAGTCTACAACCTCAGCCACAGGTGGTAGACAGAATATTTACTTTTTAAATGAAGGATTTTTTCAATTTTGTACCAACTGTATTTTATTGGGTCAGTTTGGGATGAAATTAAATTAATCAAAAATCAAAAATCAAAGCTTTTTTTTTTCTAAGAATTTACTCCTACAGTAAAGAGTAGATCCTTTTAAATATCAAATTTAATCATAAATATCTGAAACTTGAAGAGAGCTTAAATGAAAAACTAAAGGAGCATAGAGTACAAGGTGCTTATGAACAGGTTTTCTTGAATTAAATTATTCCTTGTCTTGACAAAGCACAAATTTACTGTGTGAGTTTGAATCAGTCTGACAGGATGTGCCATAATAAAAAATAAGCTCAGTTTCCTCCATGCTCAGGGCAAGTGGCAGCTTGCAGTGTTGTAAAATGAAGCCAGTGCACAAATAAAAAAAGGTCATTTCCTGTATTGGTCACTTGGTCACAACTGTGGCCAATAATGCGGTGAGTTAATCTCTTAGACCTACATGTTTAAAAAGCTTCCAGGACTGAGTAACTTAGTAACGCAGGCATGTTTACTGAAAGCTGCCACCTTTATGAGAATTGTAGACTGGAGTTAGGGGCATACATACTTTGATTAACAGGTGTCAATATGGGCTTAACTCCCCTAATTAGTGCTGATCTCTCCAACTGTTTGTGATATTTTAATAAAAAATAATAATATGTCCTACTGTGTGGTACAAAATTGGTTAGGTGATCTCTAAGAGCACTTAGAGATCACTTCTTATCCAATATGTTGGATAAATAATGTTACAGGTCTCTGTGCAGCTGCTGTCAAAGACAGCACGAGCAACAGGAAATGATGTCAGAATGATTGGGGTACAAACGAGGGGCCGACCAGTGTCACAAAACACAATCATTTTAAAGACTTCTTTAAATGTTTCGCGTTTTGTTGGACTTCTTTTTGTGAATATTACTTCCACTGATCTATCACAGCTTTAAATATACTTTATATATGCTCATAATTCATGTGCTATTTTGACAGCTTACTCTAAATACATGTGACGCATGACAGCTGCAGTCATTTTAAAATTACACACAGTGCTGCCGACTAAAAGTCAAAGCTGCAAAGTGTTAGTCAAAGACTTTCAGTTCAACAGAGACACTTGTAGTATAACACTGTCTTCTTCTCCTCCATAGGACATGCAACGCACTTGTGGTTAATGGGTGATTGAAAAAAACAAACAAAAAACAAATTGAACTCTGACGTAGATGAACCCGTACATGAGTTTCCGTACATGAGGGCAATTAGATGCTTTGAAATCCTGGAAAAAACTATTGTAGACCTTTGAGACTTTCTAAGAAAAACTTGGTCCTGGTAAAGAAAAAAGTTAGTCACAAAGAGCCGGAGATTTTAGTTGAAATGATACTACCAGCTCAGCATTTCCCGTGGTTGTTGTTCTGTGGTTGTTGTGGGAAGTTTGCGACAAATATGTGAGAAGCACCTGCAGACACACACTGCATACCAACAGCTACGCACCTATTATGTATACTAATATATATGTAGATAGATAGATAGATCTATATCTATCTATATATGTCCACCCAAACCATCTCTGTGCAGATTTATAGCTGGTTTATTGAAGTAAAGCACAGATGGGACTAATTTTGGTGCAGACGAAACCTGACTATAATGAGATTGAGTGCAATTAGCAGACAGTAGGATATGAAAAAGACTGTGTAAAACACTCGTTATCGCTGAATGAACACGTGATTTTCATGTTTCAGGTCTGTTATTAGCTGTGCACATGTCCCTTCACAGTCTGTTTCCATTTTGTCACATGTTGTTCTTCCGCAGTGCAAACCTTTGCAAACCAAAGTATTTCTAAAATTATAACGTTTCCATTTCATGCAAAAAGAAAATGTGGTGGATAAAAATAAACCACAAACCACTTCAGGAAAATAACAAAAAAAACAACAGGTGGGGGTGGGTTGATGGGGGTTACTCAGCTGCACCTGACTTAACTTGCTGTCATTCACATATCCTGACATCACGGTTTATTGAAAGATGACATTTTTATTTTGCTCACTTTTCACTTACTGTTTGATCAGATTTAGGCACAGAAAATTACACAAGAAAAAGTTTGATTGAACATATATGTCTGCAAGGATCCACATGTTGGGAAACAGACCAGTGAAGCTTGGGTTGGAGTTCACTCCAGAACACATCATCATCCACGAGAGAGTGACACCTCAGATAGAAGTTTGCGTGATTGTGGTCGCTACCCCGTGGTCCTAATCTTATATATTTGTGATCTGCAAGAGGTAAAGGACAGTGTGCGCTTTGACATTACGTTTATTTGTTTTTCTTTTCCCAAATAAATGCTTATAGGGGAGCAATTTGTGTAAGATACAGCTGTGGTGGCCTTTATTTATAGAAGGGATTGGTATTCATATATAGAAGCATAACGAACCCAGGCCCAGTCTCATTGTCGCAGTCTAGCTTTGACCATAGCTACGTGTAGGGATGGGTACCGGTATCCGGTGCCATGATGGCAGGCGGGTCCAGGTACGTACGTTCTTTTAGAGCAGAGCTACAGATTAAAAACGCACAAGGTGAAGTGGTCAAAGTCTGGCTGTACTTCACAGCAAAAGATGCAAACTCAGCAGCTGCAACAAGTGCTTTAAGCTGATACTGTGATACTGTCAAAGGAGGTAACACCTCAAATCTGATGAAACACCTGGCGACGCATAGCATTTTTTTAAAAGCCGAGAAATGCGCCGTATTTGATAGCTTGCTGCGAGACCTCACACTGAGCACATCTACTGCGGGTGTGGTGCCTGTTATCGACCCGGAGTTAGCAACATCCCCCAAAAACCCGAAGAGGAGAGTCCTGGCCCCTAGCCCTGCCAGTGTAGCAGAAATGATGAGGATGATGATGCAGCAGCAGCCGTTCTTCTCTGCGTGAGTAGCTTAATGTTGTTCGTGTGTAATTTACGTTGAGTAAGCTAACCACGTTATTACATTAATGCATGTAAGGTGAACTAGCAAACACCATCATAGCTACATGCAGCTGTCTTCTTGTTTGATGGCAGATACTCCCTTCACCCTGGACAAAAAGGCTAAAATGACCAAAGAAAAAGTGGAAAACAGTTAAACATGAGAGGTTTTTGGACCAAGTTTGTGTTTTTTCCCTTGTTTAAGCTGCTTCCAGCCAAGAGTGATACCATATATGCCCCATAGCTGCAGAAAAGGCTAACATTGTTATCTTTTTACAAAAAAACAGCTGAACATGAGAGGTTTTTGGACCAATTTTGTGTTCTCCATTCTTTAAGCACCGGTTTGAGCACCGTTTAAGCACCGGCACCTTTTCAAAAGTACCGGTTTGGTACTGGTATCGGATAAAACCTAAACGATACCCATCCCTAGCTACGTGGGACCAGGGTTACAATTAATCGTACTTTACTCCAAGGTTCCTGAAGCAAAATGACATCACCAGTGCAGCTCACATGCATTGTGTTATTGCAGTGCAGCTTTTAGTCTAAACACAGGAGAAGTGCTAACAATGGGAATTGTTCCAAAGTACGGGAGCTTCTTGAACACACATTAGCAGAGTCTCATTAGAACACTGCTCTGCTCTCAAAGCCACAACCTTGTGTGGGTCACCAGTTGTATATCAAACAAGCTTGATCATTTTGCCACCTCATGACCCGATCCTTTGAAGTTTCTCAGTCACTGCTGTGGCTTTCATGTCACGTCATAAACAGAGCACCCTGCTTTGCTGCTTTGAGCACAATTGACAACAGCTCCTCCCTGAAGGCAGAGGATGTAACTTCCTCTGGTGTTGGTAACTTAAACACAGATAACCAAAATCTATCATCAGAGTCGGACAGCAGCAGAAGAAATAGGACAGACAGTAAGTCAGTTCATGCTTACATTTGCTTTCATTCCTCAGGCTTCCTGTCTTTTTATTTTTAAAGCTTCACCTTCTTGTATCATTCCAAATAGTGTCAACCCTATAATGCCCTCTGTATCATATTTGGTACACGAGTTTCTGAGACTCTCATCAAATTGTTTCAAAATGTTACGGACAAAACTTTGTTAACAGCAATGTTAAATAAAAGTTGCAAAACCCCCCCAATGTCTCACATGCGATACAAAAAATATATAATAAAAATATATCATACATAACACGATCTAGCGAGAATAAGTTTGTGGATTTTGTTATAAAGGTTAATAAACATCTCAGTTCCAAAAAAATCAGGATTTTCTGGCTTTTTTTTCAAGGGTTAAGACTTTTTCTAATTTTCACGTCATTTTGGCTGAATGTATTGTAAACGGTGTTTTCTTACATTTCTGTTTGTCACAGACTTTCCTTCAAGCATTTGACACAAAGATGGAAAATACGACTGACTCTGGATATGACTACAGCCAATACATAGAAGTTGAACAATGCACCAGGGACAATGACAACAAACTGGGGGCGCTGCTGTCCATCCTTTACTACTTCATGTTTGCCTTCAGTGTCATTTGCAACGGGATAGTCCTCGTCATCATCCGTCGGTAAGTTAGTTTAACAAAGCTGGATTATTTTGTTCTCTGCAGTGTTGGCATTAAATAAAAGATGGAAATTTCTAATGATTTAACTCTTGAGACTTGTGACGGGTCGGTCCCCCTCTCTCAACCTGCACAGACAGCTGAGAACTGTCCACCCATCAGTGCAATGGGACGATAAAACACAGTCAGTTAATCAGTCAGTAATGAAGGTGCCAGTGTGTCTACTGCAACCGTTGCTGCTGCTTTTGCTGCAGTATCTACAGCATCATGCATACACCACCACGACCACCTAAACCAACCCAGAGCTCTATGAGACTCTGTGAGAACTCAGTGAATGAAGACCCGCCAATGATTGCACTTGATATCCAAGCGTTTTCAGTTGTGGATGATAAAGGATTCAGGAAGTTTATTCGTGCACTGAATTCTATTTTATATTGTTGTTGATAATAAATTAATTCAAGCAACAAAACAACTTATTGAGTCGCTTGGGAGCCGAAAGAGCTGGCTCTTTTTAGCGAGAGAGCCGGTTCTCTAAAACAGCGGTCTCCAACCTTTTTTGCGCCACGGACCGGTTTATGCCCGACAATATTTTCACGGACCGGCCTTTAAGGTGTCGCGGATAAATACAACAAAATAAAACTAGTTAACCGAGTTAACGATAAAAACGATAACAAAATAACGCTGAAAACCGATAAAAACCCTGAAAACTATACATTTCACACCTGAACCTCAACTCTCGCGGCCCGGTACCAAACGACTCACGGACCGGTACCGGTACTGTATTAGAGTACAGCCACATTCAGCCTTTTCTTATTACACGAGTCCTGTAGAGCGAGTTCATGAAAACAACAATGTAAAAATATGACAAGTCTGTGATGGTTATGCTTCAGCGCAAGTTAAAAGTGGCTTATTGCACCATTTCATGAAAGTTATAGGTGTGAAAATAAAATGAACCCAGTGGTGATATCGAATCTGTACTACAGTAAAACTCGTTCAACATCAGCTTAATTAATCAGTCCTGAATCTGTGAACACGTTCATATGAAAGGTGGGACATTCTGACTAATTAGGTACATAAATAGATCTAGCAGTGTAACTGATTTTAAGACGGTAAGATAAGAGACTCACTGTGTTAAAACAGCCAAACCAAAGCAAAATAAATAACTGTCTTAATAAATACAATAACACTGTACAAAACATCTTGGAAAGTGAAAGATTTACACTAAAAAGGAGCTGACTTAAACGTAAAATACAAAATAGAGCTCCAAGTAAATCAAAGCCTAAATACAATGTTAAACAAGAATGCAGGTATTTGCTGTACGAGGCTTTAAAGGCAAAGCGGCAGCTATTTGTGTGAGTGGAAAAGTATTTAAATGTATCTGAAGCGAGAAATTCAATTCAATTTTATTTATATAGCGCCAAATCACAACAAAAGTCGCCTCAAGGCGCTTCATGATACAAAGAAAAACCCAACAATCATATGACCCCCTATGAGCAGCACTTTGGTGACAGTGGGAAGGAAAAACTCCCTTTTAACAGGAAGAAACCTCCAGCAGAACCAGGGTCAGGGAGGGGCGGCCATCTGCTGTGATTGGTTGGGGTGAGAGAAGGAAGACAGGATAAAAGAAAGAAAAGAAAGGAAAGACTAGTTAATAAGCCTATTAACTACTAACCAGTATTAACCAGTATTACAGTTCTATCACTATAAGGCCATAGTGCCAAATAACCATTGCTTATTTCATTGAGTTAACATTTGATTGTGTACGTAAGAATGTTTTGGCATCGTTGAGCTCAGCTGCAGCCTGAGTGGTGGTTAACATTTGGACAGCAAAAACTAATGAATGTAAAACCAAAACTCAAAGACGCAGACTATTTGCAAATCTCAAATTAGGTCAACAAACACCTGCAGACCAAACGTGTTCAACACCAGTAAACAGCAAACTGCCTTTGTAACACTGAAACCTCAAGATGAACTCTAAAATGATTTCACCTACCTGCTTTGTCGTAGAGGCTTACAGTGGAATCCAACAACAGCAACCAAACCAAATATATTAACCAATCAAATTAAGCGGTCATAATTTTAATAGCTTTAAAGATTTGTGATAAGTGTGCCTTGCTCTTCTTTTAAATTTATGTTTTCAGTCAAAATCAGTAAAACTAAGAGTATTAGCCAACCTTTAGCTCTGTCGGCATGTATTTGGTGTCGTATTGTTTCCATACGTTTCAGCAGTGTCACCTTTATTTATGTTCAGAGTTTTAATAATTTTTTGCCAAGATCTTTTGTTGGTGATGATGCACCTTTGACTACACGGTGGACCATCCATGCATGACAACAACATCTCATGAAACACTTCTTCAGATCCATCCATCTGCTGATCCTTATCAGGGATAATGGATGATGACGTTGTTGGAATATATCAGGGGAGGAAAAAGATTCAGTGATGGAAAACCTGATCTTTCCATATATTCAGTTAGTCAGCTCACCTGTGTGTATGCATCCACATGTCAACACATCTCATTTTGTTGTGTTTTCATGAGAAACAATGATCATTTAGATTCTTATCTCTTCAGAATATGCTGATCTCATTTTTGTTCGTCGATGAAAGTGGCATCATAGTTTTTACTTAGTTATCGTTTTGTTTTCATCAGAAAAAAAAGGTTGTTGACAAAAATGATCAATGAAACTAACGCTGGTGCAGCAGCTTGACAAAACCTCAAACCCAGTCAGAGATAAGGGCATCATGATGGTGGTTGAGCTGGGCTGGCTTTACTCTAAGCTGAGTTTCCTGCTTCAGGCTCTGTGCAAATGCACGTAGGAAGGGGGATTTCAAACCATCCCACTTACTCCAGTCAGTGACAATTTCTGAAGCTGAAGAAAAATACGTTTTATTAATAAAAATAAAATTAATAAAGAACATAATAGCCTTAAAGTGCAGCATTGTTTCTATAATGCAAAATATTGCACCTGAATAGAGTTAATCATCTTTGTGATGCTGTTTATTTCCAGCATGATTGTTGCACATCGCAGCTCTGAAACTTTAAACTAGATACATTAAAGTATACTGTCCCATAGCCTAATTAAGATCATGTGAAAAACCCCTTTAGTGTGTTTACTGTGTTCTACTAGCTGCAGTTCCAGCACCATTACATAAGACGTAGCAACAGATTACAATCAAGTATAAAAAACATTTATATAGTTTCTGCATACCAACTTCTTGGTTCTTGCTTCACTTTTTCAGCGCGCTCACTCCCTGTTAGCTTGTTATATGTTGCAGCATGTTTAGTCTCGTAGTGTCTCCTAATGTTGAAATCCTTAAACAAGGCAACAGTCTCTTTAAAAATCAGACAAACACAACTGCCTCGAGTTTCAGTAAAAAAATGCTGCAATTCCCACCGCTCCTGAAAGCGGTGGCCCTCACTGTCAACAGTCGCCATGGCAGAAATGAGCAGAGAAGGGCGGGCTCGCAGCACAGGTGCATGTAGCTGAAAAATGTGCTGCCACCATGTGGTGAAAAAAGGAATTGCGTTTTTAAAGTCATGAATTATTTATTCGGACTAAGGAAGTGAGCCATAAATAATACATAATTAGACTGAAGCTGCGGGCCACGTGAAATCTGACTGTGGGCCGGACTTTGGACATACCTGTTCTAACTGCTTTAGACAATCTGTCACCCTCTTATTGTAACCACTTCCTGGGTCTCATTTCATTGGCTCATAAGTATCTTTGCCACTGAGCAGTGATAACTGATACTCTTTCTGGTTTAGCAAAACTGTGCACCTACTCTTGTCTGCCTGAAGGATGATAATGTTGGTGTCATTACTAAGTGATATAAGTGCCAAGCAAGGGATAGTACTGTAAACAGCTCAGGCACAGAATTCCACAAAGAAGCCTCTGATAGACAGTGGTGATGGTTGCCTAACACTGAAATAAAAGCTGTGTCCAGATTCAGGGGCCGCATCCTTTGGAGGCTGCATTTGGAGACCGATTACGTCACAGCCAGGCGACAAAGGCTGTCCAAATTGGAAGAATCCTCCAAATGCGTCCTTCATTTTGATGGATGGGTCGGGTGTATCCTCCAACAATGGCAGCAACTTAGTTTTAATATTACTCTTATTACTCTGTTCAATACTTGCGTTAAATTATTATTGATAGTATTTTTATAATAAAATAAATATATTTTAAAAGTGCCAATGGTGGAGGAGCATGGCGAAAGAGTTTGAAATATTACTCTTTCTGGGTCACAAAATAAACTTTCAAGATATTTTCTTGCTGAGGGTAGATCTGTGGACTCTCTAACATGCTTGTCAGCAGCTTAGAAGGCGCTGTCCTACCAAGAAGTCAATGTACTTTCCACTAATTGTATTTGTGCATTCCAAAATATTATTTTATACTTTAATATCTTTGCTCAGACTCCATGGTAATGATGACATCCAGAAATGCCACTGATTTTAAAGATGTGCTGATTTGCTTCACTGAAGGTTCCACTGATCTCCGTTACCTGGAAAGCACCTGAGGTTAGATTGTTTCATGATGACTCACCTGTGAATCTTTTTATGTTGACTGCTTTCTAGGTTTGAACAGCTGACCACTGTGACCAACATCTTGCTGCTGAACCTCGTGATGTCCTCCCTGATCTTCATGATCAGCCTTCCTTTCATGGCAGTCTACATGCAGCTCTCTAACTGGATCTTTGGCGAAGTTATGTGCAAGATTGTTAGTACTGTCTACTATCTGGGTTTTTACAGCTCTGTACTCTTTCTAGCCCTTCTGACCTTTGATCGGTACCTTGCAATTCTGTACCCGTTGAATGACTCACAAGTGAGAAATCGAAAGTATGCAGGAATCTCCTGCACTGTTGTGTGGCTAGTCAGTGGGTTAGCATGTATCAGACCAATGATTATCTATAGTAGTTTCTTTTCTAGTATTGACAACAAAACTTTTTGTGAGGAGTACCCCCGAAACCTTACCTATGTCGATATGGACAAGCTGAGAAAATCTGGGTTTTACCTTCAGCTTAGTGTTTTCTTGATTTTCCCACTGATTGTTATTCTCTACTGCTACAGTAGGATTGCAATCACTGTTATGTCATCCAGGATTGCAAGCAAATTCAAGACAGTCAGGCTCATCTTCATCATTGTGCTGTTGTTTTTCATGTGCTGGACTCCTTTCAACGTTGTACACTTGATGAACATGAACAATGAAGATGTGAGTGATTGCGATGACGAACAGAAACTGGGTTATGCACTTCAAATTACTCGCACCATTGCCTACTTTTACTTTTGTATCAGTCCTGTATTCTATACTTTTGTTGGGAAGAAATTCCAGAACCACTTCAGGCATCTGCTGGTGAAACACTTCCCAAAGTTAAAGAGGCATATGTCTGTTAGTCAAAACAGCAGAAGCTACATGAACACCAAAACGACACCAAATGATAACAGGGATATTTAGCGAACCAGCTTACGGCCATACCACCTCGACCACTACCGATCTCGTCTGATTTCGCAAGCTAAGCAAGGTTGGGCTTGGTTAGTGCTTGGATGGGAGACTGCCTGGGAATAACAGGTGTTGTAAGCCCGGGCAGCACGGTGGTTAGCACTGTTGCCGCACGGCAAGAAGATCCCGAGTTCAGTTCCACCAGGATCCTTCCGTGTGGAGTTTGCATGTTCTCCCCGGGTACTCCCGCTTCCACCACAGTCCAGAGACATGCAATTAGTGGGGATAGGTTAATTGGAAGCACTAAATTGCCCATAGGTGTGAATGTGAGTGCAATTGGTTGTGTCCTGTCTCTGTGTTAGCTCTGCGACCTGTCCAGGGTGTACCCTGCCTCTCGCCCTACGACAGCTGGGATAGGCTCCAGCGCCCCCGTGACCCTGAGAAGGATAAGCAGAAGTGAATGGATGAATGAGCAAGTCATGGTTTTACAACCAACTGAAGGAAGGGATGAGTTCATCAAGAGTGAAACTTTCAGTTTCCAGGAACTAGCGTCTAGGACTCAAATAAACTTCTATATCTTCATTATTCAAAGTCCTTAAACCAAAAATCTAATTGCAGAAGTTTTTGAAATTTTATTTCATGTAGCTCCTGGTGTACAAATGGCCTGCTATCAACCACAAACCTAGTTTGCCACCAAGTTATGTAACAAATGATATTGTCCCTAAGGAAAATATTTGTTCTCTGTATATTCTGTACATAGCCTTATGAAAGCTGGTATATAAGCTTTAAAAGGTTTAGTTTTGTTTTATTCTGACCATGGCTGCCCTCTTATGGTCAGAGTTCAGCTCCATCACTGATGAGGCTGAGAAACCTTAGTTTGGAGAACTATATATACTGAATTTATATTTAAGAGCAACATATTGACAGATCTTTACTTGTTACAGAAAAAAACTTTGCAAGAGTGCATTCAGGAAGTAAAATGTAAGTAGGAATGAACATATGAACACATGACTGTAGAATAAGAGATGATCCAAAAATCTGTTACATTTTAAAAAAGTAATCTATAGATTTAGATATCATTCACTCTTTCATTTTCTATCAAATATATTGGTACAAAAGTGGGTGCCCTTATTGAACCTCACAATAGTTTTAAATAATGAGGTAAGTTACGTAGAAATAACCTATTCGAGGTCAGCGTTCAGACTGATCCAAACACACTGATTCTGGTTTTTCTCTACACCGGGCTATTTGATGTTTTTGATTTGGTCATCTCAGGAGCAACGCTCTCGCGGAGGCTCCACCCATCTGGTGGTTTTTGTTGTTGTTACTTTCATGTCAAGAGAAAGCCAATCAGTGTGTATAAAATGATTCATTTTTGTCAATTCATTCAGTTTTTTTAAAGTAGCCCAAATTTAGAACGAAAGGAAACAGATTGTAGTTAGAAAGAGTAATTAATGGATACTTAATGTTCATTTCTTTTGTATTCCTCTGACATTATTTTTGTGTAAATACAAGGTACTTAAGTAAAGAAACCTGTTTATGACCATGCATTTCTTCATGTTGTTCTGCACATAATAAACTTCACTTCCAAATATTTTTAAATTGCTGATGTGATTGTTTACAAGCAGTATACTTGTGTGGTGAGTTTTACAGAAAGTTTATCAGCAACGATCTTCTCCTGATTCACACAGCTTCAACAGCTTCCTTCACTAGATCAGATTAAAACATAGTTTGTACTGCTTATCTGAACTATACATCGACAGCTTCACCTTTCTGCTCTCCTATCCTGGCTGAAGAATTGTAAATATTAAAATTTTTAATATTAAAATTAAAAATTGTGGCGGTTAAGAACCCGTGTGTTTGAAAAAACTGTTGTTCATATGGTCAGAAACACAGGCCTACAGCTTGATTTTTTAAAAATCTATTTCAAAACAAACCCTTTCAATATCTATAGGTATGATTAAAAATATTAATCGGAGTATAATAGAGTGCTGGTGAAACAGTTGTGTAACATCCGTCCCACGTTCTATTGAGAGGGGCCCTGGGTTCCTTTTGTTACTTTCCTACTGATACTCCCTTTTTAATGCTTGTGGTATTAAATATGCAATAAAACTACACTATATGGAAACAAACCACACACAAGCAGGTCAATTATAAAGTTAACTCCACTTTAATGAATGCTTAATTAACAACACAAAAGAAAATAAGTAAAATCAATAAAGTTTGTTAAACAATGGTAAGGTATCTACCTCAACAGAAACAAAATAATCAAATAATATTGTGGGCCCACACGCACTCTCACCAACACACACACACCTCAAGTGCTACAGTCTTTCTGCTAGCAAACCCCTCGTTGCAGGCCTGAGTCATGGCTCGGGTGCGTTGGGACCTAAAACAATATGGTCATTTCACTTGTTGCCAAGCAGTAAAAATAAAAAGCACGTGCAAACAACAGTACTCACACCTCCAGGCAGTTCAAGGGGATAGCGGGGAAACTGGGTCACGGCTACTAGGGCTGGGTATCGTCACTGATTTCTAGAATCAATTCAATTCCGATTCACAAGGTCCCGAATCGATTCGATACACGATTCGATTAAATTCGATTCGATTCGATTTGAATATGGGAAATTTTGACAGTCAGAAATATTATAATTCAGATCAGTAAATTTACATATTTTTGTATCTATAAAAAGGAAGCTGACACTCGCAAGATCAAAGGTGTGAGCATCACAGCAGACGCCTTTGTGTCAAAGTAGCTGAAGATAAACACAGAAAAACATGAAGGCGATTTTCCTGGCCTGGGATTTTATAAAAATATTCTGCAGTACATCAAAAACGAAAGAAAACCATTAATGAACATATGAACTGACGTTCCAGCGGTTTTATTAGAGACACAGCTGAGCGTTTTGCATTTTGCATAATTTTAAAAAGTTTAAATTTGTTCAGTATTGAACGGCAGAAATTAGGTTTTCTTTTCAGAAGTATGTAAACGGGAAAAAAACAGTGGCCGACAGCGCTGTAACCAACGGTAGACTTGTGCGTAACAAGCAAGCGAATAATGAAGAAAAAAGTACAGAGAGAAAGAGAGAGAGAGAGAGAGCTGTGCATGAAATGTGGTGGAAGCAAAACAGGAAAAGTCAGCGGGAATTCATGACAATGTTTATGTGAAGCGTAGTTTGGATCTTCTTTTGCTGCTGCTTCAGTCAGTTTTATTTTTATTGTTTGAAGAGAGATAAAACTAACAGCTTTAGAATTGGCGCAAAAAGGGCGTGAACACAAAGCGCGGAGCTGCTGACAGATCAGAATCAGCGAGCTGTCGGCTTTCAGCCCCGACCGTGAGAAAGGCGACATCTAACTGATTCTGATCTGCGGGTCCCGCTGTGTGTTTACGTCTTTGTGCAGAATCCGTGTTCCTGCTCTCATTTACTGTCTTAGCTGTTTGGTGGTTGTTGAAATTTTGTGATCTTTCACCTGAGATTCTGGCATTTCGGGCAAAATAAATTTATATTAAAAAATCGATTCAGGATTTTAATGAATCGATTTCACGTTATCCAAGCCAGTATCGATTTTAATCGATAAATCGATTATAAAAACCCACCCCTAACGGCTACCAGCAGGCCGCGGCAGCAGCACTCACAGTCGTCCTTTCCACGTGCTCCCACGTGAACACATAACTTCAGCACACCAGCAGAAGGGACCTCTCTGACACGCCAGCAAGACGTCCGTCTCCTCCTACTGAATCACACAACCCCGCTAAATGCCAGTTCACATGCGATAACATTCAATCTTAGCATTAGCTTAATAAATAAAAACAGCAGAACAAGAGCTTAGCGAATATGCTAGGCTACGCTAGCGGCTGTGTTAGCAGTTGTGCTAGCGGCTAATCACGGTTAGCAGTTAGCCCGTTTTACACAATAACATTGGGTACAAGTGTCAGACAAAATTCACATTTACCTCACAGTAGGGTACAACAGTTCTCGACTCCAGCGAACTATCCGTCAACCCGAAAATACGTCTGTCGCCTTCTATGAACTCTGCGTTCACTCGACACTGTTCAGCTCTCGTCTCACTCGCTTCCTGCAGAGTGCACACGGCTCCCCACTTACTCCCACCCCTCTACCCGAGACTACTTCAGGGTTCCCTGGAGCTGTAGTACATATCAATACCATATCAAAAATAATGACATAAACCTCAAAATACAAATAAAAAGGTTGTGCATTTAACTGACACACATCACATACTTTACAGGCATTTGTATACATTCTTGAACACATTAAACATTTGCAATTAACTATCAATATTAATGAACAAATTTAAATAATGAGCTACTTATATAGCCAGGGCTACAGTTGTTTAAAGGTATTAGATTTAGACACTCTCATTGGTTTCTAATCTGAAAATGCAGCTGAACCTGCACCTGGTTAGCTTGCCCAGTCGATTGAATCGGACATGATCAGAGCTGCTGTCCACTCTCCATTATTGTCAAAGTTTTTGTTTTTTTCATGGTACAAATTTCATTCATGTCTATTATTAGTTTTGACAAGCAAGCAGTGCTGGCCTTGCTTGTCCTGACAAAACATCACTGCCATACATACAATATCTACAATGCTAGCATCACGTTTCCCATACTCACTTGGGAAATCTCCGTTAGCATGCTAACGCGGATCGCCCCGTGCGAGGGGCTGTACGGCGTCAACGTGTTAGTGCTGTTAGCTCGTTAGCACGGTTAGCTCGTTAACATGTTAGAACCATGCAGCCCCTCCATGCAAGACACTCCTTTTCTACAGTGGAGTATCTAGATTCTTTTTCCTGAAGCTTTCTGCTGAGGCAAACAACTGAACGCCTTTCTCCCTCCACCTCCTGCTGCAGTTCTGCTCCTATGCCACACTCCAGAGCTGTCTGCAGTGTGGAAGGCTGAGTGAAATCTGGCTATGTAGAACAGAATCATTCGTGATGGCTGACCTAAGGTCTTTTGTCCACTTGACCTGATTTGGTGCCAACGCTTTTGTCAAGTCAGTGACAGGTGCTGTCTTCTCTGCAAAGTGGAAGATGAATTTACTGTACCATCCCACTAAGCCTATAAATGCCCACACCATCCTCTTTGTTGTAGGTACTGGATATGCTTCACTTCAGGCTTCACCTGTCCATGTCCAATCACATATCCAAGGTACTCCACCTGTGCGATCTTACACTTGTGAGGATTGATAGTAAAACCAGCAGATTTGACCAGCTTCAGAACGTGTCGCAGGTGAGCCACATGCTCCTCCCAGGTCTGGCTAAATATCATTACATCATCTAAGTATGCTGCAGTGAAGTCTGACACATTCATCAAGACCTGATCCATCAGCTGCTGAAACGTTGCCGGTGCCCCCTGGAGACCAACAGGCATCACCCTCACCTGAAACAGCCCAAACGGGGTTTTGAAGGCTGTTAGTTCCTTTGCCTCTGGAGCTAGGGCCACCTGCCAGAAACCCTTGCTTAAGTCAAGAGTGGTGTACTGTATGGTGTATGTACTTACTTCTCCCCAGCCTTTCCAAAAGTTCATCAATACGAGGCATCAGATAGGGATCAAACTTTGAGACAGAGTTGAGATATCTCAAGTCAATGCAGAACCTCAGTGTTCCATCCTTTTTAGGGACCACACCATTCACTCGTCAATTTCCTTATTCAGCTGTGGCACCAGGCGTTCAGGAATTCTGTAGAATTTCCTGCGGGGCGGAGCATTGTCCCTCAATTGGATTCGTGTTGTACCCGTTTTGTAAAACCAAGTTTTTCTGGAACAAATTTGGATCCAGAAGACCCCTCAGATCATCCTGTTGGGAAGGGTTGAGATGGGTCAGTGACACGTTGCACCGATTTTCTTGTGGGAAAAAATTGTTTTCCCTCTTCTTCTTCCTTAACCACCTGAACAAGACATTGTTGTTTTACCTGCTGTGTAGGCTGCATTTACAGCTGCTGCTGCTAGAATTCTTTTAACAGGTTAATATGGAAGACCTGATGTTTCTTCCTCCTGTAAGGCATGTACAGCCTATAGTTGACATTGCTGAGGCATTTTTTTAATTTGTATGGTCCTTGCCACCCCTGCTAGTAGTTTGCTGTCCGTTGTAGGAAGCAACAGTGACACCTGCTGTCCTGGTTGGAAAGTCCTTTCCCTGGCCTTCTTTTCATACCAGGTTTTCTGCTTGTTTTGAGCCACTTTCATGTTTTGCTGTGCCAGTATTTTCATTTGTTTTTGTCTCTCTATCATTTTCAGCACATAAGCCACCACATTCTCTCCATCAGGCTTTGGATTCTCTCATTGTTCTTTTAGCAGGTCAAGTGGACCGCTCACCTGGCGGCCATAAAACAGTTCAAATAGTGAAAATCCTGTGGAGGCCTGTGGCACTTCACAATAGTCAAACAACAAGTAAGGCAGCCACTGGTCCCATTCTAAGCCAGTTTCTGTAACAAATTTGCGCAGAACATATTTTAGTGACTGGTTAAAACACTCCACCAGTCCTTCTGACTCGGGGTGGTAAGGGGTGGTTTTAATACCCTTTATGCCAAGTAGTTTATATACCTGCTGTAGAAGTTTAGACTGGAAATTTGTGCCACAGTCTGTGAGGACCTCTTTAGCTATACCTACCCTAGAAAACAACTGCAGCAGACAATTAGCAATAGGGATGGGTACCGGTATCCGGTGCCATGATGGTCATAAACGGTAGTAACCAGACCGAAAAGCAGCGCACATTTCTGTGCTTTTTTTTCCTGAGCTGTGACACACTTTAGATTCTAGCCAATCATTTTACGTTTCCGAGGATAGTAGGCGGGTCCAGGTACGTACGTTCTTTTAGAGCAGAGCTACAGATTAAAAATGCCCAAGGTGAAGCGGTCAAAAGTCTGGCTGTACTTCACAGCAAAAGATGCAAACTCAGCAGCCTGCAACAAGTGCTTTAAGCTGATACTGTGATACTGTCAAAGGAGGTAACACCTCAAATCTGATGAAACACCTGGCGACGCATAGCGTTTTTTTAAAAGCCGAGAAATGCGCCGTATTTGATAGCTTGCTGCGAGACCTCACACCGAGCACATCTACTGCAGGTGTGGTGCCTGTTATCGGACCCGGAGTTAGCAACATCCCCCAAAAACCCGAAGAGGAGAGTCCTGGCCCCTAGCCCTGCCAGTGTAGCAGAAATGATGAGGATGATGATGCAGCAGCAGCCGTTCTTCTCTGCGTGAGTAGCTTAATGTTGTTCTGTGTAATTTACGTTGAGTAGGCTAACCACGTTATTACATTAATGCATGTAAGGTGAACTAGCAAACATCATCATAGTTACATGCAGCTGTCTTCTTGTTTGATGGCAGATGCTCCCTTCACCCTGGACAAAAAGGCTAAAATGACCAAAGAAAAAGTGGAAAACAGTTAAACATGAGAGGTTTTTGGACAAAGTTTGTGTTTTTTCCATTGATTAAGCACTGCTTCCAGCCAAGAGTGATACCATATATGCCCCATAGCTGCAGAAAAGGCTAACATTGTTATCTTTTTACAAAAAAACAGCTGAACATGAGAGGTTTTTGGACCAATTTTGTGTTCTCCATTCTTTAAGCACCGGTTCGAGCACCGTTTAAGCACCGGCACGTTTCAAAAGTACCGGTTTGGTACTGGTACCGGATAAAACCTAAACGATACCCATACCTACTCCTGATGGGCACTAATTTGCAGTGACTGGCTGGGGAGCGGGAAGGAAAACAAGGTAAAAGACACACTGTGGAAAAGAGCCAGAAATTCATAATAAATAATTAAATGCCGAGTGGAGAATAATCACAAAGAGAGTGAAGAAGAAAAGAAGCTTAAAGCGGCCTAGCCCTTTTGCAGTGTAACTAACAGAGGACTAGGGTCACTTGATCCAGCCCCAAATATATGCTTTATCAAATTGTATCTCCACACACACACTACATAAACAGATTTTTTTCCTCTGGTCCTTTGAGGGTAGACCAGAGATGATGTCACGGAATCCAACAGATTCAATAAACTGATGTGCAAGGCCAGTAATGTTGTGTGGATGTAGCTGGACTCTCTTAAGATGGTGTTGGAAAAGAGGATGTTGTCCAGGATAATGACATTGCTGGGCAATGCCTCCCACCCGCTCCATGACGTGCTGGGCAGTCACAGACTGGGAATACCACTGGACGGCACAGGAAATCTTTCCTTCCTGTGGCTGCACACTTCCTCAATGTAAAGTACAAGTACACGCTGCAACTGTTGTACACTGTTACTACTTGCACATCCTCTACAGAGAAAAGTACAGTATGAGTAACAGGGGCACCTCGTTGTCAAACATATATATTTAATTTGCGTAATATACTGGGATATTTATAATTAGAGATATCTGCATCTATAGGAGCTATTTTGTTATATAATTGTAACGTTGTAATATAAAATATTATTTAATTTAGTTTAGTTAGTCACTGTTCTTATGTCCTGAGCAAACTGTGACCACATAATTTCCTCAGGGATTAATAAAGTATTCAGATTCTGATAACTCTATTAATGGTATTTATGTAGAGCTCACAGCATATTAGTACAAGTTTCCTACATTTGACGAAGGACAAAAATGCCTGTATTTATTATTGTTTATGACCTGTTTAACTGCATCACAGAATTAATTAACTCATGTTAACAATAACGAGTTCCAGTCTAACCCAGTACCTGGGTGAGTTGTAGAAAAACATAGAGTGAAGAAATACAAATGGAGAATACATGAAAAACCAAACATCTTAAATCGTTGTACACTAACCAGTAGTTCAATGAGTTCCTGGACTTATGGTAAGTCAGAAAGCACTCACCTCTGTATTTTGCATCACACAGAAAATACCAACACGTTCTCACTCCCAAAGTGTAACATTTTAGGCTAGGTGACAAATCGTCAACATATTACGTTTTCGGCTACCCACCACGTTCCTAAATGACGACCTCGGAAAAATGAGGAAATATGAGAACCGTATGGACTCAATCTACACATGTTCGCTCTTTTTCTTCAAATCGCTTAGAAACACGCTATTTAACATCATTAAAGTCCTGGTTAAGATCAGGAAAAAGGTTATGGTTAGGGCTAGGGATAAGGTTAGATTTAGGGCTGGAATACAGGGCTGGAACGTCTATTACCGCGGGAGCGTCATTGCACTGGATTTCGGCCATAACCCGCCGCGTACCATAAGAACGCAGAAGGTCTCCTTTTGCATTCCTCAGGAACGCCGCGGGACGTGACAAAACGTCGGCATGTTACGCCTCGGGAGTGAGAACGGGCTGAAAATACACACTAGGCTAAAGGAACAATGGTGTCATTTTCTTTATTTTTCCTCATAGTGGTCATGCTTTTCTTATCCACTGCTTTGGTCTGCTGAAAAAACTACCAATAGGGCAAATGTATTTGCCCTATTTAATTCATTCATTCATTCATTCATTCATTGGCTACCTTTTCAGGTTCGAGCAGATTTTAAGGTCCTGCTGCTCACCTACAAGGCTTTAAACGGACTGGCACCTTCATACCTCTCCGACCTTTTACATCTTTACGTTCCATCCCGTGCTCTCCGATCTCAGGACTCTGGCCTTCTAAAGGTTCCTAGAGCCAGTTAAAAGACAGTTGGAGAGCTTTTTCTTTTCGTGCCCCGTTTCTCTGGAACACCCTCCCTCAAGATGTTAGGCAGGCTGCTCTGTGGAGGTTTTTAAAACTAAGCTGAAGACACATTTGTTCACTTTATCTTACAAGTCTCAATTCTATGGCTTTTAGATTTTAAATTTTTACTGTTTTTAACTTGTATTGTGTCTTTTACCTGTATTGCTATGTATTGCTTTTATTTCTTTTTTATCTTTTAAGTTTCAAATAGTTGTACAGCACTTTGTTTGAAAGCGCTTTATAAATAAAGTTATTATTATTATTATTATTTAGTTGTTGTCACTGAAATTTTTTTTAATGTTTTTGTGATAGTTGTTACAAACAAAGGTGGTTTTCCTCCGCATGAATCACTCCTGTCAACTTCTTACAGTTTAACACATGTGTACATACTCTTCTGTACACACATGCTAAGATTCAGGCTCCACAGTGAGATGCAAATGCTAAACGCAGTCTCGTGTTTAGGTGTCAGACATCTAAATATAGTTAATCAACTGGTTAGCTGCACAAACCTAACACTAGCTTATACTAGACATGAACCCACAGTGAGGTGCTCTGCAGCCATCTACTCAGTGACATCTGACAGAAACATGTTTTATGTCTATTTGTTCATATTTTACAAAATCATGTTAATATTTTTTTTATGGAAAATCCATATAAGAACTCAATTGTCAGTAATTCCACTGCTACACATCAAAAATAAATTATTTAGGAAAGTTTTAATAAGTGTAAACAAATATGGTGCTGCCCTGATGCATGTTAGAGTAACACAGTAAACTGAACCTGTGAGGTGAGGTGGTGTCATGCTGTAGTGTGTTCAATGCGACCGTCTCCCTTTTGGCTTCGCACTGTCAAAAGTCTGATTGATTTAAGCAGAATTTTGTTTCAAAAGCAGAGCTGAGTGCAGGAGAATGAATCTCCTACAGCGCTCAAAAGCAGATTTTGTCTTTATGATGCTTTGTGCACTTGGCTCACACCTGCATGTGTAGGTTATTGAATTTACATATAAAAAAAATCAACTGGCCAAGTGTCAATGAATGTCTGCACGCGTATTATTTACTCATGGGGTGTGTTCTGTACTCAACTTGACAACCTCCTCCAGGTAACTTCTGGTTGCTTGATCATTTTGTGAGGATTGCAAATGTTTGATTTCTCTTATGCCGGGCTCACACTGTGCGATTTTTTCAGTCGCACGATTCAGCTCCTGCTCAAACTGTACGATTGACTCGCAGGGGTTAGAAGTTCATAGGTCATGATGCAGGTCTCACACTATTCGACCCGATGCTCTGATGCGACCCGAGTGCTCACACTGTGCGTCCATAACATGAAGGTTATAACAGAAATTCTGTCGCTCGCTCTCCCTCTCTGTCTCTCACTCACACAGACTCACACCACCGCCATCAACTTTGCTAAATCACTAATGAAAAACATGATCAGGCAGCTGTGATTGAGCAGCAATGTAAATCCAACTATTTTCACGGTTGTTGTGGTCGTGATAATTTTGTGATGCCACATCGAAAAGGCTCGGATGAGCTTTCCAAAGTTCTACAAGTGCCTCCATCGCTTGTGTCCAGATCACACGCTGCACTGCCGTGCTGCGCCGTCTGACATTTGTGTTTGCGCGTGCGCAGTGTGAGAAACTGTGGTGACACCCTCACGACGGTCGCGAGGATTTCAAACAGGTTTGAAATCCTCGCGACCAGCTCCCGATGATCAATCGCTTGGTCGTGAGGTGTTAATCGCTTTTTGTTACCCCACGTATACTACACGATGCACGATGAAGGCCAAAATCGGGCCGTTCGCAAAAACGGTCGCACGACTCAAAAATCGGCTCAAAATGGGCGAAAAATCGCACAGTGTGAGCCCAGCATAACTAAGATAAGCGGTTATAATATCATGCACACAGAAGTTGCCTCTGTTCAGGGAGGAGCCCTGGTCAGAGAATGTGCTGACCACACACACACACACACACTTGTGATACTTCCTCTATCTTTGAGGATTTATGATAGAGTGACTTGAACACACTGAGTCAACCAAGTCCTCTCCTCTGTCAGACGAGCAGAGGGCAAAGACAGATAAGATCATTAAGATCAGTAATATGATTCTCACATCTGTTTAGATTCCTCAGGCTTCTTGTTGTATTTTTTCTTAAGTCTTCCTCCTGTCATACACAAACAATAAAAAAATGTTTGTCCTTCTAATGATTTGTTAATAGTTGCTCTGACATGATACAGAACCCACACACAGTGTTGTAGGTTGAGTTGACCCTAACCAGGGGGACGGCCAGGCACTCTTTCTCTACTGTGCTGTACCCGGCCTGCAGCTTGGGTTTCGGCACCACTGCGACAGAATAAAGGACCCACGCGCACAGCGTTGTAGGTTGACTGTTTTTATTTTCAAACTGTCTTTGCAGCAGCTGCCCTCCCCCTGCTTCATGCCATGAACAGTTGTAACATACTCAAATGGGGAGACGTGGTCAGATGATGGAAGTCAGCTGTGTGAATCAGCCTCCCCTGATACCACACCCCAAACCAACTGCTCCACCCCTACTTCTGCAGCTGAGCCACAAAGCACACTGCACCACAGTTGGGTTTCTATTTGTGACAGACTTTTCTTCAAGCATTTGACACAGAGATTTCTCTGTTGACATTTGAGACGAAGATGGAAACTCCAACATATGAATATTATGACAGCACTGGGTTTTTAGCTGAACCATGCAAGAGGGTCAGTGACAATATTTTGGGAGCTCAACTGTCCACCCTGTCCTACTTCATGTTTGTCTTCAATCTCACTGTCAATGGCATAGTCCTCATCATCATCTACCGGTGAGTTGTCCAACAAAACTTTTACTGATTTAACTTGCTTGATTATATATAATTGAACTGAGGAATCTAAACAGATGTGAGAATCATATTACTGATCTTAATATATTATATATATATATATATATATATATATACAAGTCTCTCGTAAGGGCGATCGTGGGCTCAAGAGTTGGGAGTTCGCCTTGTAATCGGAAGGTTGCTGGTTCGAGCCCCGGCTCGGACAGTCTCGGTCGTTGTGTCCTTGGGCAAGACACTTCACCTACCGCCTACTGGTGGTGGCCAGAAGGGCCGATGGCGCGATATGGCAGCCTCGCTTCTGTCAGTCTGCCCCAGGGCAGCTGTGGCTACAACTGTAGCTTGCCTCCACCAGTGTGTGAATGTGAGAGTGAATGGGTGGATGACTGGACATGTAAAGCGCTTTGGGGTCCCTAGGCGGGACTAGTAAAAGCGCTATACAAATACAGGCCATTTACCATTTACCATATATGTAGTCACATAAGCTGTTATTTACACTAACTTTCAATATTAGTTTAGGCTCAAATTCCTACAGTTGTGGACAAAACTTTTCACTCACTTCTTCTTTTCTACATGTTTCTATGATATACAACAATCCTAAGTTTCACAAACTTTAACTGGCAATTAAAGAGGAGTGCATAGCTAACATGACTAACCTGTTAGTGTTCACTGATTTGGCAATATCTGTCACTTCTGGTAAAAAACTTCAAGCAGCTATTTTGCAAGAGATACAAGAGAAAAGCAGCTTACGTGTCTCACAGTCCAGACAAACGTCATCCAACTCTTTGTTATCTCTGCATAATCCACCTTATGGGTGGATTTATGTGCATCACTGCTTAAAAAAACATAAGAAGTCTCTCAAAGTCTGTCCAGACATTTTACACTGCATCTCACCAAAATTATTATCTAATCCAATAAATAAATACAAATAAGGGCGAACTATTCTTATACACAACTTCCTCATACTACAAGAGCAGATGACTATGATCTATTTTTGTTTTGGCTATACCACGTTTGGAAAATCAGACACTTATTGCACCCGCTGCATCCACAAAGCCACCAGCGTTGTGGAGGACATCACACACCCCTCACACACACTCTTCACCCTGCTGCCTTCCGGTACCAGAGCGTTCGGGCCCTCACCGCCAGACTGAAACACAGTTTCTTCCCCCAAACCATCAGACTCCTGAACATTCAGTGACTGGACTGACACACCCCACACATCCCAGGCCTGGTGTAGATGGCACTGTTTATGTGCCATGCCACATCTGACCTGATTGTGGTTTGGTTTATGTGGCCCAGGCTCATAGAAAACAGTTCTGGCCCAGATCTGGCATCAAGCTGGCACTTCGGACTGTCTACACAGAGGTAATCCACACGTGGGCCAGCACAGGACCACCAGTGTGTCTGCAACTGGCCTTGTGCTGGCCCATGTGTGGGCCACCTCTGGCAAACCATATCTGGGCCACTAAAGGGCCGTCATTCTTTGTGGTATGTGGGCCATGTGCAAGCACATTGTGTGGGCCAGATCTGGGCCATACCAATTTTGCTATTCGGGATATTATATACGTCACTAACAAGCACTTATTTGCACAATGTCATACACACGCGCACAACCACGCACATCAAGTTACTCTTTGCACACTGCTCAGTCTTTTGCACATTTCTGTTGCACTGTCTTGTGTCTGTATCGTTCTGTACCGTCCTGCATTGCATTTTTTTGTGAAAAACTTGTAGCTTGCAGCACCGTGGTCTTGGAGGAACACTGTCTCGCTTCACTGTGTACTGAACCACTGCACATAGTTATAATGACAATAAAGCCATCTGACTTGACTAAGTAAAAAGTACTGTATTTAAAATCATACCTTTCATAATGCTTAATTATGAAGAATTATCATACAGGTTTTAAAAACATTGAATTTAGAATCACACAAAACATGTGACTGATTGAAAATATTAATACAATTTAGAATAAATTTAAAGATATGTGTTTTTATCTATGTATGACATATTTCTGAGTTGAATTTTGAATTTTTAAAGCCTACATTGGCTGTTTTACTGCAACTG
Source organism: Neolamprologus brichardi (assembly GCF_056152115.1). Lineage (NCBI taxonomy): Eukaryota > Metazoa > Chordata > Actinopteri > Cichliformes > Cichlidae > Neolamprologus > Neolamprologus brichardi. The sequence goes on from NC_142112.1 coordinate 4,372,950, forward strand.
CTCTGTACTTTGTAATGATACCTAGCATTTATTAAATGCTCTACTCTACAATCTTACCTGGCTAAATCTAGGCCGACTGAGTTGATGCGAGGTGATCTCAGGGTCAAACATATTACTTCAAGCTAAACTCATACAGCTATTTATTGTAGCATTTATTTTAATAACATATTTACTAATTTGAACAAATGGGTTTTAAGGATGAAGGGAAGTTTAAACAAAAAGCCTAAGCCTAGACGTAATTCAATTTCCAAGATTCAGCAGTAGTGCTACACGTCGCCAAGAGTTCAACATTTGAACTATATGACCTACATTTTCCCCCTCGTGCCGGCCCATCAGTCCCAGGAGGTGTTTTAGGGGTGTGGTACTATGAGAGTTGAGCTGCAGTTGTGTGCATAAGGTTTGAAACTAACTTTTGGGACACAGAGCATCACACCTCTCATGGGAAAGGAATCCGAGCTAGTGTGATCGAGACAAACTGGCTAGACTGGGAGTGAGGTCACTGAAGTGGTTAAACAGCTCCTTGGTGGCAGGACCAATGGGGTGAATGAAAGTCATGCTGAGTTTCTCGCGGTTCTGGATGTTGTCTGGCTTTTTTGGCTGCGATCCCTCTGTAATGTTGCATGGAAGTTGGGATTATGTCCTTTTTTAAGAAGGGGTAATTAAAGAGTGTGATCTAATAGGGGGGATTTCTCAGTCTCCATGGGTAGGTCTAAACCAGGGTACTGGAAAGGAGACTCTGCCTGACTGAGGTGCTTTGGAAAATAGGACATTTATGCTTTTAAAAAACAAACAATGTACTTTTCAGACTTCTGAAACAAAGGGATTTCACTTTTGTTTAACTTACAATGGGAACTTTAAATGAAAGATAAAACTATAATATTAAAAAAACAAAGAGTTTAAAAATTGCATTTCAGTTTCTTTCACTATAAACAACTACACAGTGAACTGAATGAAAACTTTTTCAGCTGTCATAATTCTTGATAATAATTTAAAAAATTTATGAAGCACCAATATAATGTTATACTAAACTGGTCATAAAAGGTCATAAGTTCATAATAAAAGGTGAAAGGACATAAAACAGACAAAAATATAAATAAAAATTTGGTAGCAATTTATATTAATCTTTATATACTCCAAAAGAATTCCACTCTGACATTTTTCACTGAAAAATGGACAAAGTATGCAACAAAAGCGTGACAGGCTTTTAGACCCTTTGGGGCAGAGGTGGATTTGAGACAAAATGTCATGCGGTTGTCAGAAATACAACGACCAGGGTACCATGATAAAGCCATACTACTATGGCAGCGTCTAGTACATAACGATGTGTGTATAATAATGTAATAATGTTGTGAACTCTGAACTACAACTTTGTGGAAGTCGACCGTACTTATTTTCCATCAAGTCGAGAATCTAGAAATATCGTCTTTTTCTGCTCTAATTCTATGATCCCCTCATGAAGTTATTGTGGTTTTGATTTGACGTATGCATATATTGTATCTGATGACGCATGAGGGCGCGTTAACCCTGATGAATCAAAAGCAATCTGAAGTGTCTTTTTGGGCGGAGATCGATGCTGATTGTGTAACAGTGTACATCTCCCCACGCTGCGTGTGTTCATTAAAATCATCGTTTGACTCCACCCGGCCGTACCAGTGTTGTTATTTTGGATTTCCTACTATATCCCTCCTCAATATTTGAACCCTTAACAGTTCCTACTGAATTTCTTTGCGCCCTCCAAAAATACACCTTTACTCAGATTCTACGGTATGATCACCTCCAGAAAAACGTTGATTCTAAAGACGTATCACCAAACAATCCACAGATCCCAGTTGCCTGTAAACTGCCTGAGAATTACAGCTGTTTTATAATGCTTTAATTATGAGTCATTTTTCACATATAGTAACTTTTCATGTTGACTCCCTTTTAGGTTTGAACAGCTGACCACTGTGACCAACATCTTCCTGTTGAACCTGGTGGTGTCCTCCCTGATCTTTGCGAGTAGTCTTCCATTCATGGCAGCCTACGTGCAACTCTCCAACTGGATCTTTGGCACCGCTATGTGCAAGATTGTTGGCAGTGTCTACTATCTAGGGTTATATAGCTCTGTCCTCTTCCTAGCTCTCCTTACCTTTGACCGACACCTTGCAGTTGTGTACTCGGTGGGTCTGTTACAAGTGAGGAATCGAAGTTATGCAGTATTCTCCTGCGCTGTGGTGTGGGCGGTCAGTGGTTTGGCATGTATCAGACCAATGATTCTCCATAAAATTTTTACGTCTAATATTGATAACAAAACTCTGTGTCAAGAATATCCTGGTTACATTTCAAATATTGATGTGGATGCGTTGAGATTATCTGGGTTTTACATTCAGCTTTTCCTTTTCTTTATCTTCCCATTGGTTGTAATTGTCTATTGCTATACAAGAATCACAATCACTGTTGTGTCGTCCAAGATTGTAACAAGGTTCAAGACAGTCCGGCTGATATTCATCATTGTGCTGTTGTTTTTCATGTGCTGGACCCCTTACAATATTGTACTGATGTATGATGAACCAACAAGCTGCGAGGAAGAACAGAAACAGGCCTATGCGCTTCAAATCACTCGTTACCTTGCCAACATTTACTTTTGCATCAGTCCCGTCTTCTACACGTTTGTTGGGAAGAAATTCCAGAGCAATTTCAGGCAGCTCCTGGTGAAACACTTCCCAAAGTTAAAGAGACACATTTCTGTTAGTCAAAACAGCAGAAGCAACATGTCCACAAAAAGTACAAGAAACGAGTTTTAGAAATGTTACATATCAGTGTTTGCAAATGTTTTACGATTCAAGTTGGAGATTCGTAAAGTTTGATTACATATACGGGTTAATTCATACTATGATTGGAATAGAAAAATGGATGTGATGTATAAGAATTAAATCAATCTCGAGATTTCAAAGAACTAGTGTGCCCAAAATGTTCCTGTGGTTCAGGTCAAAGCTGTTGTCAGATTCATATTGATGAGATAAAACTCTACATTCCATTACTTCAGTCACAATCTGCCAAATAAGTCATATTTGACCAGTGTTCAGACCTAACAGCAGAAGTTCTTGAAATTTAACACACTAGTTCATGGTAGTCAAACAAATTTTAGTAATACACAAAGATAATCAGAGTAAATAGAGATGCAGCTTTTTTTTAATGATAATGTAAAATATCAGAAAATTGTTTTTTTAACTTAACAGTTGTTTCATGTCTATCAGTCTTGAGTAAATGCACTCTTCTTGATTACTTGATGAAATCAACACCTTTAAATCAAAAGGCTGTAACTTTCTCCATTTCATGTCCCAGATATTTTTAACACAGATGCTTTCCACTTGTTATTTGTTGCTGATGTAAATGGTAAATGGTAAATGGCCTGTATTTGTATAGCGCTTTTACTAGTCCCGCCTAGGGACCCCAAAGCGCTTTACACACCCAGTCATCCACCCATTCACACACACATTCACACACTGGTGGAGGCAGCTACAGTTGTAGCCACAGCTGCCCTGGGACAGATGGACAGAAGCGAGGCTGCCATATCGCGCCATCGGCCCTTCTGACACCTTCTGACACCAGTAGGCGGCAGATGAAGTGTCTTGCCCAAGGACACAACGACTGAGACTACCCGAGCCGGGGCTCGAACCAGCAACCTTCCGATTACAAGGCGAACTCCCAACTCTTGAGCCACGATCGCCCGCTCGCCCGATGTGCTTCTTGTTTTCTGGTTTATAAACAATATACACACTACCATCGGCTCTGAAGCCAGCATCACTGTTCATATAGTTGCTTGAAACTGTACATTGCCTGTATTCTTACTAAATAAAGAAAAAAGAATATGCTGTTAGAAACAGGAAAACATACCATTTTAAAGCATTAAACCGAATTCATTATGACATTTACAATAAAAATGAGAAATGTTTTGTGCTTGTGCATCTATGTTCATTTTCAATTCCATTCAATGTTATTCATACAAGGCACTAAAATACAACAAGTCCCTCAACGCCCTTTATATTTTAAGGTAAATACCTTCAATATTTGAGAGAAACCACAACAATCAAACGACCCCATCTAAGCAAGGATTTGGCAACAGTGGGAAGGAAGAACTCTCTTTTAGTGGAAAGAAACCTCTGACGAACCAGGCTCAGGGAGGGGCCATCTGCTGCAAATGGCTGGAGGTGATGGGAGAAAAACAGACTGTGGAAGACATACAGAGAATAATGATGATTATTGATTAAATATAGACTGGTGGGAACCAGTGAAGAGAAGCCAGTATGGGAGAAATATGCACTCACTTTCTGGTTTCTGTCAGTAAAACTGCTGCAGTATTTTGGATCGACGGAAGGCTTTTCAAGGAGTTTTTAGGACAGCCTGATAATAATGAACTATAGTAGTCCAGTAAGAAATGCACAAACTAATTATTTAGCATCACTCCGAGTCAGGATGTTTGTAATTTTACAGATATTGTGCAAATGAAAGAAAGCAGTCCTCCATATTTGTTTTATGTGCGCATTGAAGGAGATATCCTGGTCAAAAAGGACTCCAACATACCTCAGTGTTACTGGAGGCCAAGGTAACGCCATCCAGAGTAAGAATCTCGTTGGATACCAGGGCTGAGTACTATAACCTCAGTTTTATCTGAATCTCAAGGCAGAAAATTAGAGGTCATGCAGGTCTTTATATCTTTAAGACATACCTGCAGTTTAACTAAAGATGTTATCACATCTGCAGTGTTTAGTCTGTTTAAGTCAAACTGGTTTGTTTCCCCCCTTTGCACAGAGCAATTGTGCAAGTGTGAACATAATAATTGCACTATGGTGTAGACACTGTACAGTTCCATAAAACTCCAGAGCACTTTGTTTATGATCTAAGTGTGATCTAACCTCGACGTAACTACCAGGTGTACATTATAAGTTTGAACTAGAAAACATTTCACTAGCAGGGACCACTCCCTTGGTAACGATGAGCAATGAGGGATGAGGAAGTGTGATTAGTGTTGCGGTTTGGGGAAGGCATTAAAGGGGACTGGTGATGGCTCTCGGGCCGGGCAGAACTCCCTGTACTAATGAGAAATAAAGGGAGGAAAGGAAGAGAGGAGAGGACAGGAGAAGAGAGGAAAGAAAAAAGGGGGGTAGGTTGGGGCATGAAAATGAGAACAGCGGGTATTGGAGAACGGGAGCTTTTATAGGCTGAGGCCAGAGGGGGCGTGAAGGAGGAGTGGTCCCGCTCCTGAAATTCAGATGATATCTCCACCATATTTGTATTCTGGGATGTGGCAAGTTATTATAGATGTGCAAGGGTCTGTACAGGTTAGCAAATATCCGTGGAATGAACGTAAGTTCTCCATGTTCTTCAGTAGTCCAGAAAACAGCCCTTCTTCCTGTATTTACTTCAGTTGCTCCTGTCCCAGACACATCTGACCAGTGAGTGGACTGAATATTGGCACGTGGTTTGTAGTGACGTATGGAGTTCACTTAGACTGTTGTCTGTTTGAAAACAAAGCAAACTACTGATGGGCTGGTGTTCTGGTTGTGATAGAGCTGCCTGTTGATGTACAACATACAGTCTCAATGATGCTGTGTGGCAGTCGAGTAAAGGGGGTGTGTCCAAACGAAGTCTGTGTGTGCATGTATGTGTATTAAGTTATGCAGGACCATATGGATATTCTGCAAATGATACTTCATTATGTTTGCATATCCAGTGTTATGTAGCCCACATGTATTATCACTGCTGTACATCGACCAGCAGATGTCTGAACAGCTCATTTTGGAGCGGTTCAATTGCTGGAGCTGAGGAACAGTTGCTTTTTGGCAAAGCAATTGTCTGGAAAGACTGGACACACTCATGGGGCTTCATCACACTATCACTACAGGCAGGACTCCAGAGGCAAAGGGTAAACTCCAAAGGCCGCTTATAAAACTTATAAAAACACAAAAAACAAACTATAGAACACTAGAAATATATAATGGGGAGAATGCAACAAAGAACTGATGAAAACTGAGGCCTTAAATACACACAAGGTAATTAGAAAACAGCAGGGAACACAGTGAACTGAATTTGACATATGAAACAAGGGAAGCAAAAGTGAACACAATGCACACGGGATAAGAGGCCGAGACACAAATCTGACATAGACAAAAGGTAAACAAACATAAGGACCAGACTGCCTAAACACGGTAGAAAAACAGACTAAACACAGGCAACATGGGACAGGAAAACAACTGAAAGGGATAACTATAAATATTGAATATGAGCAAAATCCAACCTAAGCAAACGTCATATGAGATAAACTCACTTGAGAGCCTCCTTGCATGAACATTTTGCAGATTAGAAACTGGAACCTTGCACCAGAGCCTGTGACTGAGATTGAAGTAAAAGGAGGCCAACATCCAGAGAGCTTTGGAATATCGTTCAAGAAGCCTAGAAAACAATTCCTGAAGACTACATTAAAATTTTACAAGAAATGGTAAATGGCCTATATTTGTCTATATTTGTATAGCGCTTTACTAGTCACTAAGGACCCCAAAGCGCTTTACACATCCAGTCATCCACCCATTCACAAACTGGTGATGGCAGCTACATTGTAGCCACAGCCACCCTGGGGCGCACTGACAGAGGCGAGGCTGCCGGATGCTGCCCTCTGACCACCACCAGTAGGCAACAGGTGAAGTGTCTTGCCCAAGGACACAACGACCGAGACTGTCCAAGCCGGGGCTCGAACCGGCAACCTTCCGATTACAAGCCGAACTCCCAAATCTTGAGCCACGATCGCAAGCTTTCTTGCCTCAGATGGTTGATGGGTTGTGCTGAAGAATAAGCATGATTTCATATTGACTGTGAAGTTCATTAGAATTATACAAACTCTGTTATTGCCTCATATACTATATTTCCATGTATTTTTTGTACATGTTTCAATAAATCATTGCACATGTTTCCGTTTTTGAAGCCAATGTGTCAACACTTTTGTACATTACTGTAAATGATGACATTTCCCTTTACAGTAATATTGCAATAGTCAGACCCTTTTGTAGATCACAATACCATTGTTTTAAGAAAAGATCAACATCAAAAGAACAACATCATTCTGTCCTTAAATACTGTTTTAGACTTTTTCAAATTCATTTAGAGCAACACAACCTTGTCTCTGTGAACCTCAGTTCTGTTTGACTAATCCAGTCCAATAGCAAATAAAAACCACCGAAATACCCAGAACTAAATGCCAGAGAGCATTACAGCATTTCAATAAGGAGAAATTACTTTTATTGAGAGAAATTAATGTATTTGGTGATTAGATGACTGATCCTGGCATCGTATGTTGTTTAGATGAACAACCAAATATTTATTCTGTTTATTAGCTGTGCAGTTTAGGCTCACATTATGTGTTAAAATCTTCATGACAGAGATCACTCTTGCTAAATATTACCAAATCAACTGAGAACTGAATGTGCTGACACAACTTTACACTCAGAGTGTGTTGATGTGTTGAGCTTTCTTGCAATACTCTCTTCTCATTCACACACATACACACACACACATGTATATTTATATCGTTGTGGGATCTCATTGACATAATGCTTTTGACCTTACCCTGAACCTAAACATAACCTAACTGTAAAACTTGTGTAAAACCACATTTTGGGTCTCAAAAATGCCTTCAAACTTGTGGGGAACAGGATTTTGGTCCCAACAAGTATAGTAAACTTCCAATGAACAGTGTTACATTTGATTCACACTTCTCTGAATTTCTCTGACACAAAGATGGAAACGACGTCATATGACTATGACTACAGCACTGGGTCGTATCCACCACCTGAACCACGTAGCAGGGACGGGGACAATATTCTGGGAGCTCAACTGTCCATCCTTTATTACTTCACGTTTGTCTTCAGCCTTTTTGGGAACGGACCGGTACTGTTCATCATCTATCGGTGAGTCGACCAACAGACTGCATGACAACAATCAGAACATACAGCAAAATTTATAGGATAGATTCAGCTGAACAATAATTTGATAACTTCCTTTAGTTCTTACATTTTAAAAAATAGTCCTAATGGGAATGACTTTTCAAAGTATAAAAAAATAAAATTGAAAACTACAAATCAGAGTCACATTGACAGATATTGTTGTTACTTTTTATTTTAAATGTTTAAATGGTCCTAAAACTGTTAGTTTTCTAAACATATGGAAAGAAAATAAACTGATGCATATGTCATAAGGTGGAATGGACAAAGTTTAACTTGGTATTTTTATTTGCTTGCATGTAGTGATGTGTTTTATTCTTTGATTTTTTTTAGCTTGTAGTGTTTTATTTTGTTGGGTTTTTGCATGCTTTTGTTTTGTTATGTGATTTGTTCCTGGAGGATGCCCATTCCACCGCCCCTCCTGATCATTAACCTGGCACACCTGGGGTTGGCGACAGCTATTTAATAAGAGAGAGTGTGAGGGAGAGGAGGGGAGAGACATGGCGTGGTAACCGGTGTGGGTGACGGCTGTGCAGAGCGGCACAGAGGCCCGGCTATAGGCAGCTGGCCGAGCCGTGCGGCAAAGGAGAACGAGGAAGGCGAGGACGCTGCCGGGTTTCCCCCTTCTACACTGCTTGCCTGGATTTTAAATTTTTAGTGACTTTTATACCGTGGCGCCACTGGGTTTTTAATGTTGTGTTTTATTAATGTTTATTGTGTTGTTCCCTGGCCAGGGTTGTTTTAATTCATCTTACATTTTTAACTGTTTAAATATAATAAATTATATTTTACTCATACAGTTTTTAATTCGGTGCATTCCCTTGGCTGCTCCACTGCTCCGTCCGTTTTTGGAGAGGGTTTCCCTCCTGTAGTACACCTGTGTTGATTCACAATCTCCTTACTTATACAGTGAGAATCAGTGCAAAAGGAGTTTTGCCCCCAGTGTGTTAGCCTTACAACACACTGACAACATGTACAGGGAGTACTTGCCTCAGTTCAGTTGAGTTTAATTCACATTTTTTATATAGTGCAAATCACAACATCAGTCACCTTTAAGGTGCTTAATTTTGTCAAGTAGAGACCCTATAATGATGATGATGATGATGATGATAATAATAATAATAATAATAATAATCAGACAGTGTTGGGAAGGTTACTTTTAAAATGTATTCCACTACAGATTACAGAATACATGCCCCAAAATGTATTTTGTATACTTTGGATTACTTAATATATTATCATGCTTTTTACAACTACATGAATGTCCTATTGCTGTGCGAATTATTACTTTTACTGAAGGTTACTCGCCATACCAATAGCAACTAGATTTTTAAATCTTAATATAAAATGAGCAGTGTTGGGCAAATTACTTTGAAAAAGTAATTAATTATAGTTACTTCTTCAAAAAAGTAACTGAGTGAATGACTAAGTTACCAGATTCTAAAAGTAATTCATTACTTGAAAAGTAACTATTGCGTTACTTTAAAAAAAAACATTTAACCCTCTGGGGTCCAGGGTATAATTGGCCATTTTAACTACTTTTGATGTTTCCTCCACATTTCACCTTTACAAACTATTTACTTTGCCTTGTTTGGTATCATTGTTTTCAGCACAACCTGACGTGTCTGAATTTACAGTTATGTTTTCATTTTGACATACTGTATTAACACAATTGATCTAAAATCAATAAAAAAGTGATATTTTCACTGTAACAACCACAAACATGTTCATTGAATCATATTTCATAACTTTAAATGCAAATATAAACTGTGAATTTTAAAATCCTATGCACAAGTTTTGCAGCCATTTACCTTTTACCCTTTTTTATAACCATTTCAAACTGTTTACACAACAATCAGCTGTTCTTCAATAAGATGCCACACAAATTATTTGTGCCACTCCAAAAAATAATTTCTGTGCACAGTAAAGGAGAAAATCACAGCCTGATACCTGCAGGTCTGACAGCAGCAGGTGTATCACTGCTCCTGTTTCTGCCTGGAGACAGCAGTCCACAACACTACACAAGACAACACAGTAACTACACACTCCAAACACTCTAAACGTCACAAATCTCTCACATCTCAAAACTCGTTCTCTCTCTTTTTTTGCTGTCTTTCTTTCTCTCTCGTGGTCACTCCTAAAACTTCCCCTCTTCCTAAACAACCAAATGTCATGTTGCATATCATTTTTGATTGGTCGACATGGTGCATTTTTCCACCAACACGAACGGGCTGATTTTTGTTTTATTTTTTTATTTTTTGCTCATAAGCAGAGAGTGCTCGCTGCTCTGTCCTTAGACAGTAAACGTGATGAAACTATTCAGGAAAAAACGCCGCGTATATTGTTTATCATGACTCTGGTTTTACGTGATCAACACAGTTTATAAACTGGTATATATCACCTTGTTGCTTTGTCTTTAAGCGGTCATGTGATTGGCTTACCACGACTACTTTATTCTTCCTCAGTCAAACAGCAGCACTCATGGATTGTTTTCCCCCTACCTCAAGTGGGTTGTGCCAAAATGTGATTTGTCTACCAGAAAGTGATTGCCGTCCGCAGGAGCGCGCGCAGCTGCTTAAAGCTGTACCGCCCAGATTACTTATATAGTCAGCTACTTACGTGCAACTGATATAAGATGCGGTAAACTGAACACAGCTTCAACCGTCTGTTTGTTGAAAAATAGTAATGCAACCGCACCGCATTTTCTTGTTAGTAACAGTAATGGCGTTGTAACCATAGGACTACATTAGGTAAGGCTGCACTTTTTGCAGCGATCGCGTATACAAAACTATTCTGTGCATATATAAAACAGGTCTGCTCCGAACCGTAGTAAAGGGACCTCTGGCTAATATGGTGGGTTCTGTGTAGGCTCGTAGCTGAAAACTAGCTTTACTTTGTTGTCTGGGTCAACTTTGCTAGCAGAGACAGAGAGAGGCGTTGAAAGGCTGCTCCAACAGAACTTATTGTTTTGGAGGAAAACACGAACACGGTGAACAGTCGAGTCTTAATAGCTTACTTACAGCTGGGCTCGTCAGGCTCTCTTCTTGGCTGCAGTGGTTATTATTATATTTACATGCTTCCAGCTCCCGTTTCTGCTCGATGACAGCTCGTACTTTTCCTTTTTCTCCCTCCCTCGCTCACAGACACATAACGTGTATGGCAGTCCATTCTCCCTGCAGCACGGACTACGCTGCCCATGATGCTACATTCTTTAGAGCTATACCGGTAGCATTCTGCCTGTTAGCTTAGCACAACAACAACAAAAAGGCCTCTCTCACCCAGGAAACATGCAGAGAGAGAGCGTCACCCTGTAACCATGGCAACCGTAACGCTGCCGCCTGGAACAACAGAATGTAGCTGTCAAACAAAACCCAAACAGTCCTGACCCGCCACAATATGAAACAGGGAAGTACCGCCGTGTAATCCATTTATTTCAACAAAGTAACTGTATTCTAAATACCACCTTTTTAAACGGTAACTGTAACAGAATACAGTTACTCATATTTTGTATTTTAAATACGTAACGGCGGTAAATGTATTCCGTTACTCCCCAACACTGCTATTCAATATTAATTTTAATGACCTCCGGTTCATGTAACCGAGTTTCATTACTGCTGATGTGAATTACTGTTTGGCAGAATTTATGCTTCTCTTTTCTCTTTCTTCTCATTCTTTAGGGCGATGTCTGTAACATTCTGCCTTCATATTAAATAATTTTTTTGAACAATAATTTTTAAAAATTTTTCTTCACGTCATGTGGGCCACAAGTAGGGGTGGACATGGGCCGTGAGATTGAGACACAGGCATTAGAGCCTTGTTGAATCTCTAGGCAAGCTGCCTAACAATTCCAAGGAATTGAACTACTGGGAACCCTGCCCTCTAATTCCCATTCCTATTGTTCGTACAAGAATTAGAAGGCAGGGTTAGGCAGAAATGATTTTACTCTGAAATCTGGAAGAGGAGTCAGTCTTCCTGCTGTCTGGGGATTTGGTGGAGGAAGGCCAGACATTAGAGTAGGAAGAACCAACTTTTAAAGCGGGGACAGTGTGACTGCACCTTTTGTCCATAATGACCACTGTTTAATGTAGGGCTCTGAAGTTTTTAGGCATTAAATATAATGTATATTAAATATGTATTAAATAATAAACTTTCAGTTGAATTCACACACATACAATCTATCAAAAATAACAAATGTCTAAAGAATAAAGCCTTTGGGAAATTGAGTACACTCTTTAATAGAGTGGAATGATGGCTCCCTTCACACGCTGTTGTCCTGTAAGGGAGTCGATAAACCAAATCCTGTATATTCAGAGCCCTAGCTTACACAGTGCTTCTTACCAGTAATGAAAAATGGGTGTTGTCATTTTACCTCATGCTCAGGATCCTAAAAGATGACATGAAATCCGTCTGAACTTTCACCTCTATGCTCTAATGTCTGGCTTTCTTCCACCTCACCTCCTGAGGCACAATTTCCCCAAACGTCAGTTTTCCTGGAATTCAACGAGCACACTAAAAGTATCCATAAAGACCAAAATTATCTACAACATTGTTTAATCGCTACCACTGACTGCTCTTAAGTGCCCATTAAGTGTTGTTATGCATTGGCAGTGGCCCTGTAGGAACGTGCATGTAATTCCTCAGCTATGGCAAATTATTCCTAATAATGATTCAGTAAAACATGAGGAGAGATAAAAAAAAACAACAACAGAAGCAACTAGAGAGAAACAGAAATAGATAAAGAGACGGGGCTACCATAACAGTAACATATTCCACTTGGCTTGTGAAATGTGAAAAAGTGCACTTTTTGAAACATACTCTGTGCAAGCGAATGAGCTTCTGGTTTGTTTTGAAACTTTCTCTAATATTTGGTGAGTAGTATGTAAGAATGTGCAGTCAAGTTGGCATCTTGGAAAATGCATGGACGATCACTAAAACCACTGTCTGCATATATCCAAATCAGAAACCCTGGGTAAATAAAGACATTCATGCCAAGCTAACAGTGCAGCCCTCTGCCTTGAACTCCAGGGATTCTGATGCATATAAAGCAGCCAGGTACGACCTCCGAAAGTCCATAAAAAAGGCCAGGAAGGACTACATGGACAAAATGGAGTCCAGCTACCACAGCTTTGACACCAGGCGACTGTGGGATGGACTGCGCTGCATCACTGACTACAAGGACAACACAGGCAGTGTTCAGCCCACTGCATCTCTCGCAGACGAGCTCAACAACTTCTATGCTCGTTTTGACGCAGACAACAGAGAGCAGATCCTCGACCCTCAGGAGGACAGTGAGGCTGTAACTTTAACTCTGAGAACAGAAGCTGTGAGATGGACCTTTAAAAAGGTCAATCCTCACAAAGCCTCACTGGGACTGGATGGCATCCCAGGCTGGCTTCTCAGACCGTGTGCAGACGAGCTGGCAGAGGTGTTCACCAACATCTTCAACCTCTCCCTGAGGCAGTCAGTGGTCCCCACGTCCCTCAAAGCATCCACCATCATTCCCGTTCCTAAGAAAATCAGCGGTCTTCTGTCTGAATGACTACCGTCCTGTTGCACTGACATCCGTCATCATGAAGTGCCTCGAAGGTCACATCTGCTCCTCCCTCCCTGACACACTGGACCCTCTTCAGTTCGCCTATCGTATAAAGAGAGACACAGAGGACGCCATCACCCTGGCAATGCACACCACCCTCACTCACCTGGAAAAAGGGAATACATATGCAGGGATGCTCTTCATCGACTACAGCTCGGCATTTAACACCATCATCCCCTCAAAACTTGCCTCAAAGCTCGTCGACCTTGGGCTGGGAACATCAATCTGCAGATGGATTCTAAACTTCCTCACAAACAGGCCCCAGGTGGTGAGAGTTGGTAAGCACACCTCCTCACCACTCATCCTAAACACAGGAACGCCACAGGGTTGTGTGCTCAGCCCCCTCCTATATTCCCTGTTCACACACGACTGCGTTGCTAAACATGAGTCCAACACCATTATCAAGTTTGCTGATGACACAACATCATAGGCCTCATCACAGGCAATGATGAGACGGCCTATAGAGAGGAGGTGATGGCACTATACGAGTGGTGCCTGGAAAATAACCTGACTCTCAACATCAGCAAAACTAGAGAAATGATAGTGGACTACCGGGAACAGCAGTTCATCCACATCAACGGTGTCAAGGTCGAAAGGGTCAGCAGCTTCAAATTCCTTGGAGTCAACATCACCGAGGACTTCTCCTGGACCCTTCACACAGACACTGCTATCAGGAAAGCTCGCCAGCGGCTTTACTTCCTGAGGAGGCTGAGGAAGTTTAGCATGAACGCCAACATCACCTCAAATTTTTACAGGTGTGCAATTGAGAGCTTGCTGACGAGCTGCATCACAGTTTGGTATGGAAGCTGCTCTGCCAGCAGCCGTAAATCACTACAGAGGGTGGTGAAGGCAGCAGAGCACATCACTGGCACAAGGCTTCCTGCCATTCAGGACATTTATCTCCAACGATGCCTCCGCAAAGCATCATCAAGGACCACAGCCACCCAGCACATCAGCTGTTCTCCTGGCAGACATTACCGGAGTCTGTCTGCTCGGACTACAAGACTTAAAAACAGTTTCTACCATCAAGCCTCACGACACCTTAACCACTACTCTTAAACACACACACCACACTCCACAGGACGCACTCAGAAGCTGTCCTACAGTTTCACAAGTACTCTGTACAATCTGCACTGGTCACTCCACTTTATTGGTGTTTATATTAAGAGAAACAATATAATCTTTGATGCAAACTATGGGGGACTGTGACAATCTACTAGTGACCAAAGCAATCACAAGGATACAACAGTATATAGATCCTTGTGATTAATTTAAACTGACTGCAGATGCCATCAATGCATAGCAACCAACCACATTTTCACACTGATTACACTTTGTAAATAATCTCTGAAGAGTCCATGAATTTGTTCATCCAAGATTTTCTAACGTGACTCGAGAGACTCTTTATTCAAGTTTGAATTGGCAGAATGAAACCTCACAACTTTTTAATCCATAGTCACTACTAGATTGAATACATTGTTTTCATACGATGCTGTTAGCGAAAAACAAAGTACACTGGGAAATAGTCTATTTGGACTCGAACCATGATCTTTATTGAAACATTAGCGAGTGGTTTGGTGGCAAATATTGTTGGTTAATCCACAATTTCAAAGACTTTCTGAAAATAAACCCAACAGTGACCAATAATATCTTGCAGTGAATTAAACTAAAACAGAGTCTAAAAATAAAAAGAAGATAATTCAAGGAAATGATTCCCTTTCTCCTTGGGGTCTTGTAAAACTCTTTCCCAAGTCCCTTTAGAGCAACTGTCACAGTCATATTAATTTCTGACATTTGTCTTTAGAAAAAGAAATCAAGGCAGATGGGGATTTTCTGAAAAGCAAGACCTACCATAAATAACTATAACCATCATTTTTCTCACAGAGTGATACAAAAGGAATCAAACCTTAACTACAGTTCATGTGATTAAAGTAGTTTTGGGAGTCACAGAATCATAAGTGTGTCTAAGAACATCTTTTGCAACATTTTTCATGTTAATCAGCTACTTTGTACCACCTTTGTGAGTAATTAATTTCAGCTGGAAGGATACTTTGTGTCTGCAGCACCAGATTCTTCTGTATTAGTGTCACCATGGCAACTAAGAAAATAATTTTGAAATAAAGACAACCGTTTTATTTTTGTATTTTAATCCACACTATGACCTTTTATAAACTGAGCCAAGAGGTTTTTAATATCTTAACTACCAAGTAGTTTGATGTCAAAACCTTATCAGTTCATTTTAATGATATTTATTAACAAACACAATGCAAATTAATTTTAATTACAATAAATACATGGTTTAAATTAATAAGATATTAAAATACAATATATATTTATTTATTTGATCTGATTATCCAGACAATATATTATCATGAGAAACAAACAGACTCGGATACCAAAATTCTTGAAATAATAAAAATAAAATTAGCAAAGGTTTTGTGCCATTTTGTGAACGTTTAGAGACCCACTGTTTGAGGAAAAAGATGCTTATGCAAATGGTTGTTGGTCTCCAGGAGGATTCCATGTGTCTGCTTCCTCCTAAAACACACGTTAGTAACGAAACAGTAGATGAGTATCGTGGACAGATCCTATTATGGGACTTCCTGTAAAGACACTAATGGTAAGAGGGTCTTATTAAAAAAAGTCTAACAAGCCAGCATGATAATCCAACAAAGTTTCAAAATGTGTAAACGATACGTTGGGTCACAATAAGTAGACACAGGTTAAATACCATTCCTTCATCCTTTTTTTAAAAAGTTTGTCACCAAAATTTGCAAAGTTCAATTTTCAGCTTTGTTTTGTTGAAACGTAGAGGAATATCACACCCGATAAACCAAAGACACATTACAGTTTTACATTTTTAGACTGGACTGGTTTTACAGTTTATTGTAAAAATATCTATTGCACCCTGAACACTAGGGGTGGGGGAAAAAATCGATACTGCGTAGCATCGTGATATTTTTTTTGCTAATAATGTATCAATACAGGGACAGCAGAAATCAATATTTTGTTACAAAAAAGGTTTTTGTGCTCTGACTTCAGAGCATGTTGATCCTTTTTCTGAGCAAGAATCCTGACATTCCTTCACTGTCCAAATGTGTTTAACTTTTTTTTGGCAGCAATAAACATGACAGTTTACTTATTTTAATTTAAGACATGTTTTATTTTAATTAAGTTTAAAACTTTTTTATTTAATGTAAAATAATATTTTGTTTTAATTTACTTTCAAATTCTTCAGTTGCTGAAGGGGCTGCATAGTTTTCATAAACTGCATAGTTCAGAATAGCTATAATTGTACCAGATGGTTGATTCAGTTAAGTTGGACTAGACTGTAATACAAACCGTTCAGTTTGTCAACAATCAAACTGAAATGAGAGAAAGACTGAGTGTGAGACTTTGATATTAGAGAAAATGAATATTGATAAAGTTTACCTTTATGTACAGAATCTGAATATCACAAAATATTTTTAAAAATTGCAATAACATCGTATCGTGCGTTAAGTATTGTGATAATATCGTATCGTGGGCTGTATGGTGATTCCCACCTCTACTGAACACATACTATTCTTCATTTTTCTGTGAGATTACCAAAAACAAGAGAATGACAAAAATATGAGGCTGGTGGTCAGTCTTTCTAAATATGGAGCTATGATTACAGCCCTGTTTCCAAGGGAGCCAAGACGTTTATTTTTGCCGTGTAAGCAAATGTCACAGCAAAATTAATAATAATAATAATAATAATAATAATAATAATAATAATAATATGTTGGTGAGATTGCGTTTGCTTATGTGACAACAAGAAAACACATTGGCTGAAATCTACACTCCCTGTATTCCAAATTCTAAAGGATATTAACTTTAGGTTTACTTCACTGCCACAAATCAGCATACAGGTTACATCCTGGATTTATTAAATATAAATGTCTTTAAAATGCAATTTACGTGTAGGATGTTTGGCAGCGTCTACTATGTGGGCTTTTACGCCTCTGAAAATGGGGAATTATGTATAAAAACAGTTGTAATTCTGTCATGGTCTTAAATGGCAAAGCCATTAAACAGACTGTGAAGCAGGACCCAGGCATCAGAAACTTAAAGTTCCCGTTGACACAAAAGGACATCTCACAGGTGCAATATGTAACAATGAGGATCGTGGTCCTGAAGGAGAGGAGACGGGCATTAGATGCAGTAATAACAGCAGTCGAGCAATAAAGTCACTGATTGACTCTGACAGTCACTCAATTCCTTTATTTGTTAAAAACTGGAAGAACACTAAGGGAGGTGTCACTAACCAGGTTTCAGAGGTGAATCAGACCCAAAGGAGGGCTAGTACTCAGGCAAATACTAGACCAGCCCATAGGACACCAGTTAGTGAGTTTGGAAACAACGCTGCTCTTCGGCCACACAGGAGGTAGTCCTTAAATACTGCAGGTGATGAGGTTAATGCAAAACAGGTGTGCAGGCAGAAGAGCATGAACCAGCAACCCCACCACTACCATCATCATCATCACTCTTCTCCCTCAGTCACAGCCTGGGAGACAAAGGCCCTCATATATCTGATGTTTACAAAAAAGAAAAAAAAAGGGTGTTGAATAGCCATGGATAGTAAAAAAATATTCACTTGTCAGTCTGTGTATGTATATATGTTACACCCCTAAAAACAGGGGGAAAGAATCACAAGAGTGATTATGACTTGCGTCTCTCATGAAGTCGTTTATTGCAGTAAAAATGAACAGAACCGTTTCACATTCTGTACTGCTTAATGTCACATGGTGGAAGAAAAACACTAAATAAGAAACCAAAATACTAAAGTGCTTACTATACATATTGTCGCTACCCGATCCGTACCGGAAACCCGATCGGTACCCCGCATGCGCAAATCTTACGTCACTTCCTCTCTTTGCCAACATTGCGACATTCAATATATTTGAATGACACGGTTAGCGCCCAATTAGCTCTTAGCATTTCTCAACAGCTCTGCCTCCTTTTCGACTACCGGGACATTTAAACAATGGATAATCCGTATACAAACAAATTCATGCTTTTCTCCTCAACAGAGAGCGTTCCCCGATTGAACAACAGCGTCGTAAAATAAGAAGAATGGCGCCTAATTACAGAGTTAATAATATTGACTTAGCAATGTGTCACGTGAAGATTCATCAGCCAGATTAAGTGTTTACTGACAACTGACAGTGATAGCAGACATCATCATCACTATTCCAACAATCCTCTCCACACAGACAAGCATAAACACACTCGACTATCACTAAATCAAATTTAACACACGTTTGTAATGACGCCAATTCAGTTTACAATAGGGTTCATTCGCTCGGTCAGCAGGTGGCAGTATCCTCGTACACTGGAAACTGCCATTAAACGAACAGAAGAAGAAGAAAACATCTGCACATGCGCGGTACGGATCGGGTAGACCCGATTTGTACGGTCCGACTTTGCACATGCGCAGTAAGGATCGGGAGTCCTGATCCGTAACTATCTTTTTATTTTTCGTTTTTGTCTACATTATATTAAATGCTTCATTATTGCAAACATTTTAAGAGATACTTATTATTCTTAACATCTTAACTGATACACTGACCCATAACGCTTCGACCAGAAGTAGACACCTTTCGCGCATGCGGGGTACCGATCGGGTTTCTGGTACGGATCGGGTAGTGACACATATACCTGAGCAGGTTTCCTGATAAAATGGCTGACAATAGCGGCATTTTTAACTCCTGCCGTTATCTTAATGGCCATTACACAAAACTGAGGCTCAAAACTGCCACGTATATGTGCACAAAACTGTAGTATAATGCTTCTAAAGCTTACAAAACAATGAAGGGTTACCTCTTAAATATCTTAACAGTGTACAAATTGGAAATATATCAACTTTTAAACACTTTTACCTGAAAATGGGGTCAGGTCAGATAGAGGAGGTGGCTGATATCCAGAAATCCTACCAGTGGCTGGACAAAGCTGGACTAAAAGACAGCACAGAGGCACTAATCATGGCAGCACAGGAACAAGCTTTGAGCACAAGATCCATTGAGGCTGGGGTCTATCACACCAGGCAAGACCCCAGGTGCAGGCTGTGTAAAGATGCCCCAGAGACAATCCAGCACATAACTAAGCTAAGATCCTGTGGGACTTCCAGATAAGACGGACAAAATGGTGGTAGACAAACAGAAGAAGACGGCCGTAGTGATCGATGTAGCGGTCCCAAATGACAGCAACATCAGGAAGAAGGAACACGAGAAGCTGGAGAAATACCAAGGGCTCAGAGAAGAGCTCGAGAGGATGTGGAGGGTGGAGGTAACGGTGGTCCCCGTGGTAATCCGAGTACTAGGTGCGGTGACTCCCAAGCTAGGCGAGTGGCTCCAGCAGATCCCGGGAATAACATCGGAGATCTCTGTCCAGAAGAGTGCAGTCCTGGGAACAGCTAAGATACTGCGCAGGACCCTCAAGCTCCCAGGCCTCTGGTAGAGGACCCGAGCTTGAAGGATTGACCGCCCACAGGGGCGAGTGGTGAATTTATATATATATATATATATATATATATATATAGCTTCTTCTTCTTCTGAGATAATGTCTTGGATACAGTTTGGATAGTTTTCCATATCTTCTCTTTTCTCCCCATCTACCATTTGCGCTTGCTATACTTGACTAACCCTAATTTAACCCTCACTCTCAAATACTTACTTATAAACTATACTCACTAGACATTTTACTAGCTTCACTTGTTCAATGGTTTATTAACACATGTATTTAATCAGCATTGATCAGGTTCAAGTAACTAAGTTTATTTATTTAGCACAATCAATAAAAGCCAGCCCAAAATAGCAATGTGGACACACATGAACATGGCAAAACAACGGAACACAAAGACAACCCAAATCGCAGTCTTAACGGGTAAGTTTTAACCTCCTTTTTAATGGATGCCACAGAGTCAAGGTCTTCATCGGAACATCTGAGAACCTGGCTTGGAAAAAAGGGCCTCACGTAGTGTGTGTAAGGGCATTAAATTAGCTTAAATTTCTGCTCTTTCTTCCATAGGAGAAGAGAACGAGTGGGGAAAAAAGACCAAACCGTTGGGAATAATTAAAAGGATGATTTTAACCTCTTAAGCCCCAACGCCCCCTGATGCGGGGGCAAAAGGCATGAGATCAGTCAGGCTTGGGGCTTAAGAGGTTAAGTAAAATATTTCTCATTTTCCCCGGTACATCATGAGCAAAATCAAAGCCAGGGGAAATTCTAAAGAATCCAGTATTATTCGTACACTGAAGAAGATTAGAATAAATATCTTTTGTACGTGGGAAAGGAGAGAAAGTGGTGTCTAATCAAACACGTTTAGTGAAAGCTGGGAGAGGTGAGTAATGTTTTTTAATGTGTTTTTTAATGTGTCTGTGAAGGTTCTCAGTCATCCAGGTCATCGTAGTCAAAGGAGCTTGCAAAGAAAAGCGAACCACTCAAAACGTGCGGCTATCCTAAATGGGCGTTCTTAAAGTCAGCAAAGAGGCACAGAAAAGAAGATCAGACACCACAGACAGACGCAACAACATTGTCATCCCCTATGTAGCCGGTGTATCAGAGAAACTCAGGAGAGTTTTCTCCAAGCATGACATCCCGGTGTACTTCAGACCCAGCAACACGATCAGACAGAAACTGGTTCACCCGAAAGACAAAACTCCAAAACACAGACTTAACAATGTGGTGTATGCCGTACAGTGCAGCGAGGAATGCCCAGACCTCTACATTGGAGAGACCAAACAGCCACTTCACAAGCGCATGGCACAACACAGAAGAGCCACCTCCACAGGACAAGACTCAGCAGTTCATCTGCATCTTAAGGTCAAAGGTCACTGTTTCGAGGATGCCAATGTTCACATTTTGGACAGAGAGGACAGATGGTTTGAAAGAGGAGTGAAAGAAGCATCTATGTCCACTGTGAGTGACCATCTTTGAACAGAGGCGGTGGTTTACGACACCAACTGTCTGCCATCTATAATCCAGTTTTGAGATCCCTCCCCAGACGCCTTAACGCCCACTCACGTCATACTCCCACTGGGTTTAAATATGAGACTCTCCACCATTTGACCTTAGAACTGAAGAAGCTTCTCGGATGAGAGGTGAAACGTCTTCAAGCAACATGTTTTTAAATGATTAAAAGCAGCTGTTAACCACAGCGTAGTCCAATATATTATTAATGCTGCAGAAATCGTATCCGAATTTGATTTATAGGTGTTGAAAATAACTCAAACTACAGGTCAGCTTTTCTGTATGACCTGCATGTTAACAAAGAGCAACCAGCTCGCTGTTACAGCTGCTAGGGTTGTCACGGATATGATTAATGATATTAACCAAACAAACAAACACACACACACACACACACACACACACACACACACACACACACACACACACTATATCTTCCAGGAAAGGTGTACAAGCGACAGGAGCTGCAGTGTCTCCAGGGTTCACACACACTATGAAAAAAGGAGAGCACTCTCAGAGCACCAACGAGAAAAGATCATTAAAAAGTAAACAAGTGAACAAATGGGCCAATTATACAAATGACTACTGAAATTAAATTTAAAAAAAAATGAAATTTTATCCTTTCTGCTCATTTCATTAACTGATCATTTTTGATAAAACACAGATTCAAACTTTGTAAATGTCACTTTATACAGACTAAAATAAAGTACCTTGAATCTAAATTTTTGGATCTAGAATTTAATCTTTAAAATTTCAGTTTCACAGATGAACTTGTCCTCTTACAGCCCTGATTCGTGGTCACTTATCCAACTAAATAAGAAGGATTTGGACTTTTACAGCTCAGCTTCTTATATGAACTAGATGTCAGGTTCCCTGTGACCTTTGGGCCAGAGACACATCTCATATCCCTTCAAAATATAACCACGTCATAGGACCAAAATTAGCCAAAATTAGGACCAAAATGTGTCTGATATCTTTGTCACTGCTTGTGTCACCAATGGAGTCACCAACCGCAGTCTGAATTTGTTGTTTGACCCGAACCTATCACTAGATTTTGATGGACTGTTTTTATGTTTGCCTATTTGAACCTTTCCCTTTGTGTTGCAGTAGACAGTGTATGTACACAGGAAACACACAGGCTGATCATGTACATTAATTTAAAATGATGAGGGTCAGCCAGTTACTCCTGGACAGGATGTCTGAGTGGCTCTTCTTCTAAAGGCTCCACGTTTCTAGGTCTAAGGTGTGTCCCCTATCAGGTAATCCAGAAACTGGATTGTAGTGATGTTCGATTCGTGAACGAATCGTTCAATACTCGAGAATCACTTTACTGACTCATGAATCATGATTCACAAGCTCAACTGACTCACTGACTCATCCCTGTTGCTGTTAGCAAACTAATTACATTAGTAGAAATATATCTAGCTTATAATTAAAATTGTGGGGGGGAAAAAACAACAGCCAGTTTCTTAACAAAAGCATTTCTTCTCTGAACTGGAAGAAAAAACCCTGAGTAGAAGCTCACATCAAGAAAATAGCTCCTCGGTTCACAGTAGCATCGCTCTGCTAACATGCTAACAGCATAAGCTACTCACCCCCTCCCTCCTGGCTCACAGCTTCTTCTTCTTCTTGGTTGGCAACCAATGTTAAGGCGCATTACCGCCCCCTGGCTCACAGCTCAGTGGACATTTAGATGAGAAAATATATATTTGACACATTTAAGGAAAATACTAATAAAATACAAATAAACAAAATAAATGTTTATTAAGCAATTTTGATAGGAAATTGCTTAATTTTAGAAATGTTTTTGCTCTTTTTTGCTCTATAAAATAGTTGTTTTGTTTTTATTTTAGAATCACTCATCTTAGCAGTGAGATTTACATGAAAAGAGAAACAAATTAAGTTTGAGTGAAAATGTACATTTTTTGCACTCTCTGGTCAACTGACTCAGTGAATCAAATGACTCAAAAAACCCGATTCACTTTGGTGAGTGACTCATTAAAACTCGATTCAGTAAAAAGAATCAAATTTACCATCACTACTTGATTGAGCTGTGGATGAGGAGACACGCCCAGCTCCAAGTGTCGATCCCACTATCCTCGCTAACGAAACACTTCTCTGAGTAACCTTATCAGTGAAGATGGACAAACTCAAATTAGAAGTTTTCAAAAATGTATTAACCGGTTGAAGACTGAAGTTACAACCTAGTGCTTTGGACCTCACTCTGTCTTGTAGTCTAGACTTAGGCTACGTTCACACTGCAGGTCTTGATGCTCAATTCCGATTTTTTGATCAAATCAGATTTTTTTGTCTGCTCGTTCACACTACAAATAAAATGCGACAGCTCTGTTTAGACACAGAGCAACAGTATTGTTTGACTGATGACCCTTAATATAAAGACTTCGGACTTTACGTTTCCCCATTTTTGCTTTAAGTTATTTTGTTATTTACATAATAATGTAAATAACCTAATAATGATCCTTATTGCTGTTTTAGAGGAGCGCTGCTTCAAAGGATAGCTGCAGGTTTCTGTCAGAATCTGCAGATTATACAGAACAAATAAAATGTTCACGTTTCTCCAACGTTGTCTTCCCAACAGTTTCACTGACATCTACACTGGATGGCCAGGAAGCGTTCGCGATGTCTTCTCCGGAGCTGATAATTGTCTTGTGTCAGTGACGTAAAAGACGGATTTAATGCGACATGACCATCAAACAGCAGTCGCTTTCTAAAACATCGGATATGTATCGGATTCAGCACCACATACAAAAGTGACCCAGATCGGATTTGAAAATATCGGATTTGTGCCGTTCACACTGTCACACCATGATCGGATATGGGTCACATAGGGTCAGAAAAATCGGATTTGATGCGCTTTCACCTGCAGTGTGAACGTAGCCAAAGAAAGGGTGCCACTCTAGTGGACAAACTTTTGATAATGTCAAACTAACGTGATTGGTTAAAAGTTGGTGAGAAGCCACGGTTTAAACTTAGCTCTCCCTGTTTGGCAGCTGGTCTGGTTCCTGGCTCATCGTACATCTTCACTCCAATCGGGGATCTTGTCCCTTTGAAGAGAAAAAACTCCTCCCTGCTCACACACACCACAATCTACGCCCTCTCCCTGTGCCCAGTAATTTTCCACTACAGGAAAACTACTTTGAACAGTCTATATTATCCTACAAAACATAAATGAGGTCAATTCCAAACATCAGCCACACCCGTCTATAGCAACTCTCTCTAAGATCTGTGCATTTGGTAAAATCGACTGCGTTATACTTCCGAGGGCAGGAAAAGAAAAGGCCCCAAGGAGCTGTTAATTTTAAAGCCTAAGAGCAACATGTAAAAAGCATGTAAGTGATGCAATATTCATTTTTATCTTTAGTCTTCCACAAAGAGTAAAAAAGGGAACATGTCTAATAAACGTTTTTTTTAGATTTTTGAATGCAGGATCGTTTATTTAAGCAATTTAGCAGCAACAAACCAACAGCTTAATGAAATAACAGTGATCACTTCAGTCTAACTGATCTACTCTATGCTAATGCTGATTCCTGTTATTGGTCTTGGGCTGTGTGAGAGAAAAGAGAAGCTACAAGGAGAAGAAAAAGGGAAAATCAAAACGCTTTATTTATAAATGCAAACCTTATTTCCCTTAAAACGAGGAAAAGAAAAAGGACACTGATACTGTTGGCTATTTAAAAATATATTGCAGTGGATTATGATGCATGTGGAATTTCATAGTATACTAGAATTCTCTCTAACCGGACCTCCTTAAATTTCAAGTGAGTGTTATTAATAACCACTTTCACATATTTGTCCAGATGGGCCAGATGCCTCAGCTTGTTATTTGTGACCTAAAAATGTGATTTTTGTGCCAAGAATCGTTTCTGATGTTTTTGTAGGTCTGTGTCCTCAACCCATGCTGTTCTCAGCAGCACTTGTAACTGCATTCTCTAAACCAGGGGTCCCCAATCCCAGTCCATGAGGGCCGGTGTCCCTGCAGGTTTTAGATGTGTCCTTGATCCATCACAGCTGATTTAAATGGATAAATTACCTTCTCAACGGTCGTGTCCAAATTCATGGGCTGCATCCTCCTGAGGACCCGGCTTTCGTGGTCTACGTGGGCCGGGTCCTCAGAAGGTCGGGTAGGCCGGAAGTAAACGGCCGTGAAATTGGACGGTCTAGCCTTCTGATTAGCGTCACTGCTGTGTCGGTGGAGTTTAATAAACTCGGCCGTCTGCTCCTTGCTATCTAAAATATAACAGGACACTGGCGTAAATTCTCGACCGTCTCATACTTCTGTTTAATCAGTTTTCTGTTTGACGTTTATTCAGCCGTGTGAAAACCAAGGAGGAACCCACCCGGGGATTAATAAAGTTTTATTTTATCAAATCTAATCTAATAACTTTAATCTCAGCCAAACCGATTTACTCACGAACAAACAAAACACTGAAAAAAGCCCAACAATAACATTTTTAGGTTGTCTAAGTGACTTATATATTACGTTTAACCCGAGCAGCGAAAGTCCGCGGTGATCTGAAAATGATGTGCCGGGAGTTGTGCCGTTCTCGGCGGCTTCAGTGACCCTCGAGCTCCCGGCTAGCTATCGAGCTGGTGGGTAGCAGACGTCTCTGAAAACGTCGAAGCTCTTTTGCAAATATGCGATATCTTGATAAACCGAGCAGATATTTGATGTTCACACAGCTACTTTCTCACCTGAAAATATGTTAAAAGTTTATTTTGTGACCCAGAAAGATTAATAAGAGTAATTTTAAAACTTAGTAGCGGCCGCCATTGTTGGAAACTGGAGTTTGGCTGGGCCGCGCTATGAATTCTGGGATATGGTAGGCCACGAAGGACACACTCGACCCATCCTTCAAATTCGGGGAAAAGGAGGACGCATTTGTCGACTGCATTCGGAGGAGTCTACAAATTTGGACAGCCTTCGGCGCGTCGCTGTGACGTAATCGGTCTACAAATGCGGCCTCAGGAGGAAGCAGCCCATGAATTTGGACACGACCAACATATCTTGAAGTTCTCCAGAGACCTGGTAATGAACTAATCATGTGATTCAGGTGTGTTGACCCAAGGTGAGATCTAAAACCTGCAGGGACACCGGCCCTCGTGGACTGGGATTGGGGACCCCTGCTCTAAACCATGAAAAGTTTCTCTTGATTCCAAAGACATGTTTGTAGAACTGTGGTTCTAAATTAGTCATTGATGTGAGAAAGATAAAGTGCAAAGATTAAAGCATTTTATTAAATTATAACTAAATGTAATTTATAGGCACCAGTTCAGTTCAACACACCTTTATACACTGTGCACATGGCTGAAGGTTCTCATTCATACCATTTTTAGCTGCAAGCACTAAATGATCAGGTAAATGTTCAAATGGGTGCAATTAGTGAACAATGGTGTGCAATGATCACTGAACAACACTGAAAGCACCACCAATGCACACCGCAGTAACCCAGACATCACAAAAACAGTTTAGGAAAAACTATTTGCAAATGATTAGAAATGATGAAATGATGAGGTAAACCAACAACAACAAAAACGCCACGTTTGTTGTATATATGATGTAAATACAAACTAAAAGAACAGTTGAAATGTAGTGACACAAACATTTCAGACACTTCCATAACCACGGCTCTCTGCTTCATTATTCTGCTCGTATGAACTGATCTGGCATCCCTGTGAACGCCTCCCCAGCTACAGGAGTGAAAATGTATGTTGTGTATTTTATGATGTAATAAAAAGAGAGAATCATCTGTTCTCTCGCTTTAACTGATCATTTAAACTGTCACATAACACTGATCATTATCAGCTACTCTGTACTGTTGTACTATGTCACATAAATGTAACTTGATGTTTACCCTGCTGTTTTTGTTGTTAAATTTGTTTTGTGTTATTATTTTTTTAACATTTCTAATTCCTTTACTTTATTGGGTGTTTGTTGGGCGTGTTGTATACAGCTCTGCCTGCTTAAAGCTATTTACTACCTGACTGCATTGTTTAACTTAATTAACTGCTGTAACAAAGTCATTTCCTAGCTTATCTTAGCTAATTTAAAGGCAAAGACAACATTTTTTTTCAGCCTACAGTAATAATTCTGCACATTGAGTAATGACACTAAAACACCAACAAGTATGCTGGAATGTCTCGGGATTTGTCCACATGTTGAGTTGAGCCTTGAGGGAGGGGTTGTGTTTTTGTTTGTATTTTTTTAAAACAGTTTTACAAAACAAAAAAATACAAACAAAAACACAACCCCTCCCTCACCCCACCCCAAAATAGTTATTAGTTATATTACAGTTGTTGTTTATTATTACTCTGTGTCTCTTTGCCACAGCACGTCCTTTGTCCTGTTTTCCTCTACAGCTACAGACCAAGCTCCATTCAAATAAGGCTCAACTCAACATTGTGTGTTATAACGTGAAAAGTATATTGTTCTAACAATATACTTTTAATGTTTGTACAATATACTATCACGTTAATATCACAATAATGTTCTTCTAGCCACTGGCAAGACCAAATATTTTCCCACTCCCCCACAGAAATATCAATCCCCGATTCCCTTTCCCATTTAATGTATAAAGTGTTATCCTGCTGGCACTAGAAAGAGCTTTGTAAAGTTTGGAAATGGATTTAGCAGGGGTCATGGTTGTAGGATTTCTCAGGATGTGAAATCTGTAAAGTCGGACAATTTCCACTCATGATCAATATATGATCTCAGCTCTAGGTATCTCTGAAAGTCCTATTGTGTCAGGTTGTGTTTGTGTTGCAAGGTCTCACATCTGAGCACAATGTTTCTCTGAGTAAGAGAGGAATGTTGTAAGGTCATATGATATCCATGGCTTAAAGTTGGAGTCATGTCTGTTTGGAATAAAATCTGAGTCAAAAGCAAACCACCTGAAAATTCCTGTGTATCCCACAAATGTTGATTACCTTCTGCCAAACTTCAAGAGTGTGGGTTAACCAAGGGTTCCCCAACTTTTCCAGCTGACACATAGACCGTTATCCGCCATTACAGCTTGGAGGAATAACTTAAAGTTATTAAAGTCTGGGATGACAGAGGAAACAAATGGTAAATGGCCTGTATTTGTATAGCGCTTTACTAGTCCCTAAGGACCCCAAAGCGCTTTACACATCCAGTCATCCACCCATTCACACACTGGTGATGGCAGCTACATTATAGCCACAGCCACCCTGGGGAGCACTGACAGAGGCGAGGCTGCCAGACACTGGCACCACCGGGCCCTCTGACCACCACCAGTAGGCAACGGGTGAAGTGTCTCGCCCAAGGACACAACGACTGAGACTGTCCAAGCCGGGGCTCGAACCGGCAACCTTCCGATTACAAGACGAACTCCCAACTCTTGAGCCACGATCGCTCTTCTTCAGTTCTAAAATCAAATGGTGGAGAGCCCCAGATATTTGGGCTAGATACTCAACTTGGAGGAAAACAACAAAGGTATTGATGAAGTATCAATCCAATACCAGTACCAGTGTTGGTATTGATATTATTGATATGTAGATGGATCTGCACATCTTGAGACACAATTTCTCTAAACTTGGCACCACATCATGTTTTTCTTTTAGTAATTGTTGCATTAGTCAAAGCCAAGGACATGCAAATGTTGTATTGTAGTTATTCAACCAGTGCTTTACAAAATGTATTGTGCTCTCAACAAAAATAGTTTCCCCACTTGAGAAAAGAAAGAAAGAAAATTTGCCAAAAGTGTTGTAAAACTTTGCTCTCCATGGAGATGGGCTAAAGAAAGAGATCCCTCTTGCTTCACCTTCATGCTGTGTTTCATTTTTACTTTTTAATAGAAGTGTCAAGAAGCTCTCAGGGGTCCTCCACTTGTGGGGAATGAGAATTAATTGGAGGATTAGAGCTACATGCACCCTGCGCCCTGTCTTGACTTATAACATGGCTTTAGGGTTTGCAGTTCTTCTGACTGCTGACTGCGTGTTTGAGTGTGAGGCAGAGTATGAAAGAAGGAAAGAGAGTATTAACAGTCCTTTGATGTGGTATCACTTGTACTGTAATTACAGTGCACGATTCTTCTTGCTGCAATATTTCTGTGTTTGATTGATGTGTCTCGTTTATACGTTTGTGCAGGTATATGGCATAGCAGATGAAGCGCATGCATTTCAGTACTAATACACCAATGTCCTTACAGCTTTGCAACAATCATCAGGTTTTTAATCTTGTTGTAAAGTATATACGCTAAGAAATAACCCTGTTGAACCTTTTTGGGGTGTTTGTGAAAAGGTGTGTGAAAGTCATCAGCTCATGGATGACTGTGTTCCTATTTTCTCAGAAATAGGTGCACAGAAAAGAAGAGCCATCTTCTGTCCCTGCAGGGATATTTTACATGAATGTATCCAACTATATGTGCCTTTTCAGGGGCCAGTGAGGTAAAGTAAAGCCTCTTTTCCACTAGTAACTGTTCGGCTCGACTCCAATCTGCTCTGTTTCAGTCATTTTCCATTACAATTGTGTGGGGTCATTAAAGCAATGTGGTTGAATTACCTGTGACGTCATTTGTATGCGACACAAACACATCATGTAAAGGGAGTACCACACCTGCTGCTATTTGGCTTTTGTCAGACACATGGACCACAGCTTTGAGTTTTGTGCAGCAGTGAGCTCAACGCATGCAGTCTTGTTGACATCACATTTTCAGATTGACTCGGCTTACTTGGAGCCCTGGACGAGCAGGTGCTCGCTAAAAACCGAGTCGAACTGACTAAGCGCTAGTGGAAAAGGCCTTTAAGTACGTCCTTACTGTGCTCACAGGAATTAAGAAGGTAAGTATGATAGTTTTGTATTTTCTCATTTTTGCATTCATTGTTATTTATTTCATTTTAATAATTGTATTTTTTTTGTTTCCATTAAGTTTTTATTGTTTGAAAATGTCTGGCTTGAATTTTATTTATATTAGTTTCAATGTTTTAGTTTTTTTAACCCTTTAAGACCTACCATAGAACCAAGTCCGCCAGAGCTTATATTATATTTTTACATGCTGTGGAGCCATTTTTGGGAGCATTTCAAGTTGCTATACATCAATACAACCATTACAGCCTAAATTTTAATAATATGTATGCATTAAGTGCATAGTAATTACATAAATTGCAAAAAAGTGCAATAAACTACAAAAAAATTGAAAATCGTTTTTGTTTTTTAACATATATTTCTAGTTAGAGAAATTTAAGAGGCTTATCCCTCAAAACTGTAAATACAAAAAAGTTGCACAAAATAGTTTCCCACCACAGGAAATTTATTTTGAGTGTCTTCATAGTTTTATTTTTGAAATACACCAATTTTTACACACTGCAGGAAAAACAAAAATAAATATTATAGTGCAAATTTGCAAAAAAGCAGCATATGCATCAAAATAAACTATTTCCAGCAGTGCAATATGAGTCCTCAGCATCCCAGAAACGACACAGAAAGTCATAAAGTCAAACATAACTTAAAAACACCAGTAAAGGCTCATTCCAACATAGGAAGTGTTACAAACAGCTGATCGGATCAGCAAAGCGTGTTTCTGGAATATTATGTTTTTGTTGCTGCAAGCGCTTTTTATGCAGTTTTTGCAAAGCTATATGTGGAAGGAAACCATGACCGAGGACAAGCTGATGGGATAAGATGTAAGTACAACTCCTCCGGTTTCATATGCAAAAAAAATGATTGCGCTAGCTTACGTGGTTGCAGAGCTACCGGGATTTAAAAATAGTTACACAAAACGGAGCGTGCTGCTCTGACCGGTTTTAAAGGGTTAAATTCAGTTTTCTATGCAAGGCATATGTCAGATGCAAGATTTAGGAAAAGTAGTTGACTCACAGCCTTGTAGACTTCCAGGGTCTCAATGAACACGTCCATCAAAGCCTCATCAGGCAACGTTGTAACCGATACTAAAGCTAAGGATCTTTTGAGTGTATTTTCAGTCTGTTTTCATTTTTCAAGTTCAAATAATCACGTTTTTATTTTAATTAAGAGATGCAGCTTTCTTCTTTTCTTATCTAGATGTAGTTTAGTTTAAGTCAACTAAAATAATCTTGGTAACCACCAGGTGCTGCAGCTCGTGTGAACACCTCTATAAAAGCAGACATCCGAGCAATTCGCTGTGTCCATGTGTGCATTAACACAGCACCACAGGATCGCTTCGTCCATCGACATGCCAGCAAATTTAACAAAGGTACTAATAAAAATATACATTTCTCTTGTACCTACTTTTATACCTGTTTAAAGGTCAATTTCTTTAACATTACATTAGGGTACAAAATCGCATCAGTGATTAAAGACAGCTCTCTGTAAGGTGTCAAGGATTCAGCAGTTTAGTTGGTACTGCCCAACTGACAAGACATTGAACTCCTCAAGGTGCAATAATTACACTCTCTCCATTAATGAGTCCATTATCCTCAAAGCTTTGAAGAACTGCACTTTCTTTCTGAGTGTAGTTCTTCAGAGCTTTGAGGATAATGGACTCATTACCCGGCTGCAGTGTGAATTCACAAATACGTAACTAAAGGGTGGCGAATGCTTGTGAAGAATGAAGTGCTACTTCTCCCTGATCAGGGTGGAGACAGTTTGCTGCAGGTATCCAATTCTAGATTTCATTATTTCCACCACTGTGTTTCACTGTGGATTTCACCCACTGCAGCTTTATTTTGTCTCCTGTTAGTCCTATATATACACTTCTTCCATCATCATCAGTAGCTAGGACTTTTGCTCTCAATAGTCACTCAGAAATTATGGTATGTTTGGCCTCCCTCGAATGTTTGGCCTTTTTCCTTTGCCAAAAGTTCTTTAGATAAAATGTAACCACTATTTGACACACAACATTTCTGTGCTGTCGATTGCTCGGTTGGTTACTGTTGGTCTGCCCAATCCTGCTTTGGATGCAACTTCTTCACTTCATGCCATGAAATATTTTTGCTTTCCCAGACTATTGAAAATTATTTTATGGGGACAGACACTAGTTTAAGTACCCGCGGTCAACCATCCAAAGCAAAGGACAGTGCACAGGAAAGGTGCAGAAGACAGTGCAGGCATGGTGGAGTGGGTGGAGACCAGTATCGCTGGACAGAAGATGTTAATTATGGAGCTTTGTGTTGGTAGCAAAGGAGGACATACAGAGGGTTGGTGTGAGAGTGGAGGATGGGGATAAGGTGAGATGAAGGCAGACAGCGACCTCTAAAGGATGTAACTGAGAGAAGTAGAATTTAGGGATACATATACGGGTATGTTACTTAACCCTTTAAGACCTACCATAGAACCAAGTCTGCCAGAGCTTATATTATATGTTTACATGCTGTGGAGCCATTTTTGGGAGCATTTCAAGTTGCTATACATCAATACAACCATTATAGCCCAGATTTTAATAACATGTCTGCATTAAGTGCATAGTCATTACATAAATTGCAAAAAAGTGCAATAAACTACAAAAAAATTGAAAATCGTTTTTGTTTTTTTAACATATATTTCTAGTTAGAGAAATTTAAGAGGCTTATCCCTCAAAACTTTAAATACAAAAAAGTTGCACAAAATAGTTTCCCACCACAGGAAATTTATTTTGAGTGTCTTCATAGTTTAATTTTTGAAATACACCAATTTTTATACACTGCAAGAAAAACGAAAATAAATATTATAATGCAAATTTGCATAAAAGCAGCATATGCATCAAAATAAACTATTTCCAGCAGTGCAATATGAGTCCTAAGCATCCCAGAAACCACACAGAAAGTCATAAAGTCAAAGATAACTTTTAAAAACACCAGTATAGGCTCATGAGGCCCTGATGGTAAAAAAAAACTACATTTCCGCAAAAATGACGTCACTTCCGGTTTCGGGCAGGTCATGGCGGACATGCAAAAGTTCGCACTGACCTCTATTCCAACGTAGAAAGTGTTACAAACAGCTGATCGGATCAGCAAAGTGTGTTTCTGGAATATTATGTTTTTGTTGCTGCAAGTGCTTTTTATGCAGTTTTTGCAAAGTTATATGTGGAAGGAAACTGTGACCGAGGACAAGCTGATGGCATAAGATGTAAGTACAACTCCTCCAGTTTCATATGCAAAAAAAATTATTGCGCTAGCTCACGTGGTTGCAGAGCTACCGGGATTTAAAAATAGTTACGCAAAACAGAGCGTGCTGCTCTGACCGGCTTTAAAGGGTTAAAAAATGGAAAAAAAACCTGTGAAATAATAAAGTGCATAAAAGTGAGTGAAAATAAAAAAGTTGATGTCATATCTGAAATCAGTGTAATCCTTCATTCAAAAAGCATGCTCCTTTGTGGGTGCATTTCTATTTTTTCATATTCTGTGTGGCGGCACAGAAATGCAGTTTTACTTATGGAGACATTGTGTCATGAATCAGGTTTTTGGCTTTGCAGCACATTCTCTATGCAGGAGGCATCGACCTACTTCTTATATAAACCTTGACGTTTCCTTTAGTGCCAATCACAGGCCAAATGTGACATTGTGAGCACATCAAGTGTATGTTTTTGTTCTCTGCTAGAATAACGTTGCCATGCATTGAGCCTAGCCTTATTTCTGCGCAGACTCACAGGATCTCGGCCATTATAAAGTCTGTCCCTGTGTGGAACAATGTATTGCTGCTAACACAACAGGCAGTTAAAACAATTCTTTCCAGCTTCCAGGGCACCTTATCCTAGAAAGGGTTAATTTTGTTTTGGACTTTGTATCTCTGTATACTTTGTCATGTTGGATGATAAAACTTTGTGAGACACGCATTGTTCCAGCGGTTGATTTGATGGCCTCCTGCAACATTCAGAGAAATTCAGAAATGTAAGCTCAAATTTTCAAAGTGTGACTGATGCTACACAACGCTTAAAGAGAGCAAACAATCAGAATTTGAAATGAAGTGAATACACCAGCTGGTGCAACATGCTGCACATGCCATTTTTGAATAAAGAACAAACGCAGGCACAAAGAAGAGCGGAGGAAGAAGACGAGGGAAAAAAGTTTGACTCAGGAAAAATAAGGAAACTTTGTGGAAGTGCACTTTCAAAAACAGCTTTGCACAAACTGATGATGTGCATCTGGTTGTAAATAAAGCACTCTGAAAATGTTCCCCACGGCAGAAGTGAAGTGAGGAAACTCAAGAGTAATGCAACTATTATCAATTAAGACAAAAACAAAATAATGTTGTCTGAGATACTTGGCAGGTACGTTCATCCAGGCAGTATCTGATGTTTCTTTATGTGATCCCACACTGAGTCTACGCTGGAGGGGTCAGGCCATCTATAGCAGGGCTCCTAAAAGATGAAGATTGTGTTTTGGCTGCTGTTGGGGGTCACAGACCTGCTGCAGAAAGAGTTTGGCAGAGATCAGATGGCTCCCTGATTGTTGTGATGAGAAAAAACAACATCTCTATGGTGTCTAGATTTTAAGTGTAGGTATATATATCTATATATTTTATGTTTTTATTTTCATCATATCTATTTAATCTATCTAATAAAGCTTGTTTGATATCTGTAGCATACCTTGATTTTCTTAACTTCCCAGCTGACAAGAAGCTTTGAACCAGGAATGTTAATCACGGGACTTTTAAATATTTATTCATTTCTCAAATTATTATTTGCCTTGTTTTTACAAAATAGCATGTGTCAATTAATCGTCAGAGATAGGGTTCGAGTTGTATCTGCAATTTCATCTTGAAGGTCATGTTGTGTGTTTTCCCAAACACCATGTAACGACTACAAGGATAGATTATGAGAGAACAGGCCTGAGGGTAAGCAAATGTAAAAGGCCACACACCCCACGCAATCAAACTGGAAAAGATCGATGCTGCTCGATCCATACTGGAAACCTGCACCTACTTCCAGTCAACAAAAGAATCGTTTTCTTGTCAATCTGGCTTTAAAATTATGTAATTTCATTGTATTTAAATTATTAAATGGATATCAATAAACCGTGCTTAGTGTGACTTTTAAAACCAAATTATTATAAATATACATTAAAATACTACGTTTTCATAATTTAATAAATATTTTAAAATATAATATGAAACATATGCATATAATATACACATATTTAAGCCCATTTTATAGTTACTTTCTTTAAAACATGAACTTCCTTCCCATCCATCCATCAGACAGGCATATATATATATATGAGGTGGAGGGCCCATAGTGGCAATGGAGGTGAGACAGGTGTGGGTTGGGTGGGGTGCTCTGGATCTGGCTGCCACGATTAATGATGAAAACAATGTGCTGGGAGTTTGCTGTTCAGAAAGAGTAATATTAAAACTAAGTAGCTGCCGCCAGTGTTGGTCAAGTTACTTGAAAAAAGTAATCAGTAACTAATTACTGATTACTTCCCCCAAAAGTAATCCCATTACTTTACTGATTACTTATTTTCAAAAGTAATTAATTACTTAGTTACTTTTAAAAACGATTTACAACCTGAATAGGTGATAAAGCGATAGATCTTTCAGCCCAATTCTACTTTTTCTGCATAATCATCATACAAAATGTAATCAAATGGAAAAGTCTCTTTTTAAAACTTGTTTTATTAGTTTTAATCTTTTAACTTTATGCATCAAGTAAAAATTTAATTATATGCAACATTCTCTGACTGGAAGAAATTTGTTTAACATTTAAACCTATTTTCTGCACATTCCAGCACATAAAATAAAATAGTTTTTTGTGTGTTTACACTCAGTCTTTCAAATAGATGCAAGTAAAACACAGCAGAAAATAAATAAAGTCAAAGACTAGCGGTCCTGTTGCTCTATTTTCACCTGTAAAGCAGGAGTGGGGTAGGCGGAGGTTTACCCTGGTGCAGGTGTGCAGCGGTCAGTGGAAGAATCCGCGAGTTTCTCTGTGAGTTTCTCATTACGTCGTAGCTACTCGGTGCTTGTTTGGAAGTTTAGGGGTTTTTTCGCTGTAAAAAGAAGTTTTCTTCCCACGCACAACGGACACTAATGTTTTTGTCACTTTTTATGGAATCAAACTCAAAGTAAGGTCAGTACTTCCACGCTTTAAACGCTGCACGCTCATACTCTCTCTGCACTCGATATATGATCCATTGTTGATCTGCACACAGCTGTTGTCACGAACGTCGCACTCGCTTACGTCACTGTCATGAGACATTCTCGCAAAAAATCACGGTTTTAGTAACGCAGTAACGCAGCGTTCCTACGGGAAAGTAACGGTAATCTAATTACCGTTTTTGCAATAGTAATCCCTTACTTTACTCGTTACTTGGAAAAAGTAATCGGATTACAGTAACACGTTACGCATTACTGCCCATCTCTGGCTGCCGCCATTGTTGGAAACTGGAATTGGCTGGGCTGCACTATGAATTCTGGGATATGGTGCGCCACGAAGGATACACCCGGCCCATCCTTCAAATGTGTTAGTGGTTTAACATCTTTTTGATGGCCTTTCGAACATCAACTAGCAGTTACTTTACAGCTTATGGTTTTGTCGGGGTCAGGACCAAGGATCTGTGTTAGTGAGTTTAGAAGGTGATTTAGACTAAACTCATGTGAAGCACATGTCTCTGAACCATTATATAACCATTATATAATGTTAGTCTTTCAGAGTCATTGCTCAATACTGGAAGACTAAGAGTATACTAAATTAATTAAGCAATGTTTATGACTAGAAGTGGATGTCATGGGTAAGTAATGACCCTGTCACCTTCTGTCTACCTCGGGTTATGTAATTACAGCAGCTTTAAAATGTGTTTGTCTGTGTTTGCTTGCTTGTTCCTCTGTCTGCAGCATATCATCCTTGCAGAAAGAAAGACTTGTCATCGCTTTAAATGCCTTTCTATTGACTTACTCTTCCACTTCTCCGACATTACTCCCAGCACATCAACTCCAGGCATCCTGTCGTTTCTGTTCTCTGAAGATGAAATGGAAAACACTTTGTGTTCACCGAGTTCATGTGAGGCCGTGCCAGTCTGCGAAGTGAATACACCTACTTCTCTCACGTCTCTATTCTATGTTCGCTACCTTGAAATTCTTTCCTCTCGTCTTCTAATCAGAGATTTTATAGAAAATGTTGACTGGTTGTTTAAGACCT
This sequence comes from Neolamprologus brichardi, assembly GCF_056152115.1. Taxonomy (NCBI): domain Eukaryota; kingdom Metazoa; phylum Chordata; class Actinopteri; order Cichliformes; family Cichlidae; genus Neolamprologus; species Neolamprologus brichardi. The sequence continues at coordinate 4,410,572 of NC_142112.1, forward strand.
GACAACACTGTAAACAGAACACTCCTTTTAGACAGCACTATAAAAATCAGAGACCAAAACAATTCATTTTCCTTTTGCAAAGTCGATGTTTCCAGAAAAACCCTGCTCTGCACAGCTCTATATTCAGTGTTTAATGATCAGCATGCTTTAAATGTAAAATGTAAAGGAGAATGCGATCACCTACACCCACCTGCTCACAACAGAATATAGAAAACATCAGAAATTTCAAGCCAGAGACTTTCGCCACTTAAGAACAGGGTCATGTTTACCGCTGTGCACCGCTCACTCCTGTTCAGCCTGTAAACATCTGAAAACTCGATTACTGGAATTTTTAGGGGGGAGGAATCTTTCCTTTTCTTTTCCAACATGGAGTCTTTGTCATATTTTATGTTGCACGATGCACCAAATGTGCAAGTGCATGAAGGGTGTGGACTGCAGCATCCACCTTTTCTAAGATGAAGCCATCGATGCATGAAATATGCAGGAGGTTCCTTGAAAAACATGTAATCTGAATACATAACCTGTATATACATTTTACATTGATGGGGCCTTTTTAGATCCTATAGGGACTCATGCAGCTCCACACCAGCAGACATGAATGCTGATAACAAACCTTCTCTTTTGACTCATCTGACCACAGTTCTCCACTTTTCCTCAGTTCATTTTAAATGAGCTCTCGTCCAGCGATGATGACAGCCTAGCTTTTGATTTGTGGATGGCACAGCTTTCTGGAAGTGTTCCTGCACTGCAGTGATTTTTACGACAGAATCAATCGTGACTGTTTTTAAAGCAGGGCCGTGCAAAGACCACAGGCATCCAGCGTGGACGTGCTGTAGACCATAGATTGCACATATTATCATGATATCAGCTGTAGAACCAAAACAGGACTTTTACCTTTAGTTAGTCTTAAATGTATTTTGGTGCAGTTTTCTGTCAAAGTTGTCCAGAAATAAGCTCAATTAAATGGAATTTTACAAATTTCTATAATTCAAAGCAGCGAGTTACATAAAAATGAACCATATTTAAAATCTGTCTGTTGGATCCATCCTAATCACAGTCCAGGATCTGCAGTTGGTGTCTTAGTTTTTCAGGTCCATGGGTTGCTGCTTGTGAAATTATATTTATAAAGCGCTATAATAAGATTCACTGATATAAATACATCTATAAATCCACTTCTGGTTTACTTCCCTCTTATTTATCACATTATGTGTTAAATATAAACAGTTTAGTCATAGTCTGCAGTCTCAGGACGTCATTATATTCACTGTTCCATCAGTTCATAGGGAGCTCGGAAAGAAGGCATTCTGCCATATTCTTCATGTAATAGGTTACAGGAGACTTTGCAGCTCACTCAGTTTATTTCACTTGCAGATTTTAAAAGATGTAAATGTGATTTTGTGAAATCATCACTGGGAACTTAAACTGACTGCGCAACATTTAGACAATTTTAGCTATTTTATCTTTTTTAGCGTTCATTAAATCTAATTGTATTATCTCTTAGAAATGAAACATTGGGTCTCAATAGCATTACCTGTATAAATAAAGGTTCAAAAAATAATGAATCGTGTGATAGCAAAGAAACAGAACAGAAAGAAGCTTTATTGGTTACATACACAATCGTAGAGAGAACAACATGCAGTGAAATGTTTTGTCCGAGCCGCGCCATTCTGGGGCTTGGTGTTTTGGCATGGAGGGCCTAGCCAAGACTCTTACTGCATATTGGGAGGGAATCGAGCTTGGGACCTCCGCTCCAAAGGTGTGTGGTCTTACCACTCACTAGCCAGCTGCCTACACAAAGCAATGACCAAAGAGGGAGTGATGCTAAGAACAACACTTGTCGGCGTTAAAAGAGAGGCTAGGTTAATTTTTGCAGCGGTTCTGAGCGATGTGCTCCAGCAGTACAGTACCTCAGTTTCAATCCAGCCAAAAAATAGAAAACTAGACAAATCAATAATGATTTGTAACAAATATTGAAATTCTACAGAGCCCCGCAGGGGACATGGGAGAATATTTTTTTTTAAGATCTCGCAAAAGTTTTTGCGAGATTTCGCAAAACAAACTCGGGATCTCGCAAAAGTTTTAGCCGCATTCTTCGGAGGCCGCCTGCTCGAAGCCGACCGGGAGGTCGAGGCACGATGTGCCGGGAAAGCGGTGTTCCTCCTCGCTGTAGTAGGTCTCGACCTCCCGTTAGCTTCGAGCTAGTGGGTGTCAGATCTCCAAAAACGTCGGAGCACTTTTGCAAATATGTGATGTCTTGTAGACCGAGCAGGTATCTGACGTTTACACAACTACATTCACGCCTCAAAATATCTTAAAAGTGTATTTTGTGACCCAGAAAGAGGAATATTACAACTAAGTAGCTGCCGCCATTGTTGGAATTCAACTTTTGCGAGATCTCGCAAAAGTCCGTCTTAATTTTTTTTTCTCCCATGTCCCCTGCGGGGCTCCGTAAAATTCATTGAACCAGTCTGCTTTTTCCTAGTACACTTTAGATAATATCATTAATACTGATCAATAAATAGCTGGAATGGATTGTCTGAATATTGGTGCTGATCATGTCCATTCTCTAACATCTAACAAAACAAAGCTTCTCTCAAACTACATCTAAATTCTGAAAAGAAAAACCCCACACAGACAAAAAAACTGTGATATTAGTGGTAATTGGCAGCATGACTGCGTAGCTGAGAAATCTGCAGAAAATGTGATGCAGTCATGTCAACATGCTCCCATATGTCAGAGGAGCATTTCCATCTTCTTTTTACAGCAGCGCCACATGATCGTTTTAAGAGAATAGTGACGACAAGAGATTTAAAGGCATGTCCGCCCATCACAGACTCTAGTAATGGTGGTACAGGAGCGGGGCTCGATGAAGATCAACGAAACTAAAACCGAAATCCTGAAGACAGGATACATGAATGAATCTTTGTTGAGCTTCAGTGGAATCTGCTCAGAGACTCCGAACAACTTCAAAAGCTTTAAATGAAATCTGGCTTTGAATGAAGCAAAGCGACGTAAAACTTATTATGAACTGATGTGTTTTCTCTTTGTATGAAACTGGTACATGCGTTTATTTATTTATCCTTTTTTACTATTGCCGTTTAATGGTGTGTCACTATCATTCATAGTGTCATTCATCAACCCCCTCTCTAACCAACAGTACATGAATTCTGGTAGTGTGTATCCTTTGTCCTGAATATTTCATGAAGCTTTGACAGTCTTGAGAGGCCAAAAGCAGTTACAGGGAAAAGAACAGCAAAGCTTTGAGCTTTAGCCTAATGGGTTTGGCTTAGACGAGATTTAAACTCGAGATATATGTGAAAACCAACACCACAAACTGACGTTTTGTTTCCTATAGTGTCAACAGAGTGTGCGACAGCTCAGTGCAATGCACACAGGACTGTATTTTTTCTATGCTCTAATAAATTATTGCTTAGTCCAGTTTGAATTGCAGCTCATTAAAAAATAAGCCAATAATAAACGCTATAAATCAGCATCAGATGATTGGATTTCCTTCAGAACTCATTACGTGATTACTGTATAGCGTATAAAAATAGGAAATGTCTGTAGGAAATTGTAATGGCTCAACATGTTATATCATAAAAGAGTCTTATAATGAGAGGGGTTTATATTATTAGGACTGATCCATTTATCACTTGTAATATTGTTCAATGCGAAAACCTGGTCACTAATTAAAATATTCATTATCCCTTCTAACACGGCTAATAATTAAACACAGATTTTCAAATTTACATTTGCTCATAATTCCATAATTAATTGCTCTTGTGTACACACAAAGCCAATTAGCTACGGGGTTCTGGGATGCTAATTTGACAGTGACGGTGCTAACCGCTCCACAAACATGCTGGCCTTACTGTACGCAATGATCTCTTTGTCGAAGAGATGCTGTTTACATTCAAACACTGCACAGCACCCCATCAATAATCATTTCTGTGCCTCTCACACCTTTTAGAATTGATGGTGATATTTGTGGTGCTAACATCGTGGCTGGCTGGCACTCCTCTGTAAATGAATTACACCACATATCTATAAAATGCTCTAGAGTTGGCAGCATTTGAAAGAGCCGTTACAACAGGTTGATATTGGAGACTAGAAATGTTTTTCTCTCATACCGATTGTGAGAACAGAGGGAAAGTGGCCTAGTTAGGTGGAAAACTCACTGTAGCTGCATGCCCAACCATTTATTTTCTAATGCTTATCTGGGTCAGCAATCTAAGCATAGATGCCCAGACCTCCCTCCCCCCAAGCTCGTTTCGATACCAAAGGCCTCTTTAACTGCTACCTGCTCCACAAACCACAGGACTACATCCTGTGCCTGCAAAACTTAAGTGGGCCGAAGTCCACAGGGTGCCCAGCCCAACGTCCATAGGGCCCATCTGGGCCTATTGGCTGCTTACAAACCAATCACTAATGAGCCGCTCCTTCAGTAGGGTGACCAGATCCCAAAAACCTACATTTAGAGCAAGAAACACATTTTTGCGGAATAATATGGGACGTGTTAATAATGATGAGAAGGGATTTGAAGTTTAAGTTTAAGCAGATTAAAAGAATAATATCAGACAGATATACTGTATTTTATTTGAACACAACCTGTGAGCATAAATGAACATGTAAGGTTGTGTTTAATGGTCCTTTGTGATATCCTTACACCATCTCTTACAATAACATTTTAAACTGTTCTGTGTTATAATGGAAGCTCTTTTCAATTCAATTCAATTTTATTTATATAGCGCCAAATCACAACAAATATCGCCTCAAGGCGCTTCATAGATACAGAGAAAAACCCAACAATCATATGACCCCCTATGAGCAGCACTTTGGCGACAGTGGGAAGGAAAAACTCCCTTTTAACAGGAAGAAACCTCCAGCAGAACCAGGCTCAGGGAGGGGTGGGGCCATCTGCTGTGATTGGTTGGGGTGAGAGAAGGAAGACAGGATAAAGACATGCTGTGGAAGAGAGACAGAGGTTAATAACAGATATGATTCAATACAGAGAGGTCTGTTAACACATAGTGAGTGAGAAAGGTGACTGGAAAGGAAAAACTCAATGCATCATGGGAATCCCCCGGCAGCCTACGTCTATTGCAGCATAACTAAGGGAGGATTCAGGGTCACCTGGTCCAGCCCTAACTATATGCTTTAGCAAAAAGGAAAGTTTTAAGCCTAATCTTGAAAGTAGAGATAGTGTCTGTCTCCTGAATCCAAACTGGAAGCTGGTTCCACAGAAGAGGGGCCTGAAAACTGAAGGCTCTGCCTCCCATTCTACTTTTAAATACTCTAGGAACAACAAGTAGGCCTGCAGAGTGAGAGCGAAGTTCTCTAATAGGGTGATATGGTACTACAAGGTCATTAAGATAAGATGGGGCCTGATTATTTAAGACCTTATATGTGAGGAGCAGGATTTTGAATTCAATTCTGGATTTAACAGGAAGCCAATGAAGGGAAGCCAAAACAGGAGAAATATGCTTTTGTCTCCTAATCAGCTTCAGGTTTTAATATATATGTATCCTACATCTCTTTCTGTGCCATGTTTCCTGTGAGCCTCTCACATTGACTTTTGTAAATTAGAGCAAATCAAAATGTGGGAAATGGTCTCAATGGCACAAGCTGGATAGGGGATAAAAATGATGCCACATAAAGTGGGACACCTGGTCACCCTATTCCATGAGTGGAGCCCAAGAAATCCCAGACATGGAGAGGTTTCTTGATACCTAGCTGCAGTCTTTATAGTGACATTTAAATCACATTTAATCTGGTCCCTCATCTGAGAATAATTTTCCTTAGGAGACCGTAACAGGGAAAATGAGAGTTTACTTTGTATATGTTTGCTGGCCAGAGAGACAGAGCTGAAACATTTGTGCAGCAGGTTAATTCAATTCAATTCAATTTTATTTATATAGCGCCAAATCACAACAAAAGTCGCCTCAAGGCGCTTCATAGATACAGAGAAAAACCCAACAATCATATGACCCCCTATGAGCAGCACTTTGGCGACAGTGGGAAGGAAAAACTCCCTTTTAACAGGAAGAAACCTCCGGCAGAACCAGGCTCAGGGAGGGGCGGGGCCATCTGCTGCGACCGGTTGGGGTGAGAGAAGGAAGACAGGATAAAGACATGCTGTGGAAGAGAGACAGAGATTAATAACAGATATGATTCAACACAGAGAGGTCTGTTAATACATAGTGAGCGAGAAAGGTGACTGGAAAGGAAAAACTCAATGCATCATGGGAATCCCCCGGCAGCCTACGTCTATTGCAGCATAACTAAGGGAGGATTCAGGGTCACCTGGTCCAGCCCTAACTATATGCTTTAGCAAAAAGGAAAGTTTGAAGCCTAATCTTAAAAGTAGAGATAGTGTCTGTCTCCTGAATCCAAACTGGAAGCTGGTTCCACAGAAGAGGGGCCTGAAAACTGAAGGCTCTCCCTCCCATTCTACTTTTAAATACTCTAGGAACAACAAGTAGGCCTGCAGAGCGAGAGCGAAGTGCTCTAATAGGGTGATATGGTACTACAAGGTCATTAAGATAAGATGGGGCCTGATTATTTAAGACCTTGTATGTGAGGAGCAGGATTTTGAATTCAATTCTGGATTTAACAGGAAGCCAATGAAGGGAAGCCAAAACAGGAGAAATATGCTTTTGTCTCCTAATCAGCTTCAGGTTTTAGTATAGATGTATCCTACATCTCTTTCTGTGCCATGTTTCCTGTGAGCCTCTCACATTGACTTTTGTAAATTAGAGCAAATCAAAATGTGGGAAATGGTCTCAATGGCACAAGCGGGATAGGGGATAAAAATGATGCCACATAAAGTGGGACACCTGGTCACCCTATTCCATGAGTGGAGCCCAAGAAATCCCAGACACGGAGAGGTTTCATGATACCTAGCTGCAGTCTTTATAGTGACATTTAAATCACATTTAATCTGGTCCCTCATCCAAGAATAATTTTCCTTAGGAGACCGTAACAGGGAAAATAAGAGTGTAGTTCGTATATGTGTTTGCTGGCCAGAGAGACAGAGCTGAAACATTTGCTGAAACATTTGCTGAAACATTTGTGCAGCAGGTTAGAGATGGAAATGTGCTAACAAATGAAGAGATTGTGCTGAGAAGATTGAAGGACATTGAGGTTTTGATAAATGAAGAAAATGAGAAAGAGTGAGGACAGATGGAGGACAAATAATGAATCAGGAACCAATCACAGCAGATGGCCCCGCCCCTCCCTGAGCCTGGTTCTGCCGGAGGTTTCTTCCTGTTAAAAGGGAGTTTTTCCTTCCCACTGTCACCAAAGTGCTTGCTCATAGGGGCTCATATGATTGTTGGGTTTTTCTCTGTATGTATTATTGTAGGGTCTACTTAACCAACACAATCGCATCTCAAAGCATAACATTCAACGCCATGTGACAAATCGTTGGTACGTTACGCTTTCGGCCGCCTAACTCGTCTGTATGTTACGTGTTCGAAAACATGAGAACCGTTTGGAAGCAATCTACACATGTACATTTCTTTTACTTTCTCATCATGAATTGCTTTGGAAAACACTATCTAACATGATGTTAAGGTTATGGATAAGGTTATGGTAAGGGCTGGAATACACGGTTGGAACGTGTGTTACCACCGGGAGCATCATTCCATTGGATCCCATCCATAATCCAGCGCGTAACATAGGGATGCGGAATGTTACCATTTGCTTGGGACGTGACAAATCTTTGGTATGTTATGCGTTTGGAATGAGAACAGTCTGACCTTACAGTATAAAGCACCTTGAGGCAGCTGTTGTTTTGATTTCGATGCTGTATAAATAAAATTGAATTCAATTGAAGTGCATTAAAACCAACACCACAAACTGATGTTTTGTTTCCTATAATGTCAACAGTGTGCGACAGCTCAGTGAAAAGCACACAGCCGGAAAAGGGTGGAGTGCCCACTCCGGGTCGGGGATGAGGTCCTGCCCCAAGTGGAGGAGTTCAAGTATCTCGGGGTCTTGTTCGCGAGTGATGGGAGAAGGGAGCCGGAGATCGACAGACGGATTGGTGCTGCGGCTGCAGTAATGCAGACGCTGCACCGGTCCGTCGTGGTGAAGAGGGAGCTGAGTGTAAAAGTGAAGCTCTCAATTTACCGGTCGATCTACGTCCCTACCCTCACCTATGGCCACGAGCTGTGGGTAGTGACCGAAAGAACGAGATTGCGGATACAAGCGGCAGAAATGAGCTTCCTCCGAAGGGTGGCTGGCATCTCCCTTAGAGATAGGGTGAGAAGTTCAGCCATCCGGGAGGGGCTCAGAGTAGAGCCGCTGCTGCTCCACATTGAAAGGAGCCAGCTGAGGTGGTTCGGGCATCTGACAAGGATGCCTCCTGGGCGCCTCCTGGGTGAGGTGTTCCAGGCATGTCCCACCGGGAGGAGGCCCCGGGGCAGACCCAGGACACGCTGGAGAGATTATATCTCTCGGCTGGCCTGGGAACGCCTTGGTGTTCCCCCGGATAAGATGGGGAGAGGGAGGTCTGGGCCTCTTTGCTTAGGCTGCTCCCCCCGCGACCCGGCCTCGGATAAAGCGGATGAAGATGGATGGATGGATGCATTAGTAAGGAGGAAGTAGCGGGCAGCTATGAAGTGGAAATCCAGGGTCCTGATGACATATTGTACCTGTGGCAATATGGAGACCTCTACAAGAGAGGACAATGGGTTTCTTGTCTACATAACTTAACACAGTCTTGGATAGTGAGAGAATGCCTGAGGTACAGGAATGTCTGTACGATGATCTTTGAAATAAATCTGGACTTTTTGTCATATTCTGTATATTTTACATAAAGTTGCTATGATGTACACAGCTGCTATAAATCCACTCTATATCATTAAACCTGTGGCAAATCTTTTTCCTCAGCAAATGAAATCAAGAAAATGTCGTCTTCGTATCATCGTGTACGATGGTGTGAAAAAGTGTTTGCCCCCTTCCTGATTTCCTATTTTTTGTTTTTTATTTTGTCCGTGTTTTGGATAATCAAACAAATTTTACTATTAAACAAAAATAACACGAGCATTTCACACCATCGTATGATGAAACATATTCAGCTGTGATTTTGAACCTCTGCAACTGCAGACAAGTTATAAATATGTGCCTTACTCTGATGAACCTGATTTTTAAGTATTTACTTGCTATGCAAACTTTCATGTTAGATAAACTCTGAAGTAAAACTCTGATAGCTAATTGGCTGCTATTTAATGCATTTAAGTTCATAATTCAAGGAAAATATCCTGAATTCTGCTCTGTTGTTATAGATACGTATATGCCATAGAATAATAAGCCTGATTTTGATGTCACGACCTTTTGTATGAATTTCCATGCCACTTGGAAATTACCACTCTGACACCTAATCATTTTTATTTCAAGGTAGCGAGTAGGCCTACTTGAAATGCACAGCTAGGTCCGCGCTGTAAAGTTTGAAAAACACCATATTTTCTTTAACCCTTTAAGACCTACCATAGAACAAGTCCGCCAGAGCTTATATTATATTTTTACATGCTGTGGAGCCATTTTTGGGAGCATTTCAAGTTGATATACATCAATACAACCATTATAGCCCAGATTTTAATAATATGTCTGCATTAAGTGCATAGTAATTACATAAATTGCAAAAAAGTGCAATAAACTACAAAAAAACTGAAAATCGTTTTTGTTTTTTTAACATATATTTCTAGTTAGAGAAATTTAAGAGGCTTATCCCTCAAAACTGTAAATACAAAAAAGTTGCACAAACTAGTTTCCCACCACAGGAAATTTATTTTGAGTGTCTTCATAGTTTAATTTTTGAAATACACCAATTTTTATACACTGCAGGAAAAACAAAAATAAATATTATGATGCAAATTTGCAAAAAAGCAGCATATGCATCAAAATAAACTATTTCCAGCAGTGCAATATGAGTCCTAAGCATCCCAGAAACAACACAGAAAGTCATAAAGTCAAACATAACTTTTAAAAACACCAGTATAGGCTCATGAGGCCCTGATGGTAAAAAAAAATACATTTCCATGAAAATGACGTCACTTCCGGCTTCGGGCAGGTCATGGCGGACATGCGATAGTTCACTGATGGACGTAGGAAGTGTTACAAACAGCTGATCGGATCGGCAAAGCGTGTTTCTGGAATATTATGTTTTTGTTGCTGCAAACGCTTTTTATGCAGTTTTTGCAAAGCTATATGTGGAAGGAAACTGTGACCGAGGACAAGCTGATGGCATAAGATGTAAGTACAACTCCTCCAGTTTCATATGCAAAAAAAAATATTGCGCTAGCTTACGTGGTTGCAGAGCTACCGGGATTTAAAAATAGTTATGCAAAACGGAGCGTGCCCGCTCTGACCGGTTTTAAAGGGTTAAGGTTAGGGGTTACGATGGGGCTCGCACATCACACATGTTGATACATGAGCACTGGCATGTTTTTTTTAAGTCAATCTCTAAACTGAACTTATCAAAACCTCTGGCTGCACAGCTGGTGGAGAGCAGTTGATCTAAAAAACGAATGGCCCCTTCTTCTCTTGGTAATTCTTACAGCCATTACTGGTGATCAGTTATGTGCAGCTTGAGTATTTGTCACATTATTTACATAGATATATACATTTGTCATATTTGTGAAATGCACGTTTTCAGTAGGTTTCCTAGGTGATATCTCTGATCTCAAGTCTGCCACCTCCAGCTCGGCCTCCTGTCTTTTTGTCGGACACCCTGTCCGAACCATGCATCATAGCACCACCATCCTGAAAATCTACCCCTGATGCTCATCTCCACCCACTCCACCCTGCCTTCACCTAGCTGGTGCACGGTCTGTTCCTTTGCATGGTTGAACCCAGGTATGTACACTCATCTACCTTCACGATCGCCGCTCCTTGCATCTTCAGTTCCGTCTTGTTTCTACTGACTTTCACTCCACTTCTCTCCAGAAGTTACCTCCACCTCTCTAGACTCTCTTCCACCTTCTCTCTGCTCTCACTACAGATCAAACATCTGCAAACACCATAGTCTACAGATCCTGTCTGACCTCATCGGTAAGCCTGTCCATCACCACTGGCTCGACACATTCAAAGCAAACGTCACATCTGTTGTGCTGTTTCTCAGCATTAAAATATCCCCTCCTAATTACTACAGCTCTGCACATCACCCTTGTTTTTGGAAATCAGTGCCAGTACACTTCTTCTCCATTCCTTAGGCATCCTCCTAATCTCCAAAATTGCTTTAAATAATCCACTCAAAACCCGACGTCCTCTTTTCTCGACGTATCCGTATCTCCACAGGTGTTTCATCTGGACCAACTACCTATCCACTGTGATTGGAGCCATCCAGTCACAGTGGCTGAGGCCTCTCCATTAAAGAAGATTAATGCTGTGTGCGAAATACCCTCACCTTTTGATAACCTCCTCTTCTTAGCAGATATGGTTAATTGCTGTTCTGAAAGGCACACACACAGACACAATCCTCTCCCAAACCACCAAACAGCAGAAGTGTGTGTTACACTTTCCCTTCGATACATTGCTCAACAATTTCTCAACTAAGACATTTTTATAACACACACATGCAGTGTTTGTAATTCAGCTTAATGACAGTATGTGACAGGTCAAATCAACAAGACTCAGCAGATCTCAGGGTTAATGTGTTTCTTCTGCATAACAGCAGCTTCCCAAACCCAGGGAGTAGCACGGAGCTGCACACAAGAAAAAAGCACTGACTGTCTTAATTACTTTTAATAAATTATTTCTGAAATAGTGACAACATCAATCAGGAACTAACAGCGAATAATGCAAATAATTAAGTAACATTAATGTAAAAGCAACCTGTTTCTAAATGATAGAATGACATAACTGTATTCAGTGTTGGGGAGTAACGGAATACATGTACCGCCGTTACGTATTTAAAATACAAAATATGAGTAACTGTATTCCGTTACAGTTACTGTTTAAAAAGCTGGTATTTCGAATACAGTTACTTTGTTGAAATAAATGGATTACACGGCGGTACTTCCCTGTTTCATATTGTGGCGGGTCAGGACTGTTTGGGTTTTGTTTGACAGCTACGTTCTGTTGTTCCAGGCAGCGTTACAGTTGCCATGGTTACAGGGTGACGCTCTCTCTGCGTGTTTCCTGGGTAAGAGAGGCCTTTTTGTTGTTGTTGTGCTAAGCTAACAGGCAGAATGCTACAGGTATAGCTCTAAAGAATGTAGCATCATGGGCAGTGTAGTCCGTGCTGCAGGGAGAATGGACTGCCATACCCGTTATGTGTCTGTGAGCGAGGGAGGGAGAAAAAGGAAAAGTACGAGCTGTCATCGAGCAGAAACGGGAGCTGGAAGCATGTAAATATAATAATAACCACTGCAGCCAAGAAGAGAGCCTGACGAGCCCAGTTGTAAGTAAGCTATTAAGACTCGACTGTACACCGTGTTCGTGATTTCCTCCAAAAACAATAAGTTCTGTTGGAGCAGCCTTTCAACGCCTCTCTCTGTCTCTGCTAGCAAAGTTGACCCAGACAACAAAGTAAAGCTAGTTTTCAGCTACGAGCCGACACAGAACCCACCGTATTAGCCAGAGGTCCCTTTACTACGGTTCGGAGCCGCGGACCTTCAGTAACAGTAATAAATCACAGCAATAGTACATTCATGTAGTTGTAAACAGCATGATAATATATTAAGTAATCCAAAGTATTCAGAATACGTTACTCTCATTGAGTAACGTAACGGAATACGTTACAGAATACATTTTGGGGCATGTAATCTGTAATCTGTAATGGAATACATTTTAAAAGTAACCTTCCCAACACTGACTGTATTATACATACCTTCTAATCTAAAGCTGGCTCTTCTCAGTGGATCTGTGGTCTCCTCCTCTAGTCTCTAAGGTGCTGCTGTGCATCATTGATGTGAATATGAAAAAGCACACGAGTAACTGTTTAGCCAAGATGAACAAATTTTCCTGACAACAAAGTTAGGGCATGCAGGCAAACATAGTGTAACAAAACGGAGAAAAAAAGAAAAAGCAACTTCTCTTCTTTATCGCCTCCGGCCACTTAGCAAGAATGTAGGGCAGAGACGATCTGACCTCCATGCCTTCCTCTTTTTTTCCCTCCTACTACCCAGGCAGAAGAATTCATCACAGATGGAACAATTTAAGTATTTTAAGGTTGAAACCGAACCAGTAATTTACTCCACAGAGTAAAAATACATGTGGGATTTAAGTCCACATACAACAAAAAGAAGCTGATTCATTTCTCTGTAGAAAATCTGAAACCTCTAATAATGTGTAGCTTACATCTCATACATGTAAGAAATTATCTGTAAAGGTATAAGAAGGAGGCTGCGGGGGCTGAGGGTAGCTGATCATCCATCATTTGACTGTTTTGGGGTTTTTCATTACAGCAAGCTGTTTGTCGTTTTGACTCGCACCTGCTCGGTGACGTGTCTGCATGGTGGTTTTTGTCTCGTTCCTGCTCTGGGCTTTTCCTTTCACCGTGCTGTGCTGTTAATAAAAAGTGATAAAATAACAGTGACAAGTCAGCGTGGGACTGAATGGTGTTAGATGCCACATAAAAAACTGAAAAGACATACTAAGACATACATGACATGCTAAATGTTATTAGGCTGCAGTGTATGTACCCTGCCACTATATCAAATCATGTTGAGCCCTGCCACCTGTAGGGGGACAAACAACCTCTATTAATTCAATTCAATTCAATTTTATTTCTATAGCGCCAAATCACAACAAAAGTCGCCTCAAGGCGCTTCATAGATACAGAGAAAAACCCAACAATCATATGACCCCCTATGAGCAGCACTTTGGCGACAGTCGGAAGGAAAAAGTCCCTTTTAACAGGAAGAAACCTCCAGCAGAACCAGGCTCAGGGAGGGGCGGGGCCATCTGCTGCGACCGGTTGGGGTGAGAGAAGGAAGACAGGATAAAGACATGCTGTGGAAGAGAGACAGAGATTAATAACAGATATGATTCAATGCAGAGAGGTCTGTTAATACATAGTGAGTGAGAAAGGTGACTGGAAAGGAAAAACTCAATGCATCATGGGAATCCCCGGCAGCCTACATCTATTGCAGCATAACTAAGGGAGGATTCAGGGTCACCTGGTCCAGCCCTAACTATATGCTTTAGCAAAAAGGAAAGTTTGAAGCCTAATCTTAAAAGTAGAGATAGTGTCTGTCTCCTGAATCCAAACTGGAAGCTGGTTCCACAGAAGAGGGGCCTGAAAACTGAAGGCTCTGCCTCCCATTCTACTTTTAAATACTCTAGGAACAACAAGTAGGCCTGCAGAGCGGGAGCGAAGTGCTCTAATAGGGTGATATGGTACTACAAGGTCATTAAGATAAGATGGGACCTGATTATTTAAGACCTTGTATGTGAGGAGCAGGATTTTGAATTCTGGATTTAACAGGAAGCCAAAACAGGAGAAATCTGCTCTATTATTATCGTTTGGATTGTGATACACTTGCATTCCAGTGGATGGAAAGAGCTTATAATAACGATAACAATAATTCCTCCATTAGACTGAGCCCAAATGAAGCACAAGACAAATGACTGTAATAACTTGCAATAATAACTTGGTTATGATATATTATATACAGTACAGTAAATATTAATAAGTTAATCATTCGCTAATGATTGCACAGTTGACTGGCAAAGACTATTCACTGCTACAGTTTTGTTACGTTACAGTACAACCATGTCAGCCGTTTTTGCTCCTAGTGACAAATCATTTGTGGCTTTGCTGTCATGCAGTAATGACCTGAAGAACCTGCTTCCATGTGACCTGGTCCGTGCAACTGTGAACCAGCCACCGTGAAGCTTATTTGAAACTGGATGTTCCAAAAACAAAAATGACGGGAAAATTGAGCTGTGCTTTGGCAGCGTCTGCACCCATTAAGTCATCGACCTACTGGGTTTCTGTGTGTTATCATTATCAAATGATAGTCAAAGCTTTATATAGAATAGAAAGGATATATTTTAACAAAGAAATCCAAGTGTTTTAAACATTACAGGGAATAATCTTAAAATATATCATTTAAATTACATGTTTTTCAGTTAGTACTTTGTAAAATATGTGAAGCATGAAGCCAGCATTAGATTAGACAAATACGCAATATCATCTGGAAACTGTTAGCATTCAGGAGGCCTGATCAGTATATGTTAATAAGGTCAAACATGACTTAATACAGATGACTGAATAATATTTTAAAGGAAATGCAGCCAAGAGAACAAATGAAAGAATGCCAGAAAGTGAGATAACGATGACTCAGAACCTGAGAATGAAAAACAAGGCAGGGTTAATGAACAAAAGAAGCAAAACAGAAGCTGAAGTGGTTACCATGGAGCTAATGATAGGATTTGAAAAGTATTAAACACCACAGCAACCTCTGTTCCTGTTACCTCATCAGGATGAAAGGCAGGAGGTCCCTGCACAAGCACCTTGTGTGTGTTGCCTGTAATAGGAAACCAGCTGCAGTACAAGCATTAAAAGGGGACCTGTTATGTTCATTTCCAGCATCATAGTCCAAAATAATCCTTATTTACCTCATATACGGGCTTGACACAGCCCCACAGATCACCCACTGTGGGCTGAAACACAATGTTTTAGCTTCTTTCTCTTTAAAGCCATCTTCCATTTATTCTTCTGACTGTCTGCCCATCATAAACATCTGTAAATAAACCAGAATAAGTCCACTTTAAGATTGTGTACGAAGCTCATTCATTTTCACCATGCATCCCAACTTTACCCAGCACATCAAAAAAGCTGGGACAGGATCATGCTTAACAGTTTGTATGTCTGTGAAGGTTCTCAGTCATCCGGGTCATCGTAGTCAAAGGAGCTTGAAAAGAAAAGCGTCTGGACTTCTTTAAGTTGCTTGAAGACGTTTCACCTCTCATCCGAGAAGCTTCTTCAGTTCTAAGGTCAAATGGTGGAGAGTCCCACATATAAACCTAGTGGGAGTTTCCCCCCACAGAAGGACAAAAGGACCCCCTGATGATCCTCTAATCGCCTGAGCCAAGGTGTGAAACTGGGTGTGGGTCCCAATCAGCCAGAGTTTCAGGTGAGCTCATTGTGAAACCTGGCCCCACCTTATCATGCGAATTCCTGAGGTCAGATGGCCCAGGGTGTGAGTGGGCGTTAAGGCGTCTGGGAAGGGATCTCAAAACTGGATTATAGATGGCAGACAGTTGGTGTCATAAACCACCGCCTCTGTTCAAAGATGGTCGCTCACAGTGGACATAGATGGCTTCTTTCACTCCTCTTTCAAACCATCTGTCCTCTCTGTTTGGTCTCTCCAATGTAGAGGTCTGGAATGCCCAGACCTCTACATTGGAGAGACCAAACACCCACTTCACAAGCACATGGCACAACACAGAAGAGCCACCTCCACAGGACAAGACTCAGCAGTTCATCTGCATCTAAAGGTCAAAGGTCACTCTTTCGAGGATGCCAATGTTCACATTTTGGACAGAGAGGACAGATGGTTTGAAAGAGGAGTGAAAGAAGCATCTATGTCCACTGTGAGCGACCATCTTTGAACAGAGGCGGTGGTTTACGACACCAACTGTCTGCCATCTATAATCCAGTTTTGAGATCCCTCCCCAGACACCTTAACGCCCACTCACATCCTGGGCCATCTGACCTCAGGAAATCACATGATAGGGTGGGGCCAGGTTTCACAATGAACTCACCCGAAACTCTGGCTGATTGTGACCCACACCCAGTTTCACACCTTGGCTCAGGCGATTAGAGGATCATCAGGGGGTCCTTTGTCCCTCTGTGGGGGGAAACTCCCACTAGGTTTAAATCTGGGACTCTCCACCATTTGACCTTAGAACTGAAGAAGCTTCTCGGATGAGAGGTGAAACGTCTTCAAGCAACTTAAAGAAGTCCAGACGCTTTTCTTTGCAAGCTCCTTTGACTAAACAGTTTGTACCATTCTCTCCTTTTTTAAACATCTGGGAACAGAGGAGACTAGTTCCAGGACTTTTGGGATTTTATAATTAGTCAGATATGGGATTTTAGATGCTCAACAGTCTTGAATCTTCTTTGTCATAGTTTATAATTTACCATTGCCTTCATCAGTACGTCTTGCATGCTTTGGCCCTTTGTCTTTTCCTCACCTGTTTGTTCATCTCTGCACAGGAATCCTAATTTGTGTCTGAGTGAGTTACAGAAAGTGTTCCCCTGTGGACCTGTTTGTACTGGAGCCATGGACCCATTAACTAACACCCCTTCTGCTGTCAATCCTATTCCCTGCCTCGCTGTAAATGAATGTGCTGTCTTTTATTTCTTCCGAGTCTGCATCCCGAGTCCAATCCGCACCACTGACTACGACATATTGTTAATGAAATTCAAAATTCAGTTGTCTCAGTTTAAAACACTTGTTTCCGATGTTCTGCTGTGAATAAAATATAAGTTGAAATCACTGCAGTCTGTTTCAATTTAGATTTCATTCAGCATCCTTTTTCAGAACTTGGTTTGTTAATTTATACATTTAGAATCAGTAACTTCAAATTTTAGGTCCTCCCAGGCTTACTGTCAGACGAAATAGAGCGCAGAGAGGACACAACGAGTCTGAGGAATCGAATAACAAAGGCAACTTTAGGGAAATTCTTGAAACAGTTCCAAACCATGATGCGGCGGTTAAACGTAGATTAACGACCATTCACGCAACAAAGTACACAAGCACGATAATCCAGAAAGAGGTTCTGGACTGTTTGGCAGAAGTGGTCCATTCTGAAATTGTTGAAATTTAAAAAAAATTTATTTCAGCATCATGGCAGATGAGACAAAGGATGTTTCAAAACCATAACACATTTCATTTGTATTCTGGTACTATTAGAATGGAGTCATCAACAGGACTTTTCTCAATGAATCTGCTAAGATCCCACTGCATCTCATCTTTCTCATGCAGTGGGAAAGATTGTCCACTTATTGGAACATCATGGCTTCGACTACAAAAACAACCGTATAGGCTAAGCATATGATGGTGCTGCTGTAGTGAGTGGTAAGCATTCAGGGGTCTAGGCTGGAATCAAGGGGCAACCCAGATTCCCTTTTGTATCCCCTACAGTGCCCACTGTCTCAATTTAGTGCTTGTTGAAAGTCTTGAAGAGTCCTTATGTTTTCACTCAGGTCCATATATATTTGGGCACTGACACAAGTGTGATTCAAGTTGACATTGAATCAAAAGCTATGTCACGGGTAGGTGTGGGCAGTTCCTTCATTATGTCATTATCAATTAGGTAGATAAAAGGCCTGGAGTTGATATGAGGTGTGGTGCTTGCATTTGGAAGATTTTGTTGTAAACAGACAACATGTGGTCAAAGGAGGTCTCCACGCAGGTGAAACAAGCCATCGTTGAGCTGCGAAGACAGAAAAAACCCATCCAAGAAATTGCTGCAATAGTAGAAGTGGCGAAATCTACAGTTGGGTACATCCTGAGAAAGAAGCAATGCACTGGTGAGCTCAGCAACATGAAAACACGTGGACGACCGCAGAAGAAAACAGTGGTGGATGATCGCAGAATCATTTCCATGGTGAAGAGAAACCCCTTCACAATAGCCGATCAAGTGAAAAACACTCTCCAGGAGGCAGGCGTATCGATATCCAAGTCTACCATAAAGAGAACACTGCATGAATTTAAATAAAGAGGGGTCACTGCAAGATACAAGGCACTCATAAGCCGAGGCAGAGAAAAGTCAGGAGGCTTAAGTGTGTGTTGGTCAGCTATCCCAAGAGGAATCTCAGGAGCATGCATATTTACAAAGTCTCTGTTGCGCTTTAGTAATAGGACCGCAAAGGTGAACAACTGATATTGCAATGTTACTATTCACATGTTTGGGTGTTTTTTTAAACTTTCACTTACATCACTAAAGACCTTTGTGCTGGTGAAACAACTTCCAGAAGAAGCTAAGAAGCTAAACACGACATTCTGAAGATTAAGACCATCCATAGCTACTGTACTGTGGACACAAGAAAAGTACTTCCTTCAAAACTTACAATGAAAACTATAGTGTAAAGGGCTTGGAAAGAAAGGCATCTGGACTTCTTTAAATTTCCTTGAAGATGTTTTACCTCTCATCCGAGAAGCTTCTTCAGTTCTAAGAGCAATTGGTGGAGAGTCCCAGATTTTAAGCCCTTAACCACCTTGATTTTTTTAAATGCTTGATTGAAATTTTATAAAAGAAATGAAACCACGGCGGTCTACTTTTATTCATTACAGCATATCAGCTGAAATAAGAATCCATATAGTAAGGCATAGTCTGTGCAATCAAATACATATTTAAATGCCTGCATTATAAGCCTAATGCTTATGTGCAATCATTTCCATTTCTTGTTTTCAGGAGCACATTTGTGTATTTGATTGTCATTTTGGAATTTTCTGCATCACTTTCTCCTTTTTCCTTATTGAGTTGTATTTTATAATGTTCTTCTTATCTTTAACCCTTTAAAGCCGGTCAGAGCGGGCACGCTCCATTTTGCGTAACTATTTTAAAATCCCGGTAGCTCTGCAACCACGTAAGCTAGCGCAATAATTTTTTTTGCATATAAAACCGGAGGAGTTGTACTTACATCTTATGCCATCAGCTTGTCCTCGGTCACAGTTTCCTTCCACATATAGCTTTGCAAAAACTGCAGAAAAAGCGTTTGCAGCAACAAAAACACAATATTCCAGAAACACGCTTTGTCGATCCGATCAGCTGTTCATAACACTTCCTACATCCATCAGTGCGAACTATCGCATGTCCACCATGTCCTGCCCGAAACTGGAAGTGACGTCATTTTGCGGAAATGTAGTTTTTTACCATCAGGGTCTCATGAGCCTATACTGGTGTTTTTAAAAGTTATGTTTGACTTTATGACTTTCTGTGTCGTTTCTGGGATGCTTAGGACTCATATTGCACTGCTGGAAATAGTTTATTTTGATGCATATGCTGCTTTTTTGCAAATTTGCACTATAATATTTATTTTTGTTTTTCCTGCAGTGTATAAAAATTGGTGTATTTCAAAAATAAAACTATGAAGACATTAAAAATAAATTTCCTGTGGTGGGAAACTATTTTGTGCAACTTTTTTGTATTTACAGTTTTGAGGGATAAGCCTCTTAAATTTCTCTAACTAGAAATATATGTTAAAAAAACAAAAACGATTTTCAATTTTTTTGTAGTTTATTGCACTTTTTTGCAATTTATGTAAGTACTATGCACTTAATGCAGACATATTATTAAACTTTAGGCTATAATGGTTGTATTGATGTATAGCAACTTGAAATGCTCCCAGAAATGGCTCCACAGCATGTAAAAATATGATATAAGCGGAATTGGTTCTATGGTAGGTCTTAAAGGGTTAATTGCTTTGTTTTCTTCAATTGTATCATTTTAATCTTTAAAGACCTGCTTTTAAACCCTTCACTACTCATTGGAATTGCTTTTTGACTGATTGTATCAACTTTAGAACTTCTAATTCCTTTAGTTTTGTTCTTAATGTGAGGTAAGCACTTCTGCTGTGATGGTGCATCTAATCACACATCTACTTCCAGAGATAGACCGCTACTGCTGTCTGCAGATTAGCAGATAGTGCTGACAGTTGCACAGTGTGGGGCTGGCTTACTGATACTCAAATATGCATTTGGATCCATATGCAGCAGGTATCTCCCCAATCTGCTGAAACCCCCCACGGTACAAAGACGACTGATGTTTTAATAAAAGGGCACAGGGGGGTTGTCCCAGCATGTGGTGTTATCAGTAGGATGCACATTACAATTACAGTCCTGCATTAACATGCAGGAAAGCACTGGCACCCATACTGGGGAGGCAATTCCACTGCACTTGGAGCTTTTATGGATTACTTCTTTAAGTGAAGAAATCAATTTGCACATATCACAACATGCATAATATCCAATTCCTGCACTGATAGTAGACATCTGTGGTGCAGTGTCAGGTATGAGTATGCTGCTTTTCTAATTCATTGTTTGTATTGTCCTCTGACTGTAATATGTATTCCCGTGGACAGCTTTCTCAGTAACACACTGGTTATACAGTCCACTTCAAGAGTTGTGTTTAATGTGATTTTGGATGTTTTGTTTTAGCCTGTGTGCTTTTGATAAAACTTTATTGTCAAAAAGCATACACAGTGGGTGATTCAATAGTTTATTTCAGAAAGGATGTAGCGTTTTCAGTGGGAGAAACATTTCATCACTGATCCAAGTGACTTCTTTACTTTTATCTGACTGCAGGTTTCCATAAATGTAGCAGCAATTCCCAAACTAGCAGCACTGACTAACATTGCTAATTATTATTACTAATCATGACCACTGATCAATGGCCATGAGTGCTATTTAAAGAGAGTTAGGGAAACGCTACAATCACAACACTGATGGTTAAAGATCTACCTTTAAGCCCCCTCCTCAGCTTCAGAGATGGTCTTTTCCCTTTCATGTTCATAAAGTGGAGCTAATTTCAATTATTATGCAAATGTACTGTTTATGAAGTTGGGGAAACCTGCAGTCAGCTGGGACTGAAGAAGTCACTTGGATAAGTGGAAACGCTACATCCAGATAAACAGAATCAACTTTCTGGGATTTTCTTATCGGGATGATTGAGCATGCGTCAAGATGTAAGAGCCGATTATGTGCGTTTTCTTTGATTACAGACCCCAGGATAAACAGATGTTATCAAGGCAGTAAAACAAAGAAATCCCAGTAAACAACTGTCATACTATGGTTCGTGGATATTCAATCTTAAAACAGAAAGAAATTCCGCTGGTGGCTGTAAAATGAAAATTGGTACTAATTATAAGTCATGAAACTGATGGCTGGGGAAATAACTGGCAAGAGCAAACAAATGACACCCAGGGAAAATAAACTGTGGTGGAGGTTGTTCACTCACGGTGTTTCATTTACCTCTATACTGCATTAGCAAGGCTGTGACACTATGGGTGCAGTCCATAGCTGGTTTGATGTACAGAGTACATATTCGACTTTATATTGTGGAGTATAGACGCATGTTTGCATGTTAATATTTATTACTGACTAAAGGGGTATCCACACAGGGAGAGAGCTGTGGCAGTGGTATAGAGCAGCGGTCCCCAACCCCCGGGCCTCGGACCGGTACCGGGCCGCGAGAGTTGAGGCTCAGGTGTGAAATGTATGGTTTTCAGGGTTTTTATCGGTTTTCAGCGTTATTTTGTTATTGTTTTTATTGTTTACTCTGTTTTCCTGGGTCTTTTCACGTGTGTTATGAATAAATCTTCTTTTTTACGGTACCGGTACTAGTTTTATTTTGTTGTATTTATCCACGACACCTTAAAGGCCGGTCCATGAAAATATTGTCAGGCATAAACCGGTCCGTGGCGCAAAAAAGGTTGGGGACCGCTGGTCTATAGAGAACAGAAAGGTGGAATGCCAATACATTTGTGGTATGAACTCGCACAGAGAACAGCATCAGTGGCGTGGAGTAGGCGAATCCTGAGCTAAACTACCCGCAAATATGAGGTGAGGTGGTTAGAGCAGTAACCAGGGGAGGGAATTTGATCGACAATTAAAATCAGTTTTAAGAACCAACCCACATTTGTGTGGTACGGCACACTTCTGACTTTGCTATTAAAAATTCATTGACAGCTGCAGGGGGTGTTACTGAAAACACAATAAGTGGATCTAAGACAACAAGGGTGTAAGTAGAGGATCCATTGACTCAAGCTCAGTGGGAGTTCATGTCTCAGGGTTAAAGAAGCTTTCCCCACTGAGACGGAAAATCAAGCTGAGCACAGTAGGGCTGGCAGAACATATTAAAGCTGTAAGGGCATTACTGTACAGCAGCTCTACAGCCAATAAACAGACTCTGGCAAGCTGCTGCTCTCAGTGAGTCAGGCAACGTGTATGAAGCACTCTAAGGCTTTGCTTTTGACTTAATGTTGATTAAGTCAGGCTCTCAGCCAGTTCAGAACCCCAGCTCTATCCTGCAAAGCCCCCCAGCTGTCACATAGTCAGGTGAAGGCGCCACGTCTAGGACAACGGGGATATTAAACACTCTGCACACAGAGAGAAGTTCTGCTGCCCTTTGGCAAGATCTCTGACAGATGCACGAGCCCTTAGAAGACACTAAGGAAGACAAATAGAGCTGCCACACAGCACATAGCTTTGTGACAGGTGGATAATTTTTCCCACAAATCTATTGTGAGATAAATGCTGTTACTGACACTGATGTGAGCTCCAATAAGAAGACACTTGAGCTGTATGAGTTCACAGAGAATCTTCGGCTGCTTGCTAGAAAGCTAGATGATGGCTCTCAGCATGATGAGGTGCTTCACAGCTCATCCTGACACGTCCCTCCTTTGTGATAGTTGAACGTCACCTCTGCGATCACACCAATCAAGAGGGCATTACAGAGATCCCACATAATTACCACACGAAACTCTCTTCTTCTTCTTGCTGAAACACAGCATCAATCTTTTTAAGCAAAACCTTTCCTTAGACATTTTTATTTCAGTATTTAAATAAGAACATTTTTATAGTAGTTACTGCTTTCTCTTTCACTGCCTCCACACAGAGAATAGTAAAAGGCTGGCTGGAAATAATGCTATTAGAGAACAACAGTCTGAACTCTTAGAGGCAAGTGCAAAGTTTTGGTATCTAAGCGGTAAACAAGGAGCTGGATCATTCTTTCTTAATACATTTTAAACTTGATCAACATGCAGTATTGTGAGTTTAAAGTTTTTCATAATCAAACTACATTTTTTAATATTATATAATATAGCTGAATTTACCCATGCTGTGGTAATAAACAGAGATGGTAACGTGTTACTGTAATCCGATTACTTTTTTCAAGTAACGAGTAAAGTAAGGGATTACTATTGCAAAAACGGTAATTAGATTACCGTTACTTTCCCGTAGGAACGCTGCGTTACTGCGTTACTAAAACCGTGATTTTTTTGCGAGAATGTCTCATGACAGTGACGTAAGCGAGTGCGACGTTCGTGACAACAGCTGTGTGCAGATCAACAATGGATCATATATCGAGTGCAGAGAGAGTATGAGCGTGCAGCGTTTAAAGCGTGGAAGTACTGACCTTACTTTGAGTTTGATTCCATAAAAAGTGACAAAAACATTAGTGTCCGTTGTGCGTGGGAAGAAAACTTCTTTTTACAGCGAAAAAAACCCCTAAACTTCCGAGCAAGCAGCGAGTAGCTATGACGTAATGGGAAACTCACAGAGAAACTTGCGGATTCTTCCACTGACCGCTGCGGCACACCTGCACCAGGATAAACCTCCGCCTACCCCACTCCTGCTTTACAGGTGAAAATAGAGCAACAGGACCGCTAGTCTTTGATTTTATTTATTTTCTGCTGTGTTTTACTTGCATCTATTTGAAAGACTGAGTGTAAACACAAAAATATTTTATTTTATGTGCTGGAATGTGCAGAAAATAGGTTTAAATGTTAAACTAATTTCTTCCAGTCAGAGAATGTTGCAGATAATTAAATTTTTGCTTGATGCATAAAGTTAAAAGATTAAAACTAATAAAACAAGTTTTAAAAAGAGACTTTTCCATTTGATTACATTTTGTATGATGATTATGTAGAAAAAGTAGAATTGGGCTGAAAGATCTATCACTTTATCACCTATTCAGGTTGTAAATCGTGTTTTTAAAAAGTAACTAAGTAACTAAGTAATTAATTACTTTTGAAAATAAGTAATCAGTAAAGTAACGGGATTACTTTTTTGGGGAAGTAATCAGTAATTAGTTACTGATTACTTTTTTCAAGTAACTTGACCAACACTGGTAATAAACCACAGCTGTAAAGTTCAATCATTTTCTGAAAGCTGTGATTTAAGCAAGAAATAAAGATAGAAATGGAAAAAAAGACTCTATGAATGTATATAATAGTCCAAACTACAAGCAGTGGTAAAATTCAGTTTCCATGATATTGCATTCAAGTGTAAGTAATAAGAACCCATTCCATGGTGAAGGGACATTATCTGATATCATACATCCCGAATATGTTCAGAAAAATAATTTTTGTCTCATTAAAATCTCTGTGACATTTTATTATGACATAATATCTTGGTCAATCCTAAGAGGTCGCTAACATGTAAAATTGCCGTCGTCAAAGGAGCTTGCAAAGAAAAGCGTCTGGACTTCTTTAAGTTACTTGAAGACGTTTCACCTCTCATCCGAGAGGCTTCTTCAGTTCTAAGGTCAAATGGTGGGGAGTCCCAGATATAAACCTGGTGGGAGTGTTCCCCCACAGAGGGACAAAAGGACCCCCTGATGTTCCTCTAATCGCCTGAGCCAAGGTGTGGAACTGGGTGTGGGTCCCAATCAGCCAGAGTTTCGGGTGAGTTCATTGTGAAACCTGGCCCCACCTTATCATGCGAATTCCTGAGGTCAGATGGCCCAGGGTGTGAGTGGGCCTTAAGGCGTCTGGGAAGGGATCTCAAAACTGGATTATAGATGGCAGAGAGTTGGTGTCGTAAACCACCGCCTCTGTTCAAAGATGGTCGCTCACAGTGGACATAGATGGCTTCTTTCACTCCTCTTTCAAACCATCTGTCCTCTCTGTCCAAAATGTGAACATTGGCATCCTCGAAAGAGTGTCCTTTATCCTTAAGATGCAGATGGACAGCTGAATCTTGTCCTGTGGAGGTGGCTCTTCTGTGTTGTGCCATGCGCTTGTGAAGTGGCTGTTTGGTCTCTCCAATGTAGAGGTCTGGGCATTCCTCGCTGCACTGTACAGCATACACCACATTGTTAAGTCTGTGTTTTGGCGTTTTGTCTTTCGGGTGAACCAGTTTTTGTCTGAGTGTGTTGCTGGGTCTGAAGTACACCGGGATGTCATGCTTGGAGAAAACCCTCCTGAGTTTCTCTGATACACCGGCTACATAGGGGATGACAATGTTGTTGCGTCTGTCCTTCTTATCCTCCCTCGCTGGTGTCTGATCTTCTTTTCTGCGCCTCTTTGCTGACTTTAAGAATGCCCATTTAGGATAGCCGCACGTTTTGAGTGCTTCCTTTACATGTGTGTGTTCCTTCTTTTTCCCTTCAGGCTTAGAGGGAACATGTTCTGCCCGGTGGTGTAGGGTCCTAATTACTCCAAGTTTGTGTTCCAGAGGGTGATGGGAGTCAAACAGGAGGTACTGGTCTGTGTGTGTGGGCTTCCGGTAAACTTCGATGTTGAGGTTTCCATTCTCTTCAATGTGCACAGCGCAGTCCAGGAAAGGCAAACAATCATCCTTTGTGTCTTCCCTGGTGAACTTGATGTTTTTATCCACAGCGTTGATGTGCGCAGTGAAGGATTCCACTTCTTGTGTCTTGATTTTGACCCAGGTGTCGTCTACATATCTGTACCAGTGGCTGGGTACTCTTCCTTTGAAGGAGCCAAGAGCCTTCCTTTCCACTTCCTCCATGTAAAGGTTGGCTACAATAGGTGACACGGGGGAGCCCATGGCACAGCCATGTTTTTGTCTGTAATAGCCTTCGTTGTATTTGAAATATGTAGTGGTGAGGCAGAGGTCTAACAGTGTGCAAATCTGATCGGGTGTGAAGTTGGTCCTGTCCTCCAAGGAGCTGTCTTCTTGTAGTCGTTTTCTGACAGTCTCCACTGCCTCTGTGGTGGGTATGCAAGTGAAGAGAGAGACTACATCAAAGGACACCATGGTTTCATCTGGATCCAGGGTAAGTTTCTGGACCTTGTCAGTGAAGTCGGTGGAGTTCTTGATGTGGTGTGGGGTGTTCCCCACGAGAGGAGCAAGGATGGTAGCCAGGTGTTTTGCAATGTTATAAGTGGCTGAGTTTATGCTACTGACTATGGGTCTGAGTGGGACAGCTTCCTTGTGGATTTTTGGAAGTCCGTAAATGCAGGGTATGGCATCCCCTGGGTAAAGGCGGTGATAAGTAAGGCGGTCAATGATTTTGTCCTTTTCCAAGTCTTGAAGGCAAGCTATAACTTTCTTTTTGTAGCTGCTTGTGGGGTCCCGCTTTAAGGCTTCGTAGGTATTGTTGTCACTGAGGAGAGTAGTGATCTTTGTATGGTAATCTGTAGTGTTTAGGACCACCGTGCATCTTCCCTTATCCGCTGGTAAAACAGTGATGTTGTGGTCTTTGCTCAGGGAAGCGACGGCCTTCTTTTCCTGTATTGTGAGGTTGGACGGAGGGACTTTGGCACTGGAGAGGGTGGCTGAGACTTTCATCCTGATTTGCTCTGCTTCTGTCTGTGATAATTTATTAATCCGTATGGCAGATTCTGTGGCTGTGATGAGGTCCACTATGGGCAACTGTTGTGGAGAAATGGCAAAATTGAGACCTTTGGCTAATACTCTCTTTTCAGGTTCAGTGAGATTCCTGTCTGAAAAGTTCTTAACCCATTTCTCCTGACTGTCTTCAGGTGTGTTTTCTTCTATGGGTTGTGTAGGTTCAGATTCAGAAAGAGGAGTGTGTGTTTTTGAAAGCAAGGTGTGAAATTTCCTGCGTTGTCTTTCTTTTCCTTTCGAGTGTTGGGCCCGCTGAGCCTTGTCCACAAACTTGTAAACCTCTTCTAAGATTGGAGAGGGTAGAAGGGTTTCCAGTTCCTGCAGAGTCTGGCTGATCTTGATCTGGAGGGCATCTATAGTGAAATGGACCTGTCTTATCCTTTCACTTAAAAGGTGATTTTGCGCTCTCTGTAGAATCAAGTCTGCTCTGTATCCCCTGACAGTGGATCCAAGGCGCAGGCTCTTAGGAACAACTCTGGTTTGTCTGCATCTTAGGTTGAAACGGAGGTGGTTCCTATAATCCGCTAGTTTCCTTGATTCCCTTTCATACTCCCGCACCAGTTGAAGGGTGTTCCTCCCAAAATGTACGGCAATATGTCTGTGAAGGTTCTCAGTCATCCAGGTCATCGTAGTCAAAGGAGCTTGCAAAGAAAAGCGTCTGGACTTCTTTAAGTTACTTGAAGACGTTTCACCTCTCATCCGAGAGGCTTCTTCAGTTCTAAGGTCAAATGGTGGGGAGTCCCAGATATAAACCTGGTGGGAGTGTTCCCCCACAGAGGGACAGAGGGACAGAGTACCCAGCCACTGGTACAGATATGTAGACGACACCTGGGTCAAAATCAAGACACAAGAAGTGGAATCCTTCACTGCGCACATCAACGCTGTGGATAAAAACATCAAGTTCACCAGGGAAGACACAAAGGATGATTGTTTGCCTTTCCTGGACTGCGCTGTGCACATTGAAGAGAATGGAAACCTCAACATCGAAGTTTACCGGAAGCCCACACACACAGACCAGTACCTCCTGTTTGACTCCCATCACCCTCTGGAACACAAACTTGGAGTAATTAGGACCCTACACCACCGGGCAGAACATGTTCCCTCTAAGCCTGAAGGGAAAAAGAAGGAACACACACATGTAAAGGAAGCACTCAAAACGTGCGGCTATCCTAAATGGGCATTCTTAAAGTCAGCAAAGAGGCGCAGAAAAGAAGATCAGACACCAGCGAGGGAGGATAAGAAGGACAGACGCAACAACATTGTCATCCCCTATGTAGCCGGTGTATCAGAGAAACTCAGGAGGGTTTTCTCCAAGCATGACATCCCGGTGTACTTCAGACCCAGCAACACACTCAGACAAAAACTGGTTCACCCGAAAGACAAAACGCCAAAACACAGACTTAACAATGTGGTGTATGCTGTACAGTGCAGCGAGGAATGCCCAGACCTCTACATTGGAGAGACCAAACAGCCACTTCACAAGCGCATGGCACAACACAGAAGAGCCACCTCCACAGGACAAGATTCAGCTGTCCATCTGCATCTTAAGGATAAAGGACACTCTTTCGAGGATGCCAATGTTCACATTTTGGACAGAGAGGACAGATGGTTTGAAAGAGGAGTGAAAGAAGCATCTATGTCCACTGTGAGCGACCATCTTTGAACAGAGGCGGTGGTTTACGACACCAACTCTCTGCCATCTATAATCCAGTTTTGAGATCCCTTCCCAGACGCCTTAAGGCCCACTCACACCCTGGGCCATCTGACCTCAGGAATTCGCATGATAAGGTGGGGCCAGGTTTCACAATGAACTCACCCGAAACTCTGGCTGATTGGGACCCACACCCAGTTCCACACCTTGGCTCAGGCGATTAGAGGAACATCAGGGGGTCCTTTTGTCCCTCTGTGGGGGAACACTCCCACCAGGTTTATATCTGGGACTCCCCACCATTTGACCTTAGAACTGAAGAAGCCTCTCGGATGAGAGGTGAAACGTCTTCAAGTAACTTAAAGAAGTCCAGACGCTTTTCTTTGCAAGCTCCTTTGACTACGATGACCTGGATGACTGAGAACCTTCACAGACATAAAATTGCCGTCCTACATAACTTTACTTGTAATGGATTAGTTGTTTAAAATCAGTGGTTCTTCCAACATTTACAAACCACATTTGAAAAATGACATTGAAATGATTGCTTCCACTCAAAACACTGGTAACCCCTACATTCTCATCATTCCCACACACTCACTCACTTAGTCGTTAGTTAGCTTTATATGGGCTCAAAATATGGTCATAAATATTTTGTACTTGTAAATCAGGATTTGTATGGGTAAAAAAAAAAAAAAATTGTGTGTGCGTAAAAAAGATTTGTATGTGCACTTAGCCAAAAAAAACCCCCCTGCAAGTTACAAGTACGAATTTTGACCCTATTTTTCTTCCTTTCATCTGATTGGTCAATGTCATGTCAATCACAAATGTAACTATCCAATCAGAGAACGGATGGGTTTTGCTGTCGAGGGGCGCTTTTTTTGAACTGCAGGTCCTTGAAGGGAATAAATACCCTTTTACATGCCAACCCAGCGTTTTCCTTCATCACCACGAAGTAAAACAGTCTGTGGTCGTCTGAGTTTGGTGATTTTTGTGTCACAGGTCTACGTGTTTAATACAGGGACTTCCACAGCCTTTTCAACAGCGCTGCGGACCGCGGGGTGGGGACGGGCAGTGTTTTGGAAATGACAGTCTTCATTACAAAGCTTTCTTCATTATGAATTAGCATAGATGTTTTTATTGAACATTTGAAGAACCAGCAAAAAAAACAGAAACTCTTGTAGAGGACATAAAGTCAGAGATAGAAAAGACAAGGAGCAGGTGCATCTAGTACAGGTAGAGCTGCTGCAAAAACCCACAGAGCTCAGCAGCCAGCGCAACAAATTCTGGATCCTTTGCTTTTAGTTAGCAGTTAGCATTAGCAGCACATCCTGCTTCCGATGTGAAAGGACCTTTATGCTGCGCACTGTGACTCACAGCAATGGTCCCGGGTCAGCCCTGACTTTGTGTTAAACTAATCCTAAAGTAATTATGGTATTTCTAACCACTGATATAGCACACCTTTTTCCTTTCAACAGCTGCTGAAAGTTAGGGGACCTAGCTGCTATCGGATATTTATACAGAGATCCTCCAGCTTCAAACTGTATCACCCTTCAAGGACCTGCAGTTCAAAAAAGCTCCCCTCCAACAGCCAAACCCATCTGTTCTCTGATTGGATTGTTACATTTGTGATTGACATGACATTGACCAATCAGATGAAAGGAAGAAAAATAGGGTCAAAATTCGTACTTGTAACTTGCAGGGTTTTTTTTTTGGCTAAGTCCACACACAAATCTTTTTTACGCACACACAAATCTTTTTTACAAGTACAACATATTTATGACCACATTTTGAGCCCATAGCTTTAAGCTCAATGAAATTCTGCAGGTATGCAAAAATAATAAATAAAAGCTTTTTTTAGTTTGTTCTAGAAAATTCTGTGTGAAAGTGTGAAATTGCTTATGTCCTCAGTGAAAAGTCTTGTCGACATAGCATGTCCATCAACTGTCCTTGTTGTGTGTGGGCTTTTATTTTGAATTGCAGCCAGCTCCACTGTAGCTCTTTAGCACCATGGTCATTCATAGTCAAACACTAGCGCCACACTACATGGATGATTATGTTTTTATTCTCTTTAGCTACTAAATGTTTCATTTTTGTGTGCCATGTTTATCCTTCAGAGAGAGGCTTAGGTTGGAATAAGCTCTTCAAATCTGGCCCATTCACATTCCAGTGCTGTGCTCCTTAGGTGCCACTTCTGGCAGTAGAATATTTTTTTCTTAGCTATCATCCAAAAGTGCTTTGACATGAACTAGTCAGTTTTGCGACTTTAGTGAGGACAATCTTGTAAAGTCATATAACGATTACTACAAATTTAGTGTTCTGCGTCATTTTTTTCAAAAAGAGCATATAGGCAGAAGATCAGTGTTTTAGGGATGAAGTTCTTAGATGACACTGACTGGACACTAGGTGGCACACTGAGCAGCACACTGGTGAAGTCAGTGATTAAGCCAGTTTTAAATGCACAGAAGGAAGATGAGTTGGTGGGAAGACGTGTCCCAGCCCTGGACAACAATAAAGATGGATACTGCCACCATGACATCAATCAATGGTTAGTGAAGCCTTGAGTAAAGCATTTTTTCCCATCCCCATCTTGATGCGTTGAATCTGGTTGTGATGAATGAGGGGTGGATCCGACTGAGAAACTGAAGACACTGCGCGCTTATAGACTTAATGATTTGCAATTGACAATTTGTCAGCTAGCGAGCGTACCCTGCTTCATCTTCATTCTGACTCTAACAGTTACCATCATTTATAAAATTAAATTAATGTTTTGTTCAGTATACCTCGAAATTAACTAAGTTATCAGAAAAATAATTACCTTTCTCCTACATTTCTATATGACTGGAAAACCTTTCTGCATCAAGAGGAGTCACCCCTTGCAGACTGTAAGGTGATTTGGCTTCACTTTTTAGACATAGAAGTCACATCCATCTTTCACACTGTATATAAATTTTAGTAAAAGGCATGGTAGTTTGCAGATGAACTCTAAGGTACTGAATGTTTCCATCCATTCATGTTGAAATATAAAGAGGTGATTTGTTGAAATGAACAAGTAGTGGAGCAACTTTTTTACTTCAGATGACTGCATAGAAGGAAGAGAAGCTCAAATATGAGATGACAGAGATATAAAAACAGCACGTTTGTGATCATTTGTTTGTCAGTTGTAAATAGTAAATTGCTTGCTGCTCAGCACAGGCGTGATGCTGCTGCTGTAAGCGTTCCCAGTTAAGTAGAAGCTTGAGTAAACACTGGAGTCACATGTTTTTGCACAATTTTTGCACAAAATAACACACACAATATTCTGCATCGGAAGTGTGGGGTGTCTGGCCCATTGCTACGGGCCATTCAGTCCATATACAACCGTTGCAAGAGCTTGGTCCGCATAGCCGGCAATAAGTCGAACTCGTTCTTGGTGGGTGATGGGCTCTAACCAGGCCTGCTTTATGTCACCGATTCTGTCGTGATTTTTATGGACAGAATTTCTAGGTGCAGCCAAGTGGCAGAAGGCTTTCACTTGGGTGGTCTCAGGATCTCATGCTTTTCGAAGATGATGTGGTTCCGTTGGCTTCATTGGGTGATCCAAGCTCGCCTTGGAACGGTTTGCAGGCAAGTGTGAAGCGGTGGGAATGAGAATCAGCACCTCCAAATCTGAGCCCATGACCCTCAGCCGGAAAAGGGTGGAGTGCCCACTCCGGGTCAGGGACTAGTTTTGCCCCAAGTGGAAGAGTTTAAGCATCCCGGGATCTTGTTCATGAGTGACGGGAGCGGGAGATCAACCGATTGGTGCAGCGGCTGCAGTGATGCGGATGCTGCACCAGTTTGTTGTGATGAAGAGAGAGCTGAGCGTAAAAGCGAAGCTCTCAATTTACCGGACGATCTACCCTCACCTATGGTCACGAGCTGTGGGTAGTGACCAAAAGAACGAGATCGCGGATACAAGCGGCAGAAATGAGCTTCCTCCGAAGGGTGGCTGGCCTCTCCCTTAGAGATAGGGTGAGAAGTTAAGCCATCTGGGAGGGGCTCAGAGTAGAGTCGCTGCTGCTCCACATCGAAAGAAACCAGTTGCGGTGGTTCGGGCATCTGACAAGGATGCCTCCTGGGTGAGGTGTTCTGGGCATGTCTCACTGGGAGGAGGCCCCGGGACAGACCCAGGACACGCTGGAGGAAGTGGCTGGGGTGAGGGAGGTCTGGGCTTCTCTGCTTAGGTTGCTGCCCCCGCGACCTGGCCCCGGATACCCGAAGGAGATGGTTGGATGGATGGATGGATGGATGGATAGATGTGGTTTAAAATCAAGCAATCAACATGTGATTGAAGTGTATAGTTTCAGCTTCGATAGAAAAGGTTTAACAAAAATTTAGCCTTAACTGTTAAGTGATTCCAGCTATTTTTATACACATCCCATAACTGAAGGAACGTCTTCTTTCATAGCATCCTCTTCTGTCCCACAAGGATTCTTCTCTGTGGGATTCCTCTTTTCCTCCGGCCTGGCAGATCCATATTTAACATCCTTTGTCCAATATATCCACTATCCTTCCTCTGAACATGACAAAACCATCTCAGGCTTGCTTTTCTAATCTAATCTTCAAACTGCTCAACCTGAGCTGTCCCTCTGATATATACATTTCTAAGCTTTTCCACCTCCATCACTCCCATCGTTTTCTGTCGCCGTGTCTCTGGGTCTCACTACTATCTTGTAAATCATCCCTTTTACTTTGCTGCCATCCTTCTATGTCACCCCTGACACTCGCCTCCACCCACTACACCACTACACTACACTCTTTTCTTTACCTCTCTTTTGCACTGTCTCTCTTGTCCATCTTCACTAAAACTACTTTTTGGATCTTATCTATTCGCCCTGTCTCCCTCTCATTCACACACATGTATTCTGTCTTCCTGCTCTTTCACTACAGATCACAGTGTCAAACATCTTAGTACACAGACTCCTTCCTGACCTCTTCTTCTTGTAAACCTGCAAACAAGAAAGGGGGTCAGAGCTGATTCTTGATTGTACTCCCACTAAATTTTAAAATCGTCTGTCAGCCCTACCATCAGAGGTGGGAAGTAAGGAAGTGCAAATGTAACACTTCTGGAGTCGTTACAGTATACTAGGACCAGTTAGGTTCGACTACTAGAGTAGTAATGAGTGTAGCGTGTAATAAAGACCACAGACCAGAAAATACGTTTAAATTGCCGGCTTATTATTTTGTAAAGACAGAGAATAGACAGTTAACACACATTACATAAAACATTCAACATCGCACATTTAAGGAAAGCAAGATATTTTCTTTCCCCTTTTTGTTCAGTATGTTCTGTTAGTTTATCATATTTATCTCAAAACCTTTTATTTGGCTTTAGAAGGATGTTATTTTCAACCTAGGTTATTGTTTTTATTTATTTCAAGTTCTAAGTTCAAGTTTATCCTTTGATCTATTTGCATTAACACTGTGTTATTTTAAATCAAGTTCAGTTCTTTAGGCCCAAGATTTAATTTAATCTTGGTCTAGGTTCACCTTTCAATTTCAACCAGTTCTTATTTTGTTTTAACCCAACAAAATTATTTACATTTCCATCAACACCATTACAGCATTAAAATGTAAAGTTGACCAAAATAAATTACAAAAAACATGTAAAAACTGAAAACAATTCAGCAAAAGGCTGAATGAATCCCTTAAACAAACAAACAAAAGAAAGTTGTCTCTGTGTCCTTTAACTATTAATCCTGGAATTACTCCGAATGATTATCCGGTGCTTTGAAAGTCCGCTGTTCTTTTGCAGAGGTGTATGGATTAATCCTACCAGTTTTTTTTAGCGAAAGAGCTCAACGTCCAGCAGGGGGCGTTTTCCCTTTTCCAGTTCAATGGGTCCGTGGGTGGCTCGCCATCTTGTTTCTTGCTCAGCGGATCAAACTCCGATTCTAGCTCGGCATTTCCCGATCCAAACCTAAATGGCCTACCATAACAACAAAATAAAGTGCATAAACATTCGAAAATAACACACTTAAATCCTTAAATAACAGTAAAAGTCCATTTTTCCAGCTTATTTAGCCGTAAATGAGGTGATGCCAATATGGTGCACGGAAACACCGTCAAAGGCCTTTGAACTGCAGCCTGTGTGTCAGTTAAGCACGAATCCACCGTTTTTAACATAAAACAACTTAAATCTGCTACCTTGACTTTCCGTTTGCATGAAATGAGCAATATAATACAACAAAACATTTCTTGAATGAAACAAAATACAATTTCTGAACTCACCAAGTCCCGTTCGGTTATGTTCACAACGTCACCGAGGCAAGGACAGGTCGGAAAAACAAAAATATATTCTCCAGAGTACAAAAATGGCTTTAAGTAGACTTGTGGCTTGTTTTTACTATTTTTTCACTCGTTTAAGCAGCAGCTCTGCAAGGACTGTCTACATTTCTCCCTCTCCAGCATCAAAAAGAAGGAACAACCCGATTGGGTGTGGCTATCACAGGAGTCACGCTGCAGCGTGCCCTTTCACAATAAGAGTCTGAACACATATTTTAACCATTTTACCTGAATTAACATAAAACACCATGAATTAGCAAGTTTTGTACCCTTTTAACATGTTTTTAAACACAAATGAAATCCTATACCATGAATTATATCATTGCTGATGTTTTTAATGAATTTTCTAACCATTATGATCTATTTATCACCTGTAATATATTTCTTATGACCGTTTTTACTAACAGGCTTTTATTTATTGACAGCTATGTTAACCAGGGTTACACAAACACTTTGTTATTGTATTTAAGTAGAACTTTCAGGTATCTGTACTTTACTTGACTCGTTTTTGTTTTGGCCAGTTTTTCATTTTACTCCCTACATGCAAAAACTGTGTGCGACAGTCAGGGGTCATAGTGGGACGTTTCTTTTGTTTTGTTTCCATCTTTGTGTGCAGTTTGTCTCACAGTATGTTGCAGCTAAAGGTGCAGCTGCTGTATTTGACAGGGAGAAAAAAGAAAGAGAGCAAACTTCACTCAGAGATGGAGAAAGATAAGAAAGATTTAAAGGTAAGGATGCTCTGTAGGGTTTGATAAAATGAAAATTTGAAACTCAAATGTAATCTTCTTGTTTTTAAATCAGATATTGGGTCTGTACGTGTGATGTTATGGGTTTTTTTCAATGAGGAAACATGCTACAAACGAAATAGGTAGACTAACTGCTATTTAAAGGCCGCATGAAAATCCTCTGCAGGTTAGTGCAGGATAAACAGGTTAGCTTGCTGTACTGTGATGGATTTAAAGTAAAGAACAGTGTGTGACTGGTGCACAGTGACTGTGGTTTAAAGGTCAGAGTCAGGTTACAGCAAGTGTAGCAGAGATTCATGTGAATTTTAGGTGATGCTGAGATCCACTGAGTGATTTCCACTTTGACTCTTATTAAATTCAGTTGTGTAAATCCTTAAAGAGCAGTACACCTCAGCAGCAGTAGCCTAGATAAGCTGATCTCAACCTTGGACGTTTAGAAAATCTACTGTAGCTCTTAATAGAAATTATTGTGACCTCTGATTCTTTTCCCCACGCTGAGCCATTACAACTGATTTTACGGTTCCTCAACCTGCTGAATCTGCTTTAACCTTTTCACTGCTCATTTTCCTGTTTAGAGGCAAAATGACCCTCTCCTACATAGCAAGCAGGTCTGGCCCAGATCTGGTATCAAGCACTGCTGGCTGACTTCTGGCATGATCCAGATATGGGCCGAGCTTGGTGTAGATGGCACTGTCTATCACTGGATTTACTAAACCTACGCAAATTTGCGTAACTTCCCTCAACCCAACACCTACTAGAATTGCTGGCTTTTTTATTTTCTGGTGCAAGTCCTGAGGTGTTAATCACCCCTGCTGAGATGTCCATTCACACAGTATATCACAACCAATCCAGACAAATTTGGGATCAAGTTCTGGATGGCCACGGATTTGGAGACCAAATATGTCTGCAGTGCATCTCCTTACTTGGGAAAGGACCCCAGTTGTCAGAAGGGAGAGAGGCTGGCAGAGAACGTGGTCATGAAACTGATGGAGCCGTTTTTGGATGATGGGAGAAACGTCACAACGGACAATTTCTTTACTTCACTGTCACTGTCGCACAGACTGCTGCAGCGCAAAACAACGTTACTGGGCACGGTGAATAAAGTCTGGCTTCCACAACTTGCAAAAGACACTGCACAGCAAGAGGTATTGTCCGCTTCAGTGCTTAGAAGTGGCCTGTTTACCCGTGCAACATGTCAGAAATTCATCTGTGCCAAATGCAGGGATGATGGACACTGGGTCTGCAAATGCTGTAAAGTTTGAAACACTTTGAAATAAAACAGACTTGTGTACCCATATATTGTGAATGTGTGTCTTTTGTATCGATACGGCAGGAACTTCTGAAGGTTGTAACACAGAGGTTTGGCCTGCCTTGGATCTGAGTAAACAAATGCCAATGTTGCACACACACACACACACACACACACACACACACACACACACACACACACACACACACACACACACACACACGTGCAGCAAATCTGCATTTATTAGTCCCACAAGTGGAAAATCTGCATTGTCACTGCAGAAAAGTGGACAGTGCAAGACAAAAGCAGCAAAAATAAAAACTTTACAAAGAGTACAGTATAGAAAGTGCACTATACAAACAATCTGGAAACATAAATATGGACACGTGTATTGAAAAAAAAAAAAAAAAAAAAAAAAAAAAAAATATATATATATATATATATATATATATATATATAGGTTTCCTGGCCAAAGGAGGAGATAGAAGCCACTGACATAAAGACAAGAAAGCTCCTTACCATGCATGGAGGGTTTCACCCCAAGTCCAGCACCCTGAGGCTGTACGCTAAGCGGAAGGAAGGAGGCCGGGGACTGGTGAGTGTCAGCACCACAGTCCAGGATGAGACAACAAACATCCAAGAATACATCACGAAGATGGCCCCAACTGACAGCGTGCTCAGTGAATACCTCAGGCAGCAGAAACCCAAGAAAGAGGAGGGAGACGAGGAACCATCATGGAAGGACAGGCCCCTGCAAGGTATGTACCACCGGCAGATAGAGGAGGTGGCTGATATCCAGAAATCCTACCAGTGGCTGGACAAAGCTGGACTGAAAGATAGCACAGAGGCACTAATCATGGCAGCACAAGAACAAGCTCTGAGCACAAGCTCCATAGAGGCTGGGGTCTATCACACCAGGCAAGACCCCAGGTGCAGGCTGTGTAAAGATGCCCCAGAGACAATCCAGCACATAACAGCAGGGTGCAAGATGTTAGCAGGCAAGGCATACATGGAACGCCATAACCAAGTGGCCGGCATAGTGTACAGGAACATCTGTGCCGAGTATAACCTGGAAGTCCCGAGGTCAAAATGGGAAATGCCCCCAAGGGTGGTGGAGAATGACCGAGCTAAGATCCTGTGGGACTTCCAGATACAGACGGACAAAATGGTGGTGGCTAACCAACCGGACATAGTGGTGGTAGACAAACAGAAGAAGACGGCCGTAGTGATCGATGTAGCGGTTCCCAATGACAGCAACATCAGGAAGAAGGAACACGAGAAGCTGGAGAAATACCAAGGGCTCAGAGAAGAGCTCGAGAGGATGTGGAGGGTGAAGGTATCGGTGGTCCCCGTGGTAATCGGAGCACTAGGTGCGGTGACTCCCAAGCTAGGCGAGTGGCTCCAGCAGATCCCGAGAATAACATCGGAGATCTCTGTCCAGAAGAGCGCAGTCCTGGGAACAGCTAAGATACTGCGCAGGACCCTCAAGCTCCCAGGCCTCTGGTAGAGGACCCGAGCTTGAAGGATAAACCACCCGCAGGGGCGTGCTGGGTGTTTATATATATATACACAACTAGACTTTATGTATATTATGTAAGGTGTGGATATATAAATATATGTACAACTCTGTGTATATGTGTCTACGGACAGGCATGCAACGTAGTGACTAGGATTGACAAGAACTAATATTGCACATGAGAAATACTGCACATAAAAACTAGCATGGTGTATTGTAGGCTGCAGGTACTTTGTTGTTGAGTCTGACAACGATTGGAACGATTGAAAGGAAAGACCTTCTCCTGGTTCTCTCCTGGTTGGGGGTTGGGGGAGGGTGTGTTTGCACAACAAAAGCAGGAGAACAATAGAGCTGAAGGCCTTTCAGCGGGGTGCTAGGAGGTGTTAGGTTCAGGGGAATTTACGCAAATTTGTGCAGGGTTAGTAAATCTAGTAATAGGGACTTGCACCTGGGAAAAAAGGCTCAGTAATTCTAGTGCTATGTGATGGCATGCCATAACTGGCTCGATTATAGTTTGGTGTATGTGGCCCAGTCCCATAGAAAGCAGGTCTGGCCCGGATCTGGCATCAAGCTGGAACTTGTGACTGACTGGTGTCATGGCAGGGTGTATGTCAACCGGATGTCGGTCAGGTCTGGCAATGATGGCACTATTTATGTATGTATTTATGTTCCTGTTTTCCTATTTTAGTTAGAAGACCCAAATGCCATGTTGCAATACTACACTGCTATGGTGGCCAACGTTTCAAATGCAGGTTTGACAGGTTTGTGAGTGTGCACTTTACCCAAAACCTAGTGACAGTTTACCACTGAGTGGCTGTAGCTCAGGAGGTAGAGCAGGTCACCTATTCATCGGAAGGTTAGTGGTTCGATCCCTGGCTCCTCCAGGCTGCATGTCAAGAATGTGAATGTAGTTAGGAAGGACTCAGTTTACAGAAAGTGTGTGATTGGGTGACTGTGGCATGTTGTATAGAGCACTTGAAGTAATCCGGGAGAGTAAAAAAGCGCTATATAAGAATCAGTCCATTCACTGTCTGAACAGAGTTTCCTCATGTTACTTTTGCACTATTATGTTCCAGCACATGTTGTTATTACATGGCTTGATTAAAGTACACATTAGGCTGACATCTGGGGCCAGAGCTGCAACTGTTCTGGGCCAGCACAGGACCACCAGTGTGTCTGCAACTGGCCTTGTGCCAGCCCATGTGTGGGCCACATCTGGCAAACCAGGTCTGGGCCATCAAAGGGCCATCATTCTTTGCGGTATGTGGGCCATGTGTAAGCACATTGTGTGGGCCAGATACGGGCCATTCCAATTTTGCTATGTGGGCTACAGTGTAGACAACAGAGATCTTTCTCTGCTCATATTCTAAATAACTGATTTAACCCTTTAAGACCTACCATAGAACCAAGTCCGCCAGAGCTTATATTATATTTTTACATGCTGTGGAGCCATTTTTGGGAGCATTTCAAGTTGATATACATCAATACAACCATTATAGCCCAGATTTTAATAATATGTCTGCATTAAGTGCATAGTAATTACATAAATTGCAAAAAAGTGCAATAAACTACAAAAAAATTGAATTTTTTTTTGTTTTTTTAACATATATTTCTAGTTAGAGAAATTTAAGAGGCTTATCCCTCAAAACTGTAAATACAAAAAAGTTGCACAAAATAGTATTTTGAGTGTCTTCATAGTTTTATTTTTGAAATACACCAATTTTTATATACTGCAGGAAAAACGAAAATAAATATTATAATGCAAATTTGCAAAAAAACAGCATATGCGTCAAAATAAACTATTTCCAGCAGTGCAATATGAGTCCTAAGCATCCCAGAAACCACACAGAAAGTCATAAAGTCAAAGATAACTTTTAAAAACACCAGTATAGGCTCATGAGGCCCTGATGGTAAAAAACTACATTTCCGCGAAAATGATGTCACTTCCGGTTTCGGGTAGGTCATGGCGGACATGCGATAGTTCATGCTGATGGACGTAGGAAGTGTTACAAACAGCTGATCAGATCGGTAAAGCGTGTTTCTGGAATATTATGTTTTTGTTGCTGCAAGCGCTTTTTATGCAGTTTTTGCAAAGTTATATGTAGAAGGAAACTGTGATCGAGGACAAGCTGATGGCATAAGATGTAAGTACAACTCCTCCGGTTTCATATGCAAAAACAATTATTGTGCTAGCTCACGTGGTTGCAGAGCTACAAGGATTTAAAAGTAGTTGCACAAAACGGAGCGTGCCTGCTTTAAAGGGTTAAGCTGAGAATATTCATTACATTTAAAAATTAGACTAAAATAAAATTTGTCTCCCATCTACTGATATTATTTCAGTAAAACATTATAGTAAGGTTAAGTTAGCTTTGGAGAAAAATAGCTGGTAGCCACCCTTCGGAGGAACGCCTGCCTACCGCACACTTCACCTGTCCTCATACATGTCCTGCACCAGCCTCACGTACGTTACTTAACACCACTCTTGGCCAGTGTCCCATGCAGTACTTCAGTTCCTTCCCTGGTACCCTATCATATCAGGCTTGCTCTAGCGCCACAAAGACAGTGCAACGCCCTCTGACCTTCACTATGCCTCTCCATCAACATGCTCAAAGCAAACATTACATATGTGGTGCTCTTTCTCATCATGAAATCATGGTCAGCGCTTCTCATCTCTCTTCTCTATCTAATGTCAACAACTCTTTCCCATAGCTTCATGGTATGGCTTATCACCTTTAACCCTTTGTAATTGGTACAGGTCAGCACCAGCACACATTTTCTCCATTGGTTAAAACATCCACTAGCCTCCACAAGAATGTCATCTGGACCAATCACCTTTCTATTCTTCAGTCTTTCCATAGGTGCCTCTGCACTTTCTGATTCAGTAACTGTTCTCCATCTGTCCCGCTCGCTCTCTTTTTCTTCATTCATTAGCTTCTCAAAATATTCCTTCCACCTTCTCAGGACACTTTCTTCACTCAGTATATTTCCACATCTATCCTTTCACTCAGATTTGCTGCACTTCCTTTCCCATCCAGTCTCTCTGCATAGCTGTTATATACTGTTTGTATTACATGCCTTCATATTGAGGTCTGACTCAATTTTGACCCTCATAATAAGTCTCTACGATAAACTTTACAACACTAATTTCTGGAGAAAAATCTCAATTTTGATGCAATATAATTCAGATTTTTCTAATTTAATATTAATTGGTGTTAAACTGGGGTTATTAACTAACCCCAAATTGTTCTCCGATGTATCCATCGGAGTGTGAATTTGTCTGAATGTTAGCTAGTAAGTATAAAGCAGTAGTTGGTATAAAGCG
This sequence comes from Neolamprologus brichardi, assembly GCF_056152115.1. NCBI lineage: Eukaryota > Metazoa > Chordata > Actinopteri > Cichliformes > Cichlidae > Neolamprologus > Neolamprologus brichardi. Next base: position 4,452,637 of record NC_142112.1, read on the forward strand.
TTTTGAGTGCAAAGGAAGAGTAGAAAGGTGCCCTATGATCTGTCTTCCTTGTCTGCACCATATACAGTCACTCCTACGTACTGTTTTACATGATCCTCTACCAGCAGGTGCCTGCCTGTGGGAACCTGGGCAAATGTAGTGGGAACACAGACAATTCCTGTTACAGTGGCAAGCTCCCTGCTGAACTCTGTCACCACTGTCCCACAAAAAAGACATGTTCACATGACATGTGGAGTTTCACAGTTTCAAGATTACCTAGCACCACCATTTTTATTGATTCGACCCACACTGGTCACCAGTGTTGGTCAAGTTACCTGAAAAAAGTAATCAGTAACTAATTACTGATTACTTCCCCCAAAAAGTAATCCCGTTACTTTACTGATTACTTATTTTCAAAAGTATTTAATTACTTAGTTACTTAGTTACTTTTTAAAAACACGATTTACAACCTGAATAGGTGATAAAGTGATAGATCTTTCAGCCCAATTCTACTTTTTCTGCATAATCCATCATACAAAATGTAATCAAATGGAAAAGTCTCTTTTTAAAACTTGTTTTATTAGTTTTAATCTTTTAACTTTATGCATCAAGCAAAAATTTTATTATCTGCAACATTCTCTGACTGGAAGAAATTAGTTTAACATTTAAACCTATTTTCTGCACATTCCAGCACATAAAATAAAATATTTTGTGTGTTAACACTCGGTCTTTCAAATAGATGCAAATAAAACACAGCAGAAAATAAATAAAGTCAAAGACTAGCGGTCCTGTTGCTCTATTTTCACCTGTAAAGCAGGAGTGGGGTAGGCGGAGGTTTACCCTGGTGCAGGTGTGCAGCGGTCAGTGGAAGAATCCGCGAGTTTCTCTGTGAGTTTCCCATTACGTCGTAGCTACTCGGTGCTTGCTCGGAAGTTTAGGGTTTTTTTCGCTGTAAAAAGAAGTTTTCTTCCCACGCACAACGGACACTAATGTTTTTGTCACTTTTTCTGGAATCAAACTCAAAGTAAGGTCAGTACTTCCACGCTTTAAACGCTGCACGCTCATACTCTCTCTGCACTCGATATATGATCCATTGTTGATCTGCACACAGCTGTTGTCACGAACGTCGCGCTCGCTTACGTCACTGTCATGAGACATTCTAGCAAAAAATCACGGTTTTAGTAACGCAGTAACGCAGCGTTCCTGCGGGAAAGTAACGGTAATCTAATTACCGTTTTTGCAATAGTAATCCCTTACTTTACTCGTTGCATGAAAAAAGTACAAGTACAAGTAACGCGTTACTGCCCATCTCTGCTTACATCCCCCTTTCTCTGCAGAGGGGGTTGTAAGCACTGTGGTGCCATACCCTTATGAGCACTACATAAACAGTACTGCACTGCAGTAAGTAGTGTGATGCTATAAACTCGGCAAGAAATCGGCAGTTAACAGTAAAAGAGAAACAGACCATTGTAAAACTTCATAAAGTGTCAGTGAGTGGTCTCCTTTACAATCAAAAGTCACTCGGAAACTAGAGGAAAGTCAGGAGGAGATGTGCAGGAGATGTGCAGACCCCAGTTCATGACAGAATCACAAGACAGCTTAGAGGTGATTGTAATAAGCACATCTCAGTTTAACTTTAAAGAGTAGACGTCAGGTTTGACAGGTTGAATTACAGATAGAAAGCCATTTCTCACATGTCAGAATAAGCAGAAGAGGCTGGGCTGCCTCATGAAACACCACCAATGGACTACTGAAGACTGGAAGGAGGTGTTATGGACTGATGAATCAACATTTGAAATCTCCAGTTCATCTTTTTTTTTTCCACTTTTCTGTCAAGTATGCCAAAGGATGGTTCCTCACATGAAGGAAAAAGTTTGAAGTCTGAAGCTGTTTTGCTGGATCCAGGGTTGGTGAGTGAGAGATAATAATCACCGCAGCATTTTGCAGCCATCTGATGTGCATCTAGTTGGTCAGGGGTTTGTCTGTCCAAGATAATCACACAAAACATAAATCCAAACTATGCCAGACTGACATTAGACAAAAAAGGAACAAGATAGCAAACTTGAAAACAAGGAGTGGCCAGGAGAGTGACCAAACAAGAAGAGTGGTCAAATATCGAAACAGAAGTATGTCAGAAGCTTGTTGATGGCTACCAAAAGCAGATGGTTGAGGTGCAGCTTATGAGGGGAGATTTACAAAAATAATTACGGAGGTGCATGCGTACTTTGGGGTGATTAGAGAAAATCCATAATAAAATCAAACCCAAGTCATTAAACATCTAAATAATAAAATAATAAGTTTTCTTCCCATGCACAACGGACACTAATGTTTTTGTCACTTTTTATGGAATCAAACTCAAAGTAAGGTCAGTACTTCCACGCTTTAAACGCTGCACGCTCATACTCTCTCTGCACTCGATATATGATCCATTGTTGATCTGCACACAGCTGTTGTCACGAACGTCGCACTCGCTTACGTCACTGTCATGAGACATTCTCGCAAAAAAAATCACGGTTTTAGTAACGCAGTAACGCAGCGTTCCTACGGGAAAGTAACGGTAATCTAATTACCGTTTTTTCAATAGTAATCCCTTACTTTACTCGTTACTTGAAAAAAGTAATCGGATTACATCGGATGCCCATATCTGCTGGTCATACAACCACTTAAGGGCCAGATTTACTGACGTGTTGCACCTGAGCAAGCTGGGTTTTGATGTAAAAAAGGTGCTGCGTGTATTTACAACGCAAGCACAGTGATAAGAACGGCATAATCATTAGCCCTAAAACTGTCACATACCACTAATTTTCTTTGAAAACAGTGCAACCAAATAGTACAAAGAATATGATGCAACAGAGCTTCTAACTATCAGAAATGAGCAGACATAAGATTTTCAGATAAGGAAACAGCATCCAACGAGTAAAGAGTAAACGATCTGATGGAAACAGCTTTCTGAAATAAATCAGCTCATAACTAATAAGAGATACATCGATGCCCTGAAGAAATGCAGTAGGTTAAGACTCTAAAAATCTGTTCAGGGTGCGAGTAATCACTGCAGTGTTCTTCTGAACTCATATCCTCCACATCAGCTCTGGTACAGGAGAAAAACACATCAGTTCTCTGTATAACCTGTGAGGTTCTCTGTGGATGCATCATTGAACTGATAGTAAAAAGCGACACCATTATTCATTCGTCTCTTTAAGTCAAAAGCAAAAGTTCTCCTACGACATCTGACAACAAGTTAGTCTGTCTGCCTCACAGCTCACTCAAAGCTAGCTGCACATGGTCAAACATATAACCATACATGGGAAAAAGCTACAACTGAAAATGTTACTGGCAGGAGGAAAAGAGAACCTAAGGGGACAGACTCCCAACACATATAATCTATGCCTGTTATGTATCCCCATCTCATATTAATTTGTATTTTCCCCGGAGCTCTGTTTTTAATAACTGAATGTTAACCTTCACGTCTGCCCTTATGTATGGGTACATAAAAGGTACAGGAAAACTGGTGAATGTCACCTCTGAGGTATCCAGTAATCTCCACCATGTGTCAAAATCATTAGAATTTTAAGGATGCAGACAAAGCTGCAGGTAGGCAAATCTGTGCCTGATTAGTTTGTTATATGTTGAAAAAACCCCAAAAAACTACCCAACAACAAACAAAGCAAATAAATAAAAAAAAGCTTGTGGTCTCACTTGTTATCAGAAATGCCTGAGAGGACCATAACTTAGAGACTTAGAGCTTTTTATTGTCATTGTGCAGTTTCTTGCACAGCGAAATTGGGTAGCTGAACCACAAAGGTGCTAAAGTAAGAAGAAGAGAAACCAATATACAACGGAGGCGGAAAATAAATAAATAATTAAATAAATAGGATAAAATAAAAAACAGTGTATATGTATACATATGTGAGTGGAACTATATACATGGTGTATGTGTAGGAAACATTGAAACAGACTGGGACCAACATAATTGCACATGAGCCAAAAATATTGCACAAAACATGGAAAGACTGAGATATTGCACATAGATGATCAACAGCAGTGTCGGGGTGGATGTGTTGGGGAAGTCTTTACACACTCTTAGTTTGCATTAAGAGCTCTGGCAGCCCACGGGAAGAAGCTGTTCTTTAGTCTGTTGGTTTTGCACCTGATGGATCTGAGCCTTTTTCCAGAGGGCAGGATGTTGAAGAGGTGGTGGTTAGGATGGAGGTGGTCCTTTATAATTGCCCTGGCTCTGGAGAGACATCTTGAGCTGGCAATTAAGTCCAGGGAGGGGAGTGGACAGCCGATCACCTTCTCTGCAGTTCTGATCACCCTCTGTAGTGTCTTCTTGTCAGCTGTTGTGCAACCAGCGTACCACACAGGGATGGCGTGCACCAGCACACTCTCGATAGTGGCACGGTAGAAGGACACTAGGAGTTCAGTCTGCAGCATATCCACCTCTATGATACCATATAGAGCCTAGAGTAGTAGATTACTTGGATATACTCTGAGCTATTTTTTTTGCAACTTTTGCTATCTTCAGTATGCACATCTACCAATGTAAAGCATATGAAAAGTATATGAAAAATAAGGTAAATCAGCTTTGACAACTATAAGAAACAAAATCAAGCCGCCAAAACTAAGGAATGATTAAATTATTTGAATGCAAATGTACTTGATTATATTGATTTTGGCCCATGTCACACAGTGAAATCGATTAGATTTATACTGTCTTTACTCATAGTATGAGTGAAGCTCGCACAAAGGTGTGAAGCTTTGGCGAGGATTCTTCCAATGTTTTTTTTACAATGTATCACAAGAGGAAGGGAAGGCAGGATTTACATCATATACAAGTATTTATCTCACATCCCAAAAGTCATTTTCCAGACAGTTTTTATCACTCACAAAAATACTAGTAATTCCACAAATCCTAACTAACCACTCCTCAAAATCAAAACACTAAGAACTATTTGAAAATAAATGGAAAATGCTCTTCCATTCCTCTGTCACCTGTACTCTAACCTAATAGCTCTCTGCTTCCATCCACCTTGTTTTCTTCAGCAGTTTCATCACAACTTTTCCTCCCTCTATCAGTCCCTCATATCTCCTTCTACCACAGGCCTGCAGGCAGTCAGAGCTGTGTGGAGCACCACTGGGGGCTGCAGACAGATCACTTCCTCCGGCACAGTAATTATTTGGCTCTTTTATTGTTGAATGCGCTGCTGACGGTGGGCCTGAGGGGAGTCAAATATCTTTTTTTGCCACAAAGTTTCTTGGAGGAGACTCAACAGCTGCTAGCTGCTCCGAACAACAGTTTCCAAAATTACCTTAGGTGCTGGAAAGAAGGACACAGGCATTCAGAGAATGTCAAATTCAAAGTTAGCTAAAAGTTTTAAATTATTTTTGATACGTTCCTACAATATGCAATTACACTAGAGACGGAAGTGAACGCAAAACAGGTGTTGCAGAGGACTGTGGATTAAATCAAGAGAAATTTCATTTGAGGTTTCATTTGAAAAAAAGGGAGCCTTACCAGCTTCTGCTGCTATATATGTACTTAGTATAATAATAACCAGCGAGAGAAGGTCTGTTAGCCGTTTGGACAAATACTCCTTTTGCTAAAGACCTTTGAAAAATCACTTGTGTTAGTGTAACATTTTTATTGTCTTAGCCACTGAGGACAAAGATAGAAGCGCTATTGACACACCCAAACACTTGCACCTAACCAGTGTGTTTAAGCTTGTTTTAAGATGTTTTACCTACTAAATATCGTCTTACTGTCATTCAGAATCATAGCTAGGATTCTGTTTCTGGCAATAACCGCTCAAGACCTGGATGTCACCAAGTTATTCTAGGTATTATTTATTTAGCAACTGTCATTTCAAAAGTGTTCCAATAATATCAGGCACTAGTTCTGTAACTTGCTGATTACAACTAAAGTTTAACTGGAAACTAAATTGTGTGTCAACTAAATTTTGTCATTCAATAACCAAACTAATCAGAATCTAGTAATAGTTACAGGCATATACAAGTTTAAGCAATATAACCATATACTAATGTAATTATTCATACTTTTATGTTGCAGTTAAGTTTAAAGAAGAAGTTCAGCTTGAAGGCAGCAGCAAATAATTACATACTATTGCATATTTGATGCTGCTAGCATGTTAGCACAGCTAAGCAGGGGAGAAACACATACAGTAAATGGCCCCAGGGCAGATTCAAACCCTGGCCACCTGCTCAACCTCGTGCCTACTCAGAAGCTTTGTAATACCATATAAAAACAAGGTACTAGCAAAGGTTTTGCTTTTAATTCAGCTAGTCAGTTTTCCCAACTAGCCATTGCTAAGTGCCCACTCTCACCTATGGCTCAAAGAAATTAAACGTACACAGTAGTGGCCAGACCTCAGGGGTTTTAGCAGTCGCTGTACTACAGGGTGGGCCATTTATATGGATACACTGTAATAACATGGGAATGGTTGGTGATATTAAAGTCCTGTTTGTGGCATATGTGAGGGGGCAAACTCCTCAAGATGGGTGGTGACCATGGTGGCCATTTAGAAGTCGGCCATCTTGGATACAACTTTTGTTTTTTCAATAGGAAGAGGGCCATGTGACACATCAAACTTATTGGTAATGTCACAAGAAAAACAATGGTGTGCTTGGTTTCAACGTAACTTTATTCTTTCATGAGTTATTTACAAGTTTCAATGAACTTGCAACATTTTTGGAAAATATTGCAAGTTCATTGAAAGATGTGGATGACTAGTGTGCCTAATCCAAAGCTTATCTACTGATTTCATCTGAGCTCAACACGAGTCTCCATTTCTGTTGTGCTGTGATGATAGTTGTGCATTTTGCTCTTTTTAACAGCTACCATGTAGGTGTTGCCAGAATTAGATCTCTTATGTCCTTTTTATCAGATAACAATTGTAATATAAATTCATTTAAGCAATGGTATATTGGATTGCTTTGACCCATGTTATTTCTCGATAATAACATGGATCATTTAGAATTTTGAAATTAAAACTACACTCATGGGCATACATGCCAACCCTCCCGATTTTTCCGGGAGAATCCTAAATTTCAGTGACCCTCCCGAAAATCTTCTGGAGCCACCATTCTTCCGAATTTCTCCCGATTTTCCACAACAAAATTGAAAAACCATAGTTTCCAACAATGGCGGCAGCTACTTAATATTACTCTTATTACTCTTCCTGGGTCGCAAATAAACTTTTAACATATTTTCAGACGAGAATGTAGCTGTGTAAACTTTAAATATCTGAGCCGGCGACAACAGCAAACTCCCGCGGTCTTTCGCTACTCAGGTTTAAACATGAAATATAAGTCACTTAGATAACTTTAAAATGTTATTGTTTGGCTTTTTTCAGCGTTTTATTTGTTCATGAGTAAATTGTTTGGCTAAGATTAAAGTTATTAGATTAGATTAGATTAAATAAAACTTTATTTATCTCTCAGGGGGGTTCCTCCGGGGTTTTCACACAGCTGAATAAACATCAAACAGATAACAGATTAAACAGAAGTGTGAGATGGCCGAGAATTTACGCCAGCATCCGGTTATATTTTAGATAGCAAGGAGCAGACGGCAGAGTTTCACTCCACCGAGAGAGCTGGTGACGTCATTCTGAAGGCTAGACCGTCCAATTTCACAGTCGCTCACTCTCAGATGTATGGTGACCAGTGTTGGGGAGTAACGGAATACATGTACCGCCGTTACGTATTTAAAATACAAAATATGAGTAACTGTATTCCGTTACAGTTACCGTTTAAAAAGGTGGTATTTAGAATACAGTTACTTTGTTGAAATAAATGGATTACACTGCGGTAGGACTGTTTGGGTTTTGTTTGACAGCTACGTTCTGTTGTTCCAGGCGGCAGCGTTACGGTTGCCATGGTTACAGGGTGACGCTCTCTCTCTGCGTGTTTCCTGGGTGAGAGAGCGCCTGTTGTTGTGCTAAGCTAACAGGCAGAATGCTACAGGTATAGCTCTAAAGAATGTAGCATCATAGGCAGTGTAGTCCGTGCTGCAGGGAGAATGGACTGCCATACACGTTATGTGTCTGTGAGCGAGGGAGGGAGAAAAAGGAAAAGTATGAGCTGTCGTCGAGCAAAAACGGGAGCTGGAAGCATGTCAATATAATAATAACCACTGCAGCCAAGAAGAGTGCCTGACGAGCCCAGTTGTAAGTAAGCTATTAAGACTCGACTGTACACCGTGTTCGTGTTTTCCTCTGAAACAATCAGTTCCATTGGAGCAGCTTTTCAACGCCTCTCTCTGTCTCTGGCTAGCAAAGTTGACCGAGACAACAAAGTAAAGCTAGTTTTCGGCTACGAGCCCGACACGAACCGACTATTAGCCAGAGGTCCCTTTACTACGGTTCGGAGCCGCGGACCTTCAGTAACAGTAATAAATCACAGCAATAGTGCATTCATGTAGTTGTAAACAGCATGATAATATATTAAGTAATCCAAAGTATTCAGAATACGTTACTGTCATTGAGTAACGTAACGGAATACGTTACAGAATACATTTTGGGGCATGTATTCTGTATTCTGTAATGGAATACATTTTAAAAGTAACCTTCCCAACACTGATGGTGACGCACATAACAACTGTTTTAAAATCAGCATAAATCAGTATGGTTACTGATTAAAAACCAATTTTCTTGTGTTGGTGTTAAATTTAAACTGGTATTGAATGCATAGTTTACAAACAAAGTACAACTTAAGACCGTAAACTTTTGTTCTGTGGCGACAAAGCTTAATGTACCATATTTTTAGTTTATCTTCACTTTTTTATTTTTATTAAAATTCCATGCTTAGAAGGATTCTTACCTTCAGGGTCTATTAAAATGCAATCCCAAGCTAAGCCTTTGTACCGTGTCAGGGTTTCATCTGCAACCATAACATCTTTAATGCAGGTGAAAATGGTGTCTACAGATTTGAATGCAACCCCAAATTTCAGTTGACTGCATGTTTGTAATCTGAGAAGTATATGTGAAGAAAGGAGGGCATTGTCGGAGTTTTATCTCCTCATGGAGATTAACTTTCTCCACATGAAAATTCAGGTATTTCAAGACTAGACTGCATGATAATGTTTATGATATGTTCCACTTGGTCTCTCTGAGACACACATGCAGAAGACAGGGGCTGCACAAAGCCAAGGGGAATTTTAGATTTGAAGATTTTATGTGGGTTGGTCACTATAAACAACAACTTATTATTATAGATTGTTGTTTGTTTCATTTTTAAGATGAAGATATTGAGTAAATCATCTTCTAACATGTTTAGAAACTGTCTTAACAGACTGCAGCATAACTTCAAAGAATTAGATCTTCCCCAACAGATGTAACTCTGTGATAGGCCCCAGGGTAGAGATCATATAGCAACCATCAACCATCAGCACCCATAGACAACTGCTTCAAGGAATATAGGAATAATTTCTGACCAGGATCTAGGTGTATATCTCAAAGATCTCATATTATCCCAGTTGTCAGACCACTCTTTTGTGGAACCTTTGAATTGAGGAGACAGACACTCTCTCTACTTTAAAGTCTTAACTGTCAGACTCTCTTTTTTAAAAAAGCTTATACTTTGGGCTGGATCAGGTGACCCTGAACCACCCCTCAGTTATTCTGCCACAGACTCAGGCTCCCATAATACCATAATCGCTACTTGGTTTTTACTCCATGTATTTATATGCCACTACTGCATGTCATTAACTTCTGTCTAATCTTTCCAATAGTGTGTGGTTTTTTCTTGTCTCTCTGTGCTCCTTTTTTGCCCTTCTCTTTTCCCTCAACCCTCTCGCAGATTTCCTCCCATTCCACGCCCGGCTCCGACCATCGTTCACCAGCCTTTTTCCTTGCAGCGATGTGGTCAGAGGATGAGGAGCCGGATTCAACCTCTCCGCCATTACCGACGCCCACCGCAATCTCTGCTCCTCCTTCCAGGGGGAAGCGACGGCTGCAAAGTCAGCTAACATTGCCACCGCCGGAACCCAGGACTTTACCAGAGCAAACGGCTATTGTGAGTGTAAAAGACACTGAATAGTTTACCGAGTCTGAAGACCCAAGGTCTGGTTATTTTACGGCTGAGAAGAAAGAGACTGTTTGTTCTGAAACCAAAATTTCCCACTTGGGTGACCTGAAAGACTGTTTTCCTTATGCTCCTCCTAGACATAACAATGCAAAGAACTGTGTTTTTTCTGTTCCTTTTGAGTCTGGACTTATAAACTCTGTGTCTGCTCAGATTCTGTTAAGTCAGGGATTATTAATTCAGAGACTGTTTCTTCTAAAGCTACATTTTCCATGTCCCTGGGGGTTAAAAATAGTATTTCAATAGTATTTCTTTTGAGTCCGAAGACAAAATAACCAGTGTAGGGACTAACGTGTTATTAAGTAACACGTTACAGTAACTACGTTATTATTGTGGTAATGAGCACGGTGACTAGTTATTATGCCAAAATCAGGAACACGTTAATCGTTACTGGGATTTAGATAGGGTCTAGTGATGGGATTTCCGGCTCTTTTTAGAGAACCGGCTCTTTCGGCTCGACTCACTAAAAAGATCCGGTTCTTTCGGCTCGGCTCTTTAGGTTGTTTTGTTGCTTTAATTAATTTATTATTAACAACAATATAAAATTATGCACAAAATGAATTGCTAATGTAAAAAGAAAAAGTGGTTTTATTTATATATGTTTATATATAAATATATGCGGTGGCCCCTAGAGACAAAGCACGTGCAAACTACAAAACACATTTCTGGCATTAACTGAACTTCCAAAACAGAGCTACCTAGATCACTTAAATTACACAATTGTATGTGTGTGTATTGGTCGTGTATTTATACACAAGCGGTCATATATATTAAAATAATTTTTAAAAAAAAGTTTATTTACCTGTTACTACCACACACCAAATCCGGTCGCTCGTACTTGCTGGCTTGTGTAGCCACTAGGTAACAAAAGCTCAACACTGCGCCCAGCATCCTGGAGCACTTCTGTTGTCTTCTGTTCGTGCTTCAGAGATCAGACGTGTTTTGAAGTTTGTACGTGCTTTGTCTGTAGGGGCCACCGTAAATATACTTTTATTTATTCACTCCACATAAATGTAATAAATAAATCATATAAAACAAAAAACAACTATTCACATTTCAACTTTTAACTATTTAAATTTTCAGCTTTTTCCTTTTAAACAAATTTAAAGTGAAACAACACAAAACACTGCAAACCACAACACAATTAAACATAAATTAAAATATGAAAAAAAATATGGGTCTGCATTAATAAACTTTCTGAATCCTTTATCATCTGCAACTGAAAATAGTTGTGGATGATTACTATATCTTTCTAATGTGACGTTGTTGTCCCTGGCTCTCTTTCTCTCTCTCTCCCTCCTGCTCTATTCCTGTGCTACTGCGACTGTAACTACCGCCCCTCCCCCCTCTTCCCAGCGTAAAGCACAAGGCTCGCGTGCGAGTGAAGCGGAAAAAAGTGTGAGAGAGAGGGTGAGAGAAAGAAAAAAAAACCCACGGCTCGCGATAAGGAACCGGCTCGCGTTTTTCACGTCAAGAGCCATTTCGTTCGCGACCGACACATCACTAATAGGGTCGTTATTCATTACTTTGTGTGTTGCATTTCACTTACCTTGGAAATCAGAACACGGACCTGGGAATAATGTCACACTCGAGTAAACGGCGTTCTGGTTAGCCTCGTCAGAAAAGTCGGGATTCCAATATGGCTATGCCCTTGAAAGCGGTTGTTTTGCTAGCAGTCTATAAAAACAAATTACCACTAAACACATATGCAGCCATAGCTGGTGATTTTTCGTTTTGATATGTCGATGTTTTTTTGTTTTCCGTAACGGTATAAACAATGAAAGGCGGTGGATTGGCCAGATGCTGGCAGATGTGTAAAAAATAACTCAACTGTTTAGTGGTGGCATCGCGGAGCTTCCACAGATTCAGTAACATTAGCAAGTGGTGGAGGCCAGCAGGTGGATGAGGTAAAGCGGATGCAGGAAGAGAGACCCCCACCGGTCCAAGTGTCAGGTGAACTGAACTTCAGGTAAGAAGTTATGACCTGCAGTCTATCTGGATCAGATATAAACCAAGTTTAGGTGGAGTTTATTTTTGTTGTGCTGACTTTTTACAATAACTCGTACTGCGTACTAGCTAGCATGACGGAGGTTATATACAGCTGGGTGGGTGCTATGATGTTACTGATAGTGAACTTTGTTTTGTTCATCAGGTTAGTTATTAGAGTTGCCAACCATCCCGTACAAAACTGAACCATCTCATATTCAGAGAAAATATTACGCGTTTCGTATTGAGCTGAAAAGGAACACAGTTTGTCCCGGACTTCAGCTAGAATGAAAAAAAAGACACAAAGCTGGAGTTATTCTATGTCTTTACGCTGCAGCTGTCTCTTATTCTCTCATTTTATCTCCCCCTCCCTCTCCTGTTGCCACTTCAATCATGAAACTGATCAATGATCATAAATAAATAAACGTTTGGCTCTCAGCGAAGGCGGTCGCACTTTTTCTCCTCTCCTCCTTCCCCTTATCTTCCCTGCTTAGCCTCTGTGTGCTTGTCTTGTCTGGTGTGTATTACTTTCCCTGGAACAGTCTCTCACTGTCGTTTTCTAAAACCTAAAAGAGAACTATGGATTTGATCAACTGGTCTCTGAATGCTATTGACACCCTTTTCTCAACGAGGTCTGGGCTCGGGAGAGCTCAAGTGAGCCAATCCAGCACCCTGCGGCTCCCGCGCCGCCAACTGCCTCATCCGCTGGGGGTTCTGGAGAGCCCGATCAGCATTTCCTCGTCTCCGCTGGAGGGTCCGAGGGGCCTGTTCGTCCAGTGCCTCAAGATTGTTTGCCGTCTTCCAGGCCACTGGCTAGGCATCCTCGACGTCGTGGGCGGCCTCCGGACCAGCTCTGTCGTTGGACCAGCTCTGTCGTCACCGTCGCTGCCTTCCACGTGGCTGGCCTCCGGACCAGCTCTGTTGTCGCCACCACTTCCTTCCGTGCGGCCGGCCTCCGGACCAGCTCTGTCGTCACCGCCGCTGCCTTCCATGTGGCTGGCCTCCGGACCAGCTCTGTTGTCGCCACCACTGCCTTCCACTGCCTTCCGCTGCCTTCTGCGCAGTCGGCCTCCAGGCCTGTCTCGCCGCCGTCGCTGGCCTCCGGCCTCCAGAACTGCCTGGTCACCACCACCTTCCACATGGTCGGCCTCCCGAACAGTTTTTGTATCGCTGGCCTCCTGGTCGGCCCCCTGAGTTACCCTGTAATGGGCTTTTGTTCTGTCAGCCTCCGAGCCAATCCCCTGAACTATGTTTGGACTGTTTTCTTGGGCTCCAGTGTTTTCTGAGGACCATTTTTTGTTTCCTGTTCCGTAAAATGGAAGTAGAGTCACAATTACTGTATTTAGATCAGGGAAATAAGCCTGTTTGTCATTTTGTCTCTGAATTCTGCACTTTAGCAGCTTAATTGAACCAAGGAGATGTTGTGTTGTATACGTTGTCTTATATGTTGTGTCATAAGACACTTGAATTTGAATTTACAAAACTTTATTTGTAACATGTTAAAAAGGTACAACAACAGAGAAATAAAAAGAGAAAAACAAACAAAGAAAAACAAAAGGAAAACAAAGCAACAACAACAAAAAAAACCTGTTAATGTTCAAAAAGGAGCAGGAAGAAGCATAAGTTTATTTAATCCCACCCCCATTCCACCATCCTTATCTAGCACTAAACCCAGCTCATTCACATGTCTATAGGGGACAATCTGGAAGAAATCAAATTTCTCTTTCTCTCTGCCATGTCCTCTCCTCTCTTCTTGGGCTACTCTCAGTTCTGCCGAAACGACACCCTGTTGTCTTGTCAAATCCTGGGCTGGGGTTCCAGCTGTCTGAATCATTGTCTCATTCCCAAGACGATAATGTGTCCCATAGAATAGCCCATGAATCTGGATAAGATTCCTCCAGTATACCACAATCTCTCCAAGGTCTTTAGTAACCTTTACCCTACTCTGCATTGCCCCTATAACACGGTTGTCAAACTCCTCCCTGGAAGCTGTGCCACCCCATGGTCGTCTGTTTTCTCTATCTCCCGAGGAGGATGGAGGAATACATTACATTACAGAAGCTCTTCAGCAAGTTTGCATTCAACCTTCACCTCCCCAGCCACTGCTGGGTTCTTCTTTGTTAAGAAGACGGATGGGAGCTTCGCTATGCATCAATTATTGGGGTTTGAACAAGGTCACCATTAAGAACCGCCACGCCCCTCTTTTCTTAATGGCACTCAACTGTCTTTCCCAGGCCAGCATCTTGACCAAACTGGACCTATGCAGAGCCTAAATTTGGTGCACATCAGAGAGTTAGACAAGCGGAAGACAGCCTTCATTACCAATAATGGTCAATGGGAGTACCTGGTGATGCCATTTGGCCTGTTCAATAGTCCTTCCATATTCCAACGAATGCTAGGCCGGTGGGTGTTTGCCCTATCTGGATGACATTCTGATGTACTCTCGATCCGAAGTAGATCATGTCTGACTTGTGAGGGTGCTTAACAGACTGCTCAACCACCAGTTATTTTGTAAACTGGAAAATTGTTCCTTCCATTATTACTCCACCACCTTCTTTGCCTTCACTCATTCTTCCGAAGGTTTAGCCATGGATCCCCGGAAGGTTCAAGTTGTTGTTCACTGGACTCAACAAACTAGCCCCAAACAGCTGCAGAGCTTTTTGGAATTTAGCAACTTCCACTGGCACTTCGTTTGAGTCTTTAGCTCAATTGTTCCCCCGTTAACGTCTCTCACAAAACCTGCTAACCAGCCTAAACCCTTCTCATCTCGGAGGCCATACAAGAATTCAAGGGCCTCATTCGCTTGTTCACCACAGCACACTCTTGCTCGATCCCTATCCTGCTAAATCTTTTGTGGTAGAACGTTTGTGGTAGAAGGTAATGTGGGTGCTGGCACCATACTCTCCAAACATGGTTGGGATGGCAAACTCCACCCACACTGCTAATCCTCAAGGAAATTCTCCCCCACTCTGCACAGGTATGTTGTTGGGGACCGGGAGTTGCTGGCCATCAAGTGGGCCGTGGCACTGACTTCTTGAAGTGAAACAACCTTCCCAGATCTGGACCTACCATTACAATCTGACACACATTCATCAGCCAAGCAACTGAATCCAAGACAGGCATGTTGGGCTCTTTATTCACCCACCTTAGCGTTCCAAGAACCCCTTGAAACTCCTGCTGGTCATCTTTATATTCCCTCCCAGTGTCGTCAGGAGGTTTTGGTCTGGGCCTCCCACCTCCTGGTGCATCCTGGGTGAAACAGGACCCTCCAACTTCTTTGACATCCCCTCTGGTGACCCTCCGTGGATTGGGATGTCCATGAGTTTCTTTCCGCTTATGACATCTGCACCCTGGCCAAGGTCAAGCTACCTGACAAGGCACGTGGATCAAGGCACAGACTGCCATTTCCCGATCAAATGGCAAATACGTTAAAAAATTGCTGCCAACACCTCCTGGAACATTCATTTTAGACAGGCGACTGGGTCTGGCTCGCTGTGAAACACCTGAAACTCTATACAGGGACCAAAAACCTCACTCCCAGGTTTATTGGCCCATGTGAGATTGTCACCAGAATCAATCCGGTCACTTATTATTTACACCTTCTGTCCTCCATGAAGGTCCACCCTGTCTTTCATGTATCGCAGCTCAAGCATCACATAGCCTCCCCGCACCCACTCAGAATCATATTGCCTACACCGATCGATGAATTCGTAACTCACGTTGCTGGGGCCAGGGATTTAAGTGTTTCAGTGTTATTTCTCTTGGGAGATTTTCTAATTATTGAGGTTATCGGTCTAATATTTTAGGGTTCATAATTTGGAGCATAAAACACATTGGGTGGACTGTTATCGTGAATTGGTGTTAAATAATAAACCTGAATTGAAAATTTATCTGCATTGAGAACACTGACCAACTGTGAAAAATACTACAAAGTCAGTCAAGTGAAAAACAAAACCCTCCCATTACTGCAGAGATAATATCCCATGGTCATCCACAGATGTCTTTTTTGTCACATTTGTGAATATTACATAATTGGTATGCTTTCTGACATTTAGTCTCATTTTCTTTGTGAGCAAAACAGTGCTAAAGTGTGGTCACTGGCTTCAGTCGGACCGTTACAGTTCATTTCTTCTTTCATGGAGGACAAAGAACAGAATAATTTAAGATAGTTAGATATTACTGAATTGCATATTAGATTTATTTCAAGTGAATGGCAGACTATTATTCAGGGTGATGATGTAATCAAGACACCGGAGTCGGGAAGGTCATTTCCTATTACTTTCTTGATTTCAAAGACATTTCTCAAGTGTTCATATTACTGCTGTAGATAAGTGTCATGGGGTTCATAGTGAGTCATAACAGAAGTGCTAGAAATACTGGAAAACTGTAGAATATCAGTTTCCCTAGTTTAGAGTGTTAGGAAAACTGCTACATTCACGGCTAAACCACTAGTCTTTCCCATGGAGTTTTGGTGCGATAATCAAAAATATCTCCCTTTTAAAAGTCATATTAAAAATGCTAAATATCTTTAGATCATTGATGTCTGGGCTTAATAAAACTTAACATCAAACACATTTTGAAAAATTATGTAATCCATAATGTCATGGGTTGTTTTAGTCTTTGTTAGAGATTATGTTGGTTTTAAGTTGGTTTTATTGGGTTTACAGTTTTTCCCTCACTGTATTTCTTGTCTTAAGTATCTTATTTAGTCTTAATTGGTTGGACCTTCCTCCCAAATTTCTTTAAACAGGTTGAGCACCCATCAGCAGTTCAAAGAGAGAAAATGCTGTGGATGCCCGGGGCACCACGCGCACTGCAAACAACAGAGCGTCAAGCCAACGACATCAACTGTATTCATCCTCATGTATCAATTGCCGAATCATGGACTTTAATGTCTTATTCAGCCGCTCCACCAACCCGTCAGTCTGAGAGTGGTAAGTGTGGTCCAAATAGATTTAAGGCCCAGTAATTTGCACAGCTCTTTTAGTGTACGAGAAATGAACGACGTGCATTGGTCAGTCAGTATCTCTTTTGGGATGCCGACTCGGGAGATGACCTGAAAGAACGCTGTCGCCACTCTTTGCAAAATGGTGTGCAGTAACACTGCTTCCAGGTATCACATCGCATTGCATAATTCACTAGAACTAATGCAAAGTGATAGCTGCGTGAACTCCTGTGAAATTACCCAATAAGGTCCATGCTAATGCGGTTGAATGGGACCTCCATTAACGGTAAAGGGCATAAAGGCACATTTGGGATGGCCGGCTGACTCACCAGCTGGCATTCCGGGGAGGATACGCACCATCGTGCACAGGGCACACCACGTGACCATCAATTTCTATCACTTTGTCAAAGGCTGAGTGCAGGTTGTCATCACGAGACTGCTCCAGTGGGAAATCTCAGCTGCAAAGTTATTATAAGCTGAATGGCGGAGTATAAATTTTTATACTGCACTCGTTATTGTATCCGGTTGTTAAGTGATGACGTATGAACCCTGCTCCCGGGTCCAAAATACTCTGTGTTTACATGTTCTTAACATGTTTTAAGGCTTTGTATCGTGTTATATTTAATCTGCAGAAGTCCCTAAAAAAAGTCAGTGAACACTGTCTGCCTTTCTCTGTTTTTATAACCACCATTCATTTGCAGCATGTTTTAAAGCTACGTTTTTTAAACCTTATGATGTAACTACAGCCCAGCCCATGCTGCAGTATATTAATGAATAACCTTGTATTGTGGACGGATAACCTCAGTTGTTCTCCTGACTGAAGTTTGTTCCGTTTACAGCATCCTGCCATGTGATTTATTGAGTGGAAAATAGTTAATTCAATTGACTTTTGCCAATTGATTTATACAGCGCCAAATCACAACAACAGTTGCCTGAAGGCGCTTCTGTGGCACCCTGAGTATTTGAAGCATCAAAAACAAGTCTCAGAATTCTTGTTGAAGTTCTTTTAATGTCGTCCCCCCCCCCCCCCCCCCCCATCACCTTTTTTGCTTTCGTTGTGACAATAATTTATGTCATAGCATAAAGGGAAAAGCTCATTTGCTCCCACCTGATGTGATGTTAGGGCAATATTCAGTTTCACCAGTAGGTGGCAGTTGTGGCTGAGACAAATGGGTGACTGGCAAAATAATCCTTTACAAAAGTTAGGGATTGTAATTATTAGTTATTGTAATGGAAGCCGTCAGTAATGCAGAACTGCTGTTTTGCTGTGTTTCAGCACAATAAACCTCAGTGTGCACCTGGATGAACCTTCAGTGTGTAACACTTTATATTGTAAGCCAGACCCTACAATAATACATACAGAGAAAAACCCAACAATCATATGTCCTCCTATGTGCAAGCTGCATGGGCGGGGCTGTAGCTACATCGTAAGGTTTTAAAACATGCTGGCGATGAATAGTTCATCTTCCAGCTTCACTGTGTTTATATTATACTATCCATAGCTGTGTAGCTAGCCACAGCTATGGAAGGATTTCGGAAATCCTTCAGATGGTATATCATCTTTACATAGAAACTAGCGAGCTAACTCCCTGCTAACTTCTAACTCCATTAAACTTCATTAATCCTGTCCCAAAAGATTAATTCTGTTCACAGACGAACAGAATGAACCTTTTGGATTTACTTACCTGGATGATTGAACATGCATCAAGACTTCATAAAGCCTGTTTTTCATGGATGCCTGGATGTGAAACTTAATTGTCACACCTGGTAGAGCAGCCACACTGATGATTTTATTAAAGATGAAAGAATTTGGACAGTTTGTAACTCTCAGTGATGCCGCAGTGCTTGTTTGACTTTGCAACCAGAAGTGGAGTTTGGACCCAGAAACGTGTAATGACTTCAGACTTAAGACCGGATTAGCTGATAAGAATTTAAATATAAATGATACCTTTTTCCACTTTGAGCTTGGATTTCAAAACTGACTAAGTGAATTCTGCATCCAACAGAATGAATAATGGTAAACGGCCTGTATTTATATAGCGCTTTACTAGTCCCTACGGACTACGGAGCGCTTTACACATTCAGTCACAGCAAGCTACATTGTGGCCACAGCCGCCCTGGGGCGCACTGACAGAGGCGAGGCTGCCGGACACTGGCGCCACCGGGCCCTCTGACCACCACCAGTAGGCAGCGGGTGAAGTGTCTTGCCCAAGGACACAATGACCGAGACTGTCGGAGCCGGGGCTCGAACCAGCAACCTTCCGATTACAAGATGAACCGCCAACTCTTGAGCCACGATCGCCCACATACGTGTTTCTACATAAAGCCCTAAAGAATCTAATGCATATCCTTAGTTTATAATAAATGACTGCATGATCAGGCCATTGAAAACCAACTGGGTAAATCACACAAGGGAACATTCAAGCGTTTGCTTCATAGCTTCAATACATACTTCAATACAATGTATAAACACATAGACACTCGCCTGTGTGGAAGTGCAAATTAGTTCACACACACACTCTCTGTTCTTTCTCACACACACAGATACAAGCAGTGGAGATCAAGCATCTTGGCATGGTGATTTATTCATTTACTTCTAGCAATAACTGAGGATATTGTTAGTGCCCCAGCGATAAATCTATGTTATTTCCCTCAACATAGAGATCTGGAAACCAGAGGCAGCCGGCGGAAGTGGAGATGATGAAGCACAATCTTGCCTGCACAGCAGTGAGCGAGAGAGTGTTAATGTGTGAGTGATTTTATTCTATTTGTGTGATGGACAAGCAAGAGGCCATCTCCTCATGACTAGCAAGCTATGGGCCAAATTGAAAGTCTGAGTTGCACAGCACTGTACACACACACAGACACACACACAGTGAAGTGCATTTAGTGTACAGTATACGAGACAATGAGGGATATACTGTAAATGTCACGTCTTCGCTATGTGCAACTTAAAGGTTAGAGCTGACGTTCAATTCCTCCCACTGTAACCCTTTAAAATGGCACTGCTGACTTTCGTCCCAAAGGCCTGCCTCTATTTTCAACATTAAATATGAAACAGCTGATATTGTTGGTGTTCTGAGTGACACTGTGGCTTAGTAAGTAATGAAAAATGTACTGACTATATGAGCTGTTTTTTAATGCAAGTTGCAGAGAAGGCAGTGCATCTTTGCTTTTTCAAAATGCATCTTTGTACTTCATAGTGAAATATCCTTACCTGTTTTTTTGCTGGGTCATGACACACGTCACACATGCCAGAACTGCAAAACTGATAAGTGAACAGGTATGCTGTTCAGAGCATTGTCGCAACAGTAAAGATGTGGTGGCACTACAGATAACAAATTAATATTTTAAGATTACCTTCCCCAAAATTCAGCTGTCCCTTCAGCACATGATGAATTCCTGTTTCTTCCATATAAAGTCGAAACATATCATACAGCACAGTCTTTTAAATACATCACTGATTCAATAATTCATTAAAGTATCGCTGTTAGGTGTTGTTACCTTACAGCAGGCCTTTCTTCCTCACTAGTTTCTCTGCAAAATATTGGCTCCCTGCTCAAAGCTAATAGCTGCTGCTTCACACTGAGCTCATAGGGAGGTTAGTATAATGAATGCTATCAACTACTACTTTTGAAAGTTCTGAAAAGATTAAAGTGAAAAAGCATTTCTAGTTATTTGGCTCTGTATGCTGCATGACTGCGACGATAGTGGTTGCCTAGAGCAGGAAATGTCATAGAGGCACCCGGAATGATTCAATCCCGGAGTGTTTCAATCTTTCTTTCTTTCTTTTTGAAAAATTTACTGTATGCTTACAATGACCACATCATAGTATTTTAATAATAAAGTCACTGTACCTGGTAAACTGGGAGTTATATAATGACCGAATTAAGTACAGTTTCTTTTCATTACGTGGTTTAACAAAAAACAAAATCCACATAAAGTTGGTACATAATGTTTCTTTCTGGGTTCCTGGGATCTGGGTTTCCTGTTCTTTAGTACACCCTGTGGTTTGCACCTCGTTTAAACTTGTTGACAGAGTGGGCCAAAAGTGTTAGAACACCCCATTCTTCCAGTTTTTAATGAAAATGTAAGCAATTAAAGTCCAACGAATAACTTGAAATGTTATAAAGTTAAGTGGTGAACTGCTTGAGGAAAAAAAATGTACATTTTAGAATTATACAAAAAGACCTTTTTCCGGGAGCAATAAATGGTTTCACAGCTTAAAGCTGTTCTGCCGTAACGAAGGTTGATCAAGCCTTGAAAGTTGGTGCTACCGATTCCTACAGGTGTCCCAAATTTTCTTGATTACTTACAACCAGTAATCAGTAACTAATTGCTGATTACTTCCCCCAAAAAGTAATCCCGTTACTTTACTGATTACTTATTTTCAAAAGTAATTAATTACTTAGTTTCTTAGTTACTTAGTTACATTTTAAAAACACGATTTACAACCTGAATAGGTGATAAAGTGATAGATCTTTCAGCCCAATTCTACTTTTTCTACATAATCATCATACAAAATGTAATCAAATGGAAAAGTCTCTTTTTAAAACTTGTTTTATTAGTTTTAATCTTTTAACTTTATGCATCAAGCAAAAGTTTAATTATATGCAACATTCTCTGACTGGAAGAAATTTGTTTAATATTTAAACCTATTTTCTGCACATTCCAGCACATAAAATAAAATATTTTTTGTGTTTACACTCAGTCTTTCAAATAGATGCAAGTAAAACACAGCACAAAATAAATAAAGTCAAAGACTAGCGGTCCTGTTGCTCTATTTTCACCTGTAAAGCAGGAGTGGGGTAGGCGGAGGGTTACCCTGGTGCAGGTGTGCAGCGGTCAGTGGAAGAATCCGCGAGTTTCTCTGTGAGTTTCCCATTACGTCGTAGCTACTCGGTGCTTGCTCAGAAGTTTAGGGGTTTTTTTCGCTGTAAAAAGTTTTCTTCCCACGCACAACGGACACTAATGTTTTTGTCACTTTTTATGGAATCAAACTCAAAGTAAGGTCAGTACTTCCACGCTTTAAACGCTGCACGCTCATACTCTCTCTGCACTCGATATATGATCCATTGTTGATCTGCACACAGCTGTTGTCACGAACGTCGCACTCGCTTACGTCACTGTCATGAGACATTCTCGCAAAAAAAATCACGGTTTTAGTAACGCAGTAACGCAGCATTCCTACGGGAAAGTAACGGTAATCTAATTACTGTTTTTGCAATAGTAATCCCTTACTTTACTCGTTACATGAAAAAAGTACAAGTACAAGTAACGCGTTACTGCTCATCTCTGCTTACAACCCCCTCTCTCTGCAGAGGGGGTTGTAAGTACTGTGGTGCCATACCCTTATGAGCACTACATAAACAGTACTGCACTGCAGTAACTAGTGTGATGCTATAAAAATGGCAAGAAATCAGCAGTTAACAGTAAAAGAGAAACAGACCATTGTAAAACTTCATAAAGTGTCAGTGAGTGGTCTCCTTTACAATCAAAAGTCACTCGGAAACTAGAGGAAAGTCAGGAGGAGATGTGCAGACCCCAGTTCATGACAGAATCACAAGACAAGTTTCTGAAAGTCAGCAGCTTGCAATATAGGCAGCTCCAAGCACAGCTTAGAGGTGATTGTAATAAGCACATCTCAGTTTAACTTTAAAGAGTAGACATCAGGTTTGACAGGTTGAATTACAGATAGAAAGCCATTTCTCACATGTCAGAATAAGCAGAAGAGGCTGGGCTGCCTCATGAAACACCACCAATGGACTACTGAAGACTGGAAGGAGGTGTTATGGACTGATGAATCAACATTTGAAATCTCCAGTTCATCATTTTTTTTTTCACTTTTCTGTCAAGTATGCCAAAGGATGGTTCCTCACATGAAGGAAAAAGTTTGAAGTCTGAAGCTGTTTTGCTGGATCCAGGGTTGGTGAGTGAGAGATAATAATCACCGCAGCATTTTGCAGCCATCTGATGTGCATCTAGTTGGTCAGGGGTTTGTCTGTCCAAGATAATCACACAAAACATAAATCCAAACTATGCCAGACTGACATTAGACAAAAAAGGAACAAGATAGCAAACTTGAAAACAAGGAGTGGCCAGGAGAGTGACCAAACAAGAAGAGTGGTCAAATATCGAAACAGAAGTATGTCAGAAGCTTGTTGATGGCTACTAAAAGCAGATGGTTGAGGTGCAGCTTATGAGGGAAGATTTACAAAAATAATTACGGAGGTGCATGCGTACTTTGGGGTGATTAGAGAAAATCCATAATAAAATCAAACCCAAGTCATTAAACATCTAAATAATAAAATCAAAAGGTGTAAAATCATTCAACCCTGGAAATAAAATTCAGAGAAATCATTAAAAGCTCAAACTTACCATGGCATTCATACCACCAATGAGTGTATATAAACTTTGGATTATATCTGCAGAAACAGCGCTATTTGGGAACTTGGAAAAATAACACATAATAAGTTCTGCATTATATGTGCAATTTCTTCATATTTCATTCATATTTCTCAAATTAAAATACAGATAAATATTTGGTGACAACATATTTTAGGGGTTATGTTTAAAAATGGCTGTTATTCCAAAAACAGCCTAAACCCCTTGATTAAAACCACACTTCAATGAGCTCTTGATTATTTGATTTAAAGACCACAGTGCTGAGGTACTGAAGCAAAATCCAGTGACCAACTTGTGCAAACTGCATAAAAAGTAAGAAAACTTGTGTTTGGTCAATTATTTCTTTATTGTAACAATGCTTCTTGGCAATAAATCATATACTGTCTGAAAGCCTTTTTATTTCCCCTTAAACAAGACACACTGGCAATTTTACAATTGATCTATTTAACAAACAGGAGCCACCCTCATGCCAGTTACCGACTTGGTCACACACTGCTGTGGGATGGCATCCCATTCTTCGATGAGCATTTGTCAGAAGTTGGTTAGTCAGTCCGGCCGAACAGCACACCCAAGCTGATCCCACAAATGGTGCAGCAACCTGCATAGTGGTCTCTTCTCCTCACACTGACTCTACAATTCAACTGCCATGGACTGAACCATTACTGAACATAACATTCCTCCACGTGTTCTGTTCAGTAATGGGGTGGCCAAACCAATTTACTCGCGAACAAACAAAACACTGAAAAAGCCCAACAATAACATTTTTCGGTTGTCTAAGTGACTTATAGATTACGTTTAACCCGAGTAGCGAAAGTCCGCGGTGATCTGAAAATGATGTGCCGGGAGTTGTGCCGTTCTCGGCCGCATCAGTGACCCTCGAGCTCCCGGCTAGCTATCGAGCTGGTGGGTAGCAGACGTCTCCGAAAACGTTGAAGCACTTTTGCAAATATGCGATAACTTGATAAACCGAGCAGATATTTGATGTTTACACAGCTACTTTCTCGCCTGAAAATATGTTAAAAGTTTATTTTGTGACCCAGAGAGATTAGTATGAGTAATTTTAAAACTTAGTAGCGGCTGCCATTGTTGGAAACTGGAGTTTGGCTGGGCCGCGCTATGAATTCTGGGATATGGTAGGCCACGAAGGACACACCCGACCCATCCTTCAAATTCGGGGAAAAGGAGGACGCATTTGTCGGCTGCATTCGGAGGAGTCTACGAATTTGGACAGCCTTCGGCGCGTCGCTGTGACGTAATCGGTCTACAAATGCGGCCTCAGGAGGATGCAGCCCATGAATTTGGACACGACCACTGTCTACTGATCAGACGGTTGGTGGTTTAATCCCTGGCTGCCCCAGTCTGCATGTCGAATACCTTGAGCAAAATACTAACACCGAACTAGTCAGGGTAGTAGACTAGTATTAACTATTAACTAGTAGACTAACTAGTCTACTTTCCAAACACTCACAGGATGTTTAATTAGCTCACAGTTCATCCCTACAGCTCCATTATTGACACAATGTTAACATTTAGGTGAAACACTGCTACAGTGTTTCACAACTTTGGTATTCTAAAAGTTCTAGGGTTTTTTTTTTTAAGTGGAAAACCTGATAAGATCAAAGCTTCTGAAATGTCTTCAAAGCTGAAGAAGCAGTGATAGTAAAAGCATTCTACAATATTTCTTGTCAAAACAGCATGTGGTAACTTGCTTTCTATGAAAATACTAAAAAGCATCTTCAACTGAAGTGAAGTTCTGCAGTAAGCCAAAGTACTGTGCTTCTATCTTAAGACAGAAATTCTTGTTGATTCTTTTAATATTGCTGCAGAAAATCATAAAGCGCAGTAGTCAGGATGAGTCAACAGCCTTTTATATCTTTATATCTATTTCTATCCCCTACGGATGAAACTCTACAGGCATATCTGTGTCACAGGTCTCTGATGCGTTTAGAATTTCAATTCATTTTCCGAATCAGCAGGTGGTTTGATGTGCAAATGTTGCACCTGAACAGGGTAATGAATTCATTTGGAAAATATGTCCTTCTAGTTCCTGTTCAGTATTTCTCCACTTCTCTTTATACTGAGAATAATTACCATTTTAGGAGGTTAATAATAAATTTAATACCATTATTCACAGTTTAAGGAAAAGAGTTTTCAATGAATCGTGAATTTCTGGTGCCGTTATTCCTGTCCAGCGGTGTCCCGAAGCTTTTATCCTGTGCGATGAAAGGCACATGAAAAAGAGATTTGCATGTGTGCCAAAAATGTATAATACTTTTATGTGATTCCTGATATTATATTCCCAAAGTCATAGTTATTCAGATAATCCATCCAGTACTATTCGGGAGAACAGTTGTAGCATTCATTCTCAATAGTATATGAATCTGTATGTTTTATAGCAATGAATTTGTTTCTATATCATTTTATGGTCTTTGACCTCAAGGTTGTTGGTCCATTCTGTTTGTACAACATATTGTTTCTTGGTCGTTTTGTTGCCCACAGTTTTTCTTTTCCTTTGTGTGTTTAATCTCTAATTCGTAGATTTTTATTGTTCTCCTACTTTTGTTAAATGTTTTTCTGTTTCCTGTACCTTCTTCCTTCCTCTCTCTTTGCCATTATTAGTTTGGTCCTGCTACCTCATGTATTATTTTGAAGGTTAGATCCTCGTGTGGTTTTCTGTGTTTTTATGTCCCTCCTTTGTTCTTTTGCCCTCATTAATATCTGATTAAGTTCACTAATTCCCTATTAGCCTCCTCTCCTTCTGTGTATTTAGTTTGTGTCTATGCCCTTGGTCTTTATCGGGACATTGGATTTGTATACCCCATGTTTTTGTTTGGTCTTTTTGTTCCTGGATTCATCATCTTTTCCTATTAGAGATAATTGTAAAATGTCCTTTATTTTATCCCGTTTACTTACATTTAGATATTAAAATAGATGATTTGGGTTAAAATACACTCTTTCACAATGTAAACCACACAATAGTAACATGCAGTCAGAGCTATTTTGGCAATAGATCCATCATGTGTTTTGGACTTTTGCAGAACTATATCGTACTGCCCTGTAGAAGCCAACAGGTCCTGAACAATCTCTCATGTTACAAGTTATGAGAAATATGCTAGCAGGAGACAAAGCTTCACTGCATTCTGTCTCCTGTTTATTATTCCAGAAAGCATCTTAAACCCTTTAAATCAGCGGCTCCACTCTGCTTGAAAAGTCTAAATTTGCTCAGTGCAAAACAAACTCTTGTCAATTGTTTTCTATGTCTATCTTCATGTCTATGTCTTTAGTTTAAATATTATGATTTCCAGTGGCTGTCCCTGGATGTTTCATAGTCGTACTGTGCCACCTTATTGAAAACAAAATCCCGAATAAACCCATGCTTAACTGCCCTTAACCCTTTTTTATATATGCACTTTTTATTCAAATAAAAAGAAAATACTAAATGCTTGGGAGCACTGTGTGTGTTGATGTGGTTCCTACAGCAGTGTTTCCCAACCTTTTGGAGCCACGGCTCATATTTCTCGTTAGAAAAATCACAGGCCGCACCATCAAACAAAAATGTCACAGAAAGTATATTGATCATTTAACCCTGCGCATCAGGTATAGTGGAATTGGCTCAGTTTGTCCCCAGTATACCTATTTTGCTTTCCTCTGACCACTACTCATGCTAGGGCCTTGATCTGGGTCGGAGTTTTCTCCAGGACCCAGGTTAGACTGACTACTTTCTCTTTTCAAATATTTATCTATTGCTTTTGCACGCTGCGTCGCCTCACAGCCAGTGTTGCCAACTCCTCAGTAAGGAAAATCGCTATTGGTTGTCCTAAAAGTCGCTAGAAGTCGCTAAATGACGTCATCACCTAATTTGCATAAGTGGTCATGCTAATGTAATTGTAACCTACGCTGCTGGAGAGAGAAATAACATCGTGGACGAGACATAAAGTGAGTAAAAAACGTCCTAAATGCATTTAGAATTTATTTAGAACTACAAATTAAATTTCTTTTAGCAATTATTGTTTTTTTAATGTCACAATTCCAACCCTGCTCCTTTACCCGGGCTTGGACCGGCAAAAGTGACCCGAAATAGGCACTCTGGTGGAGTTACTTTGTGTGTGTGTTTATAAGTAGTTTTAAACCTGATCCACAAAACAGCATAACAGTAAAAGAAGAACTGACTGCGTTACAGAACCCGCTGCTTGTTGAGAGTAAAAGCGATATGCGCTTTCACGTCTTTTTTTAGCTACTTTTTTTTAGAAAAAAAGTCGCTAGGGGGTCTGAAAACTCGCTAAATATAGCGACAAAGTCGCTAAGTTGGCAACACTGCTCACAGCATAACTATTATGTAATTTTTTCTTCATCTTCTTCTGTTTTACTGGCAGTTGGGAACACATTTAGGTAGTTGTAATGCCCTCTAGTGGAAGAGAATGTAATTGTTCTGCACGTTACACTTAGAGTACTAATCAGGTGAAACCAGATAATCTTCCATGGCACACCTATGTGCTGCAGCACAGTGGTTGGGAAACACTGCCTTAGAGAACTGGAAAGATTAGAATTCCCGTGTGTGTGTGTGTGTGTGTGTGTACACACTCTAATTACAATGAAAGAAACAGTTGGTGCTGAGAAAACATTACATGGTTTAAAATGATATAACTGGGGCAGATATAATTTAAAAAACATACAAATTCCTAATGTATTGGGCTTTTGGGGTTAGCAACAAGATCGGTTAGCTATGGGAGTAATCTCCCAAAAATACAATTATAAAGTCATACAGGTACGTCCAGCTTAAAGGCTGAAGTGAGGGAATAATCGTCTCTCCATGCAAACACTGCAGATTGTGTGACAGACTGAAGCTCTCAGTAAGAACAGCATTGATGTGTGAATGTGGCTGTTTTCTAGGTTGGTATCCTGTAAATCTCCCTGCACAGCAGGCGGTCAGCACAATCTGCAGATAATCAGTACTACATCCCACAGTTTTTGAATGCCCGAATAGATAAAAAAGAAAGAAAAACGAATATATATAGAGACAGTAAAATAGCACATTTTTGGAAAGGTAAGGTGTTAAATGAAGAAGGATTTTCTAAGATGTTCAAATACATTTATGTCAAATCCAATCCCTGCATAATCTCACTCATCTGTGCCAGTGTATCTAAGAAACTAATGGGCCTTAGTGCTATAAATGAAACAGCACAGTCCTGGTTATATACTTTGAGGGCACTTTTTAATAAATTTAATGTATTGTAGATCTGGTTATTAATTTCAGTGGAGCTTCAGTATTGAACACAGGAGCACAGAGAAATATTAGGTGCTAAAAATTATGACTTAGTATCCAACCCATAAACAGGGTTTATAGGGGATGTGGTGATAATTTGTGCAAACAATAGTGTTACAATACTATAAGAGTGTGAGACAGACACTGCAAATCTCTCTGCTGTGGCACCCTTTCCTCATAGTAAATGCACCAGGATAACACTGTAATTTGACAGTGATAAAGTGATGTTTAAAAATGATTCACACTGCACCTTCACAACACTAAAGCCCCACAGTACACACTCAACAAAGTTCTCAGCCATGTTAGTGGCTTGGCTCTAACTAACCTCCCATAGTTTATCCATTAATTCCATCGAGATTTGAAATTAATAAATATCTAATTCACCACAGGCATTCCTGACTTCTAAAGAACAAATCCTTTGGAATCTGGGCATGTACCTTAAATTCCCTCAGGTGCTTATGTAGCTGTTGCTGTTCTGTGAGTCTATTGTGCAAGTGGTGTGATGTGCCCATGTAGAAAGGACGGCACTGCAACGCTGGACTTGCCCTTACTCTGGGCTCCCTCTTTATTCTGGCAACTGGTACAAAGAAAACAGCACACAGTCTTCATTAACAGTGTGTAAAGCAACTGCAACCTTCAGTTCTGTTAAAAAGAATTAGAACAATTACAATCTCATAGAGAAACATTAGAGCTGAGTGCAAGTCAAAAAGCACCTGACTAGCTAACGAGTATTAGCTTAGCATGCTAACTAAAAATGCTACTCGTGAATAAAGTTACTACCCATGCATCAAAATGCCTGTAACTTTCAGGATACATGCTAGTACTGCTTACAATCAAAATACATGTTGACAATTACCACTATAAGAATGTTTTCATTAATACACATACAAAATTGACAACAGTATCGCTCACAAGCACCTACCACCAGCTTGGGAGTTTTTTTCCTTTGCTGAGGCATGCGCTGTCAGTGTTGCCAACTCCTCAGTAAGGAAAATCGCTATTGGCTGTCCTAAAAGTCGCTAAATGACGTCATCACCTAATTTGCATAATTGGTCATGCTAATGTAATTGCTACGTTGTTGGAGAGAGAAATAACATCGTGGAAGAGACATAAAGTGAGTAAAAAACGTCCTAAATGCATTTAGAGTTTATTTAGAACTACAAATTAAATTTATTTTAGCAATTATTGTTTTTTTTAATGTCACAATTCCAACCCTGCTCCTTTATCCGGGCTTGAACCGGCAAAAGTGACCCGAAATAGGCACTCTGGTGGAGTTACTTTGTGTGTTTGTGTTTATAAGTAGTTTTAAACCTTGCGATCCACAAAACAGCATCACAGTAAAAGAAGAACTGACTGCGTTACTGTCAGTGTGGGAGCAGCGGCTTCGCTCATGCGCGATTCATTTGCAGTTGTGACGCACAGGTGTGAACATCTCCTGCCCTGATAGCAGCTGGGGGAGGACTATCCTCCGCCCGTGAGCGCTGTAGCACGGGTGAGGTGCCCACGGCAGCACCGCTGCTTGTTGAGAGTAAAAGCGCTACGCGCTTTCACGTCAAAAAGTCGTCATAAATAAGTCTCCAATAACACCAGAAAAAGTCGCTGGATTTGTCGCTAGTCGCCTTTTAGAAAAAAAAGTCGCTAAGGGGGCCTGAAAACTCGCTAAATATAGCGACAAAGTCGCTAAGTTGGCAACACTGTGCGCTGTGCAGCAATTTGGAACTTTAACATTTGCAGTTGCGGTATTTGTCCACCAGGTGGCTCCAACTATTCACAAAGCACATCAATTTTGAGGAAATTCATTAAGCTATTTTCTAACTCTGTTACACTTACAGGAGGTGAAAGCTGCAACTAATTCAGTCAGAAATCTCACCAAATGGTTGATGTATTTTTCTCAAGCCATTTATGTTGAATGGGATGATGTATCCTTTTGACCAGGGGTCTCAAACTCGTGGCCCGGGGTCCACTTGCGGCCCACGTCACCCCTACCTCCGCCCCAGTTTGGCCCTTGAAGTTACATTTTTTTGTTAGGAGTCTTTGTTTGTTGTTGAGTTCAATGTTACAATAAGTTCTATAAAAATCAAAAAATTATTTAATAGGGAGGCAATATGAGCAAAGAGCACAAACACAAACAAAACACTACACTTTTGGAAATATTTGTGGGTGTTTTCTTCTTTGTTTTTGTTTTTTTGTACTGCTTGAACACTAAAGTGGACCTCACATGAGATGACAGTGGCAGCAGTGGCCCACAGCTCATTTACGATGGAGACTCCTGCTTTTGACCGATCACTCCAAATCAGTATTTTGCCATTAATGTGTTTTAAAACCAAGTTTGTAAACCAAATGGAGACAGCGTAGTGTAAAATTAGCATCAAAACTTGTGTGGCCACGTGTCTATAAGGTATATGACAAAGACATTAAGTGGAATCTGCTACTCAGAGGTTATTTAGGATTGGCGTACAAGTGAAACTCAAACTATTTTCCCAGTTAGGATTTACTCTCCCTTTTTCCTGATAGTCTCTGAAAGCAACACCTGGATCTCCTCCAACACAATTAAGCAAAATCCCCTTTAAAGTGTCCAATCAGCGATACAGATCAATATACAACAGCAGTGTTTAAGCTGTAGGTAAAGTTAAAATATCACCTTGGAAAGACAAATGTTATTCCAACTAGTGAGGAGCTCTATAGAGACAAAGAAGGAAATTGAACCATAACAGTGATTGAAGCCACATGCTTTTATGTGAACCAGATGCACCCTGGATCCTTTTTTTGGGACAGCTGGTGGTTTTATGTCTTTTGCTTTGTTTTTTTTGTTTGTTTGTTTTTGTTTTTTCCAAGGCCTGATAACCATGCGGTGATGCGCTTCAGAGCACCATTTACAGACACAAAGCAAAATCTATCTATAAACTCAAGCACATAAAAAATGATTTTCTCCTGCCACATTGTTTATTGAACGTTTTCTCTTCTTTCTCATCCTTACTCATTTCTTTTTTCGTTGTCCAGAAATCAGCTTTTCTGAAGTCGACTATTGTATTTTCACGTGAGCTCTCAGGGCTCACATGGCTAGTTTTTTAATACACATTATACTTCCTAGAGAGTATTCTTGTTCAGCACATTTCCTGTCCTTTAGTGTCCGAGCTAATGTCTTTAGTGTCTTTTGCTTTATGCTTTTAGCCCATAAAGACATGAAAGTAGAGTGAAGATGATAATATTATCTGTCATTTTTTATGGAGGACAGTTTGAATTGCTTTCAGTGGTAGAGTGCTCAATACCCACATTTCATGCTGATTAAGTGAAGACTTAAAAATCTGTAAAAAAGCAGCAGTAAAACATCCGTCACTTACAGTTGTGGGGGTATTGTTACAGAGCTGGCATCACTATGTGAGACGTTAACAACAATACATTTGGAAAAGAGTCGTTTTGGGTGTAATAACACTTGTTTCTGTACCACTGCACTGGTACAGACCCTTCCACTTTAATTGGCAGTGTAGAAAAATATATTTAAAAAATGACGGGGCCACAGTGACACATGACAATACTATGTCAAAAGGAAATTCCATTATGCTCAAAGGAAAACAACTCACAAATCTGTTTTCTTGCCCTTTTCAACTCAAATGCATAAAATTTAATTCAGGTTTGTATATTTTACCAAAAATCTAAACTTAAAAATATTTTGTTGTATTTTACATTCTTACATGTAGAGTGAGTCAGTTTGTCGTTTACCTCAGCAATATGCCGGGCGTCTATTTCTACTTATTCAGAAGGAGACTGTAAAACTTTGATACTGGTCGATGACTCGTCGTAGATTACTTCTGTCCGATATCAGTGATACTGAGGTGAGCTGTGGAGCAAACTCTGCACTGTTCTATCGGTAAGCACATTGACTGTAGAAAACATGGGTGACGCGACAGCTCCCCAAAAATGAAGCCAAAACGTCTCTATCGCCCCCTGGTGTCTGGCTGAAGTATAGATCATAAAACCCGCCTCCTCCATGTTAGCGGATGGGACTGGGGTCAGACTAAAATAAATTAATTCTCCTCAGATAATTTTTTTCCCAAGATTCTTTCTTTTGTTATCAATAGTTTTCATCACGCTGATTTATGTCCAAGAGGCCAATTCTCATGTGCATAATAACCTAACTGAAACTATATCTGTAATATGTTGAATAAATGTTTTAATCAAGAACCTCTACTAAAAGCTTAATCAAAGAATATAAAAGTATAAAAGATAATAATGAATAACCTGATTATTCAAACAGCTCCTCAAAATGACAACCAAAATGCACACTTTACAGAGGGAACAAAGACATTTTAGAAGTATACTTCCTGGATGCAAAACATGCTCTGCAAAAGCCTGCGCTTCCCTTCTACTTTGGCACAGAGTGTACTCAGAGTTAGGCCCTTCTTTTATCAGAATCAGCACATACACGTTTAAGAAATATAACAAGCATTCAAAAGCATTTAAGATTATTGATTTAACTCAACAATTTAACGTGGTTATAACCAGTGTTGGGGAGTAACGGAATACATGTACCGCCGTTACGTATTTAAAATACAAAATATGAGTAACTGTATTCCGTTACAGTTACCGTTTAAAAGGGTGGTATTTAGAATACAGTTACTTTGTTGAAATAAATGGATTACATGGCGGTAGTTCCCTGTTTCATATTGTGGCGGGTCAGGACTGTTTGGGTTTTGTTTGACAGCTACGTTCTGTTGTTCCAGGGGGCAGCGTTACGGTTGCCATGGTTACAGGGTGACGCTCTCTCTCTGCGTGTTTCCTGGGTGAGAAAGCGCCTGTTGTTGTTGTGCTAAGCTAATAGGCAGAATGCTACAGGTATAGCTCTAAAGAATGTAGCATCATAGACAGTGTAGTCCGTGCTGCAGGGAGAATGGACTGCCATACACGTTATGTGTCTGTGAGCGAGGGAGGGAGAAAAAGGAAAAGTACGAGCTGTCATCGAGCAAAAACGGGAGCTGGAAGCATGTAAATATAATAATAACCACTGCAGCCAAGAAGAGAGCCTGACGAGCCCAGTTGTAAGTAAGCTATTAAGACTCGACTGTACACCGTGTTCGTGTTTTCCTCCAAAAACAATAAGTTCTGTTGGAGCAGCCTTTCAACGCCTCTCTCTGTCTCTGCTAGCAAAGTTGACCCAGACAACAAAGTAAAGCTAGTTTTCGGCTACGAGCCGACACAGAACCCACCGTATTAGCCAGAGGTCCCTTTACTACGGTTCGGAGCCGCGGACCTTCAGTAACAGTAATAAATCACA
The DNA here is from genome assembly GCF_056152115.1 of Neolamprologus brichardi. Taxonomy (NCBI): domain Eukaryota; kingdom Metazoa; phylum Chordata; class Actinopteri; order Cichliformes; family Cichlidae; genus Neolamprologus; species Neolamprologus brichardi. The sequence continues at coordinate 4,486,585 of NC_142112.1, forward strand.
GCAATAGTACATTCATGTAGTTGTAAACAGCATGATAATATATTAAGTTATCCAAAGTATTCAGAATAAGTTACTCTCGTTGAGTAACGTAACGGAATACGTTACAGAATACATTTTGGGGCATGTATTCTGTATTCTGTAATGGAATACATTTTAAAAGTAACCTTCCCAACACTGGTTATAACTGCACCTGTAATAAAGGCTAATTGGGTACCAATATGTTTAAACATCTGAATGCAATATCAATACTGTAAACTGTATGATTAATGCAATGGTAATGATGATGATTATGAACCATAGCAGTAAAATATTTCTCTAATCTCCACATTTCCCATAAGTTTGATTCTAATTCCTACCGCGGTGATGTTAAATTGGGGTGTAACGTCATCATAGCAGCTTTGACTGACAGCTGCAGTCACGGAGAAACTTGCATATCTCTGTTCAGGTAAGTTAAACGTGTTTGTAAGCTAATCCGTAACTACTGTCCTTAACTAGGTCCTGAGACCTAGCTAGCTAAGATGAGCACTCGGCTGTTGGGGAAACTTGTTTTGTAAAGTTTGTTTAGCAGGTGAATGAATTTACCCTGTCCAAAGAAATCAAGAGAGCTGCTGATCTCAGACCTGCATGGCTTCCGTTTTAAACACTTGATGTACTCAGCTGCATGAAGAGCACATTTGAGTTTCTCTGACACAATTAAATAAAACTGATGAAGGTCAAAGGTCGTCACTTATATGTTGAACTACAAACTTGTGATCTGGAGTTCTTCCACAGGTTTTGGCTGATAGTGTGTTATTTACCATAAAGTGATTCAGAGTTAGCGACTAGAGTAACCAGAGAAGATAATATATTTTTAAATATATAACTTTCTACAGGACTGAATATAATATCTTTATGTAAAAGTCCGGAGCCTCTGGGGAGTATTCGAGTATTTATAACATTACACAAACCAAAGGTCTCCATCACAGTGTTCATGAAATGCTGAGTGTATCCATCTCCTGGGGCGGGCCTACAGAGAAGTGGTGAGGGAGCTGCTGGTGAAGATCATGAGTCCTGCTTGATCAATGCGATGAGAGTCAGTCTTCCTGGTGTTTCTTAAATGACGCCTCTCTCAGTGGGTCAACAGAACATCTGGCACAGGGCAGCTGTTTCTCCAGATTCTTTCTCCAAATCTTTTGACCCAGAAACCCAGCTTGGTCCTGATGGTCTCCCTCACTAGTTTCTCCCCAGGGTGAATGTAGCTGTTGATATAATATATCCCACATAGCAAGCAGGTCTGACCTGGATCTGGTATCAAGTAGGCACTGCTGGCTGACTTCTGGCATGATAAGACGTATGTCATCCAGATGTGGGCCAGGCCTGGCATAGAGGGCACTGTCTATGTGATGGCATGCTATATCTGGCCCGATTATAGTTTGGTGTATGTGGCCCAGGGCCAAAGAAAACAGGTCTTCCCTGTGTCCGGACTTTTGTGTTGTTCAGTTTCTTTCTGTTCCTGAGTTTTCTTTTTATTTATTTATCTTGTCGTTATGTAAAATAAGGTATGTTCATATGTTCATGTAAAATTACCAAAACATATACCTTCTGTGGTTCTGATCAGCCTTCAGGGCTGAGAAATGAAACCACTGAGGAAAAAACAGCAGTTCTTTTAATAACCAACTGGAGGCGAGCTTTTAGACTGTTGAGCTGAAATGAATGTTTAGAAAAATGTTTTTGGTCTTGTCTAATTTACCCCATCATACCAATCATCTATAGGCATTAAGGATAAAAGTTCGATATTATTAAGAGGTGTGAATACTTTGACACAGGCAGTTACAACTAGCAGGCATCACTTTAGGCAGTTTGATTCTCTTCTGAACTTGACTTTTTGACCATGATTCTGCCTATTTTTACTGCAGTGAACTAACACGGCTTTCTCTGCAGTGATTTAGTTCTGGCATATTACTCGAGAGGCCTTTTCAGTTTTGATGAGTCATATTTACACATTTTATTTTGCACTAATTAGCAGATACGAGTCTCTACAATTCACCCATGCACTCGATGCAACCTTGCTAACCATGGTTGTCATTTTTAATTAAAAAAATGTGATGTTAGCTGGTTTAAAACAAATAAATAAATAAAGACAGAGGACGATCAGTTTTTTACCAGTAACTTTTAACTCTGCTTCATTCAAATCTGTGTAACTGAGTTGGATCAAACCTTTGTATTGGTACAAATCCTAATTGACTCGATCATGAGCCACCTCATTATCTTTTATTTCTAATAGCTTTTATGGAAATTGGACTTGAATTTTTTTTTTTGGAAGCATATAAATGTGTTATTTTCGATCGCGCTGGCACTCGTTCAGCAAACGCTGCTGCTCTTTCACACAACGGCGTGATCGATTAACTGATAGGACATGTTTGTTTTCCTTCTTTGTCGGGGTCTGTTCAGGTTGAGTGGGTTTTGAAACTGCTCTAATTATCCACAGGCCTGTGCTGCTCTGATCTGGTTGTGTTTGAGGCTCCCTCGGATCTATCTGTGTTCTTTGAAAATGTCTGAATGCGCATCATGTTTTCCGTGGGTCCATTCCAGAAATTCCAAAATGTTTCCAGCTTGCAGAACTTTCCTTTAAAAGGAACTGATTGCTGTAGAGAGAAAAAAAAAACATTAACTGAATAAGTGATTAAAAAAAAGAAACTGGGCCACATCTGGCACTGAAGCTGAGACCCAATCTGCACTACTCCTTTCTCTAATAGCACTTAATTGTGGATCCATTCTAACTTTACACAGCTCTAAACTATGCATTCAATTGAAAAGAATATACCATTAATACAGCCCAACCTTCCACTGGTGCTTTTTTTCGTTGTATTTTAGGTTTTTCGCTCATGCACATTGCCAGTCTCTTGTCTTGTAGTAATGATGAAACGATGCAGGGTTCTCTCTAGAGGGAGTGCTGAGGCCCTGTAATTATAGCTCCATCACCAGCAGATAATGCTCTCAATTTGAAAAGCCTCCACTAAAGTAAATACCAATGAGGAGAGCCTCCGACAGGCCTGATATGGAGAAAAAAGAGAATATTATATTCCCTCGGTCTATAGACTCTCTACAGGGAGGGCGGGTTCAGGGGCTTGTGGGTGTTCATGAGTGCGTGCTTGCATGCTCACCAGGAGGGATGGACTCACTCAGCCTCATTAGCATGGATACAAATAGGTTCTTTACTGCCGATGTCTCATTGTAGAGACATCTGGGAGCGAAGGAGAGTCTTTAATGAAGCCCCGTACATCACAGTCTGGGCAATGAGGCAGGGGTTATGAAGAGAGGATGAAAGTGAAGGCGGAGATGGTGGGTGCCAGGAAATGTCAGCGCTGAAACAAGGCAAGAGTAAACATTTTGTTTCGTGAATGACACAATTTCCCTCTAGATCAAACTGCCAAGCCAGCTCCCCTGAGAAATATTCCAAATAAAAATCATATTTTCATCACAGCCCTCCTGCTACACAAGAACAACACGACTGCAGCAGCCGAGAGCTCCATATACAAACTCAGCAGATAAGCTTTTAATTTTCTATACATCTAGGACGAGCTGTATATTACACTGGCAGTGAATTCAAGTACAATGGAAATGGAATCACCAAATATGGATATCAGTAATTCCCTTTTTTAAAAATTTAATTAGAGGATAACACCCCCAGAAATACATTTTCAAAGGGATCTCCAGAATCGTCAGTTATAGGCTCCCTATTAACTTTCAACTTCATATTTTTCTTATCCATGCATAATTCTTGGTTCATTATAACTTTTACAAGCTGTTTTATCTCCCTTCTAATTAAGCCAATGTTCATCTGATTGGCTGCCCCTCTCAAAACAAGTTTGTGCAGTATGTGGGTGGAGCTTTTTACAGCCAGGGCTCAGCACAGACAAACAAATGATTCAAGCCCGGATTCTATCAAGGCCAGAATAATTTGAGATTATGGGTTTGTAAATAAAAAAATATTAATAATACCAAGAGTGTCCAAATGCTGTGCAAAGTGGACTCTTCAGTGAACTCTTCTAACCTCCCCTGGACTTCCACTGAGGATTAGTGCTCGACCTAAGATCTGCTTTCTCGAGACTTGATACTTATGGAGACGTGCCTCAGAATATCAAATAGCTCTGCTTCTTTTGGCTTGTTTACAGATCTTCTGACTGCTGTAGTTTCTTAACACTTTAGAGTTAAGAAACCACACAGTTGGCAGCCAGCAATTACATAGCAAGAGGTTTTTTATTTTTTATTTTAGTTGTTTTTAGGTGATTCGATGCTGTTTTATCTTGTTTTTGTTTTAATATAGGGCTGTTTTAATTTTATGTTTTATGTGTTTTATTTATTTATTTTGCTGTTTTCTGTTATTCTATTGTTTTAACTTATTTTCTGTACAGCACTTTGTTCCTGTGCTGGGTATTTTAAAGTGCTTTATAAATAAAATTGGATTGCATTGGATAGCAATGTCATCATCACTGACAGAAACTATGTTGGAAACTATAAAATGCATAGGATTAATATTTTTTAATGCCACCAAGTTATTATTTAAGAAGTTAAGAAGTGTGGTTTTACTCTTGTTCCTCAGGATGAATTAAATTTTAATATGGGAGAAAAAAACAGACTAATTGACACATCTGCAAACATGAAGACTCTGCATAAGCTAGTCTTAAAATTGACCATACACATATTCTCTATGTGTATGGTCTATTAATCAGGGTCTATGATAACCAAAACTTATTTTCATTTCATGTGGCACTGAGCTGTGAACAATATTACCTACAATGTCAATTTGTCAAGTGTGAGCAGTAGCCTTTCCTTGCAGGTTATCATTGGTATTTTTGGATTTATCAATACTTATTGATTGATGGATATCGATACTGCTCATTGACCCTTGTGTTTTTTGGTTCTTTTTGATATTTCTGACCATTTCTTTGTGTAAAATTAAGACTTAACAGTGTTGTGGCTACTTTTTCCTGATTGTAAAGCTTACCAATAAATGTTTTTAATTTCAACCACATACAAACGTCTTGATGCATGCTCAATCATCCAGGAAAATAAATCTCCAAAAAGTGATTCTGTTCATCTGGACGTAGCGTTTTGTGGGAGAAACGTTTCGTCACTCATCCAGGTGACTTCTTCAGTCTCAGCTGACTGCAGGTTTCCCCAAATCTTGTAAACAGTACATTTGCATAATGAGGAACAATGGGCTGGGAGGTCAGTTCCTTAATCTTAATTATGCAAATTCTCATGACCATTGATCAACAACCACTGATCAATGGCCATGAGTACCATTCACAGAGAGTTGGGGAATGGCTGCAATCACAGCATTGTAAGATGGTGACAGATGTACCCTTAGGCCCCCTCCTCGATTCAGAGATGGTCTTTCCCTTTTCACGTAAATGGCCTCCTTGACTCCGCCCTCAAACCAGCGTTCCTCCCTGTCCAAGATGTTACATCCTCATCATTGAAAGAGTGTCCACTGGCCTGTAGGTGTGAATAGACTGCAGAGTCCTGGCCTGACGAGGTAGCTCTTCTGTGTTGTGCCATCCACTTCACCAGAGGTTGTTTGGTTTCCTCGATGTATAAATCCTGGCAATCCTCCTGCACTTAACAGCGTACACTATGTTACTCTGTTTGTGTTGGGGGACCCAATCCTTGGGGTGGACCAATTTTTGGCGCAGCGTGTTGGGGAAACCTGCAGTCAGCTGAGACTGAAGAAGTGACGAAACGTTTCTCCCACAAAACGCTACGTCCAGATGAACAGAATCAACTTTTGGAGAACCACATACAAAGCACATATATGGGGGTGTTTCAATAGATAATTTCCCAACAGCTGAAAATATTTACAGTATAGGTCACACTATCTTCCTCATGTGAGACCCCATGATTGTGATTTTAGTGTCCGATTACAATTCTCTGAGAAGTTGTTGCTGCTGGATGTCAGAGCTAAGGTTGCTGCGAGTAAATAAATAGAGTAAAGCAGCTGCAAAGAAAGTTTAACTTGTCTACTGCTTGTTTTAACAATGTTGCATTTGTAAGTCTACTGGTACCACAGTTTTGCACAACTGTGCAACTGTCATCTGTCTTACTTTCCAGCTTTTCAGTTTACATAGTCTCAGCCGTTGCAACTTCATCCGTTGGTTGGTTAAGTCCCGTTGTGATGCCTCAAGCTGACGTGATTGATGTTCACCTCCAGTATCCCAATTCTGATGCTTGGTCAGCCTATGTGAGGGCTGGCCTGCTTTGTTGTAGTTCAGCACAAATGTGGGCACTTGGCTGTTTGTTTGACATGATGCAACCTAAGATAAATCAACAGTTGACTTTTACTATGGACAATTAATTTAACTGATCTTGTCCCAAACAGTAAGTGTAGGAATATTTGACTGTCTTATCAAAAGCGTGATACTAAAGCATTTTATCAGACTAGAGGAGTAAGTCTCTGTGAGCTTGTTCCTATCAGCAACGTCTTTTACACAGGTCATTTGATATACTTTCATTATAAAATTATAAACCGTAGCAGCTTTTTTTAAAAAAAAGAATTTTAAGTTGGCACCTTGAAGTGTCAAAGTAACCTATCATGTTCCCAAAGAGAATGAGGCAAGAGGGAAGGGAAAATGGGACAAAATGAAAGAGGAGGGAAGCAAAAAGGAAACAAAAAGATAGTGTGACATGGAAGAGAGAGACAGGAATGTCCTGGACTATTTTCTAACTGCTGCCAAGAGACTCAGCTGCTATTAACTGTCACTTCTGAAACAAGTGCAGGAGTGTCATTCATTAGCTTCAGATCATTGAAAATGATTATAACGCCACACTGTGACATCAAAGGACACATGTTGGCTTTGATTAATCATCACTTTCACTCACTTTCTCTTACTTCCCCCTACTGTCACCTCTCTTCAAAACAAAGAGTGTTTTTCTCCCCAGGACTGAGCAAGTAAAGAGACTCTCAATTAGAATCTCTCTCCAGCTGTGAGGTTCAAATGGGCTTTTACTGATAACGGACTTTTTAAAGTTGAAACAGATTCTGATATTTGGCTGGAAGATGTTGAAAAATAACAATCTGTGCTGATATTCATCTTTACATTTAACTGCTTTCATATCTTAGATCCAAGCCAGAAATGAGGCAGGATGGCATGTCCTCCAAAATATGCTACGCAGAATTGAGAGCATCAGACATCAGAGCCCCATCAGGATATCTTAACGAGTTGAGCTTGAGGTCAAAGATTATAACCTTTGAAGTATTTGTTCATTTTACTTTAAGTTAAATTAATCAAAATACTGCTTTCATCAAGTCAAACATAGACCATAGTTAATGGATTTCTAATTTTAAACTACAGCCAACATCACCTTCATACACAACAGATGTCTCCAGCAATTTTTAAAATTTATAATGAAGCACACAGACAATGTTTTGTCTATAATATTTTAAATTACTGTTTGACTAAAATAAAAATAAAAACTGTATCACAAAAAGATTTTGTTTAATGAAAACAACCTACTGCTGTGTTTTTATAACAAAAGCAGAAAGCTAAATGTTGCCACCAGTGTTACTGGACATTTACGCTTCTGTGGGAAATCTATCCCGAAGCACAAACCCCTCTGAGACACAACGGTGTAACCTGCACTTCCCTAAAAATGTAACTACATGTACACACAGTGATTGGTCCGTTTGATTCCTCAGAGGTCTCTCCTACTACTTTTTGGCTGCAGTTTTTTCAATTCATCAGTGAGAGAATAAGTGTCAAGTTACAGTGTCAATACAAGGACTCCCAAATAAAAAGTAAAAGTAGAATGAAATTATCCAGGAGGGAATGCACAAAGAAGTGGAAAAAATCGAGGGATACAACATCTTTGTCTCTGAAAAAACAATGCCAGGTTACACTGTAGGTGCTGCAAAAATTCCCCACTGTAGACTAAATTAGGAGGTAAGAATGGATTTTTAACAAAGTGTGTGTATGCCTAAACTTGAGTGGTCAACAAACACCCCAAAAACACTGATTAACTTTCTAGAAAGCAGATACAAAGTTAAAGTGTGTGTTAGTGTGGTTAAGAGATTGGTGCAGATGGATTTAAATAAATGGTGTTTACAGCTGTATTAACCCTCTGGGGTCCAGGGTATAATTGGCCGTTTTTGACTACTTTTGATTTTACCTCTATATTTCACCTTTAAAATGTGTTTTTCTTGCCTTGTTTGGTATCATTATTTTCAGCACAACCTCAAATATCTGAAATCTGAGTTATTTTTTCATTTTAGTATACTATATTAGCACAGTTGATCTAAATTAAGACAAAAAATTCAAAATCCGAGTAGAAAAAAGTTTTTTACTGTAAAACCCACAAATATGTTTAACGAATCATTTTCATAACTTGAAATGCAAATAGAAATTGTACATTTCTAAAGATTATGCACAAGTTTTGCAAACAACAAAGTTATATGGTACTATTTACTTAAAAATGCAGCCAAGGCCTCAGGCGTTTTTTATATAACCATTTACATCTATTTACAGAACAATCAGGTGTGCTGCATCAAATAAGAAAGCACACAAATTATTTGTGCCAGTCCAAAAAATGTAGTTTGTGTTCAGTATAAGACAGAGGAGAGCACCACAGGGATAAACCTGCAGGTCTGACAGCAGGAGGTGCATCAGTCCTGTTTTCCGTGTGGGAACAGCGTTTACACTGGAATCTGCCTTTGACGGCTTTTTTAGAGCAAATATGAAATTCAGCAGTTTAACTGACACACAATACAACACAATAACTACACAACACACTAACTACAGCCTCCAAACACGGTAAACTCGCTCTCTTTCTTTCTTTCGCCCGCTTTCGTCGCGGGTGTCACTCCTAAAAACTTCCCCTTCTCCCTAAACAACCAAATGTCACATGTTGCCTTTTCATTTTTTGATTGGCTGACATGGTAAACTCTAACACCAATAGGGAAGGGCTGTTTTTTCTTTTTCTTTTTTCACTGGCAAGCAGAGAGTGTTTGCTAGCTCTGACTGTCTGTAGAAAACGGCGTTTTTACCGTTGTTCCCGCTGTAAATACCACTGTTTTGTTCAGAAAAAAACATTGCGTGTATTTTTTATCATAACTCTGGTTTTACGTGGCCCATCGACACATTTCAAAAACTGGTATAAAGTTTGAAGTCCACACTTTCGACCCAAGTTGAAATGGAGACTCTGGCGTGCTGCATCTTGTAGCTGTGTCCTCTTAAATTGGTCATGTGATTTTGACGCGCCGGCGCGTCTGGCGACCCCAGAGGGTTAATGCTGCTAAATAACTCCTGTGTTTTACATTGTGATCAGGGGCATAGTTGTGATGTGACCTACATTAAGCTCCAGTTTAGGTTGTTGGCATGAGTAACTCCCCAACCCCAGATGGCCCCGCCCCTCCCTGAGCCTGGTTCTGCCGGAGGTTTCTTCCTGTTAAAAGGGAGTTTTTCCTTCCCACTATGGCCAAAGTGCTGCTCATAGGGGGTCATATGATTGTTGGGTTTTTCTCTGTATGTATTATTGTAGGGTCTACCTTACAATATAAAGCACCTTGAAGTGACTATTGTTGTGATTTGGCGCTCAAATCAATTAAATTGAATTGTAATAAAGAAAATATTTTCTCATGTCAAATAAAGTATTGTATGCATGCAATGTAAACTAAGGAATATGTTCAAGGCTGTGTTCTTGTAAGGCTTGATGTTTTTAACGAACACCTTTTTATTATGTGTAATGCACAAACACACCAACAGAGGGCAGTAATATCCCTTCAACATACATTGTAAAAGTACTATTACAACACTCCCACTTAATTTTACCATGGAGTTCACTTACTTGACTGGCATTGCTTATTTCTTTCAAAAAACAACAACATTATGCACCTATATCACAGTGTTACTAGAAAATAAAACATTTTCTCTTTCGTTTTGAACTCACACAAAAAATGTACTGTGTCCATTTTAGACAAAACTATTATTCTTCATTGCAGTTAAATGCTCGCCATCTTAACATAAGCATAGTATAGGCATGTTAAGCATATGATAACCCTTTTAAACTGAACACAGTCCAATCTTCCCTCTGAGATACTCAAACTTTTGTCTAGGCAGTGGTTTGGTTAACATGTCAGCCTTCATGTTTTCTGTACAGCAGTACTTCAGCTGGATTTGTCCATTTTGCACACATTCACGAATGTAGTGGTAACGAATGTCTATGTGCTTTGTTCTTGCATGATCGACTGGATTTTTTGCGATTGCAATTGCTCCTTGATTGTCCTCCAGGATCACTGTTGCTGTGGTCTCCATTCCAAGCTCAGTTAATAGTCGTCTTAACCAAACTCCTTCTTGTGCAGCTTGGCTCAAAGAAATATACTCAGCCTCTGCAGTTGAAAGTGCAACTGTTGCTTGTTTCTTGCTAAGCCAACTGACTGCACCTCCTGCAAGTAGAAAGATGTTTCCAGTCGTAGAACGTCGATCGTCCTGATCACCTGCCCAATCAGCATCTGAATAACCAACCAAGGTTCCTGTTTCTATCCTTTGATATTTGAGCCCCAGGTTTAGAGTTCCTTTCAAATATCTCAGGATTCTTTTCACAGCTGTCAGGTGTGTAGTGTTTGGGTTTGCATTGAACCTTGACACCACACTCACTGCTTGTGCAATATCTGGTCGTGTGGCCATGGCAGCATACAATAAACTTCCAACCATTGACTGATACATGCTTGGGTTTACAGGTTGACTGACATCATCACTCTTTCTTAATTTGACATTTGTGTCAGCTGGAGTTGCTACTGGATTGGCACTGTCCATTCCATACTTTTGTAGTATGTTTTCAATATACTGTCTCTGATGAAGCATAACATGGTTTTTGTCCTTGTCTTGGATCACTGAGATGCCCAAAATGTAGAATAGCTCACCGATGTCCTTCATTTTGTAGTGTTTCTTCAGAGTGTCCTTTAATGTTTTCATGCTCTCTGCTGATTCGGTAATCAAAATCAGATCATCAACATACACAGCCAATATTTCCAACTCCTGACCTGTTCTAACAAACACACACTGATCTGAAGTACTCTGTGTAAAACCAATACCTTTCATGAACTCTGTAAAAGCTTTGCTCCAGCAACGTGGAGACTGCTTCAGTCCATATATTGACTTGTTTAGTTTGCACACTAGATGTTCCTGCCCAGGTTTGATGTAACCCTCTGGCTGCTCCATGTAGATTTCCTCTTCCAGGTGTCCATTCAAGAATGCAGTCACAACATCCATTTGATGCACATTTAGATTGTTTTGCACAGCAAATGACAACAATGTACGAATTGAACCAAATCGTACAACTGGAGAGAATGTTTCATCATAGTCTGCACCATAAATCTGTGAATATCCTTTGGCAACAAGTCTGCACTTGTATCTTTCCACTTGTCCATCACTGTGATGCTTAACTTTAAAGACCCATTTTGATCCAACTGCTTTACGATCCTTTGGTAGATCCACTAAATCCCATGTGCCATTTTCTAGCAGTGACTCATATTCCAAATCAGCTGCTTCTTTCCACTCCTTTGCATTTAGACTTGACATAGCCTCTTCCAGTGTATTTGGTTCTGTGACACAACATATGTTTGCATAATGATCAACTGTAGCTGCATCAGCAAACTCCTCAAATCCATATCTCTTTGGAGGTCTTCTGATCCGCTGATCTCCTTTTGCAGCCTCACTGGTGACAGTCTCCTCAGTTCTTGTTTGTCTTTCACCCGTGTGTAGTGTCACCTCATTCCCCAAACAGAGATCATTTTCACTTTGTTTGCATTTAAACTCTGTTTCATTGAAGACCACATCTCGTCGAATCAGTATTTTTCTTTTTTCCTCATCCCACAGTCGGTAGCCTTTTGCATTGGTTGCATATCCCAGGAAACGAACTTTCACTGCCTTTTTGTCCAGCTTCTTTCTCTCTGTGTCTGGAACATGAGCATAAGCAACACAACCAAATACTTTCATATGGCTAATGTCTGGTTGTTTTCCATACCATCTCTGATAGGGTGTTTCGTTCTTTAAAGCAGATGTTGGGAGCCTATTCTGTATGTAAGCTGCAGTAGCAACAGCTTCTGCCCAGAATGTGTTTGGCAACTTTGCATGTGACAGCATGCTTCTAGCTGATTCCACTAGAGTTCTGTTTTTTCTCTCTGCAACACCATTTTGCTGTGGTGTGTGTGGTACAGTCATTTCATGGTGGATGCCTTGAGCTTTCAAATATTCTTGAAACTCTTTAGATGTGTATTCTCCACCATTGTCAGTTCTGAGTCTTATTACTCCCTGTCCACATTCATTTGAGAAGATTCTTTCAAACTCTTTGAACTTGCTCAGGACTTCCGTTTTTTCTCTTATGAAATACACTTTACAACATCTGGAGTAGTCATCAATGAAAGTCACAAAGTACTTTTTTCCTCCTAGTGACTCAGTTTGAAAAGGACCACAAACGTCACTATGCACTAATTGCAACTTGCGTTTTGTTTGTATTTCTCCCACTGATTTGTAAGGTTTTCTTGATAATTTGCCCTCAACACAAGCTTCACAAAAAATGTCCTCCTCTTCATTTGTAAAGCTAACTCCTTTTACCAGGTTTTTGACTTTTTTCAGATTTGTAGTGTGACCTAGGCGCTGATGCCACATACTTGCTGGAACTGAAGCAGTTGACGCTCCATGACAGGTTGTGCAGTTTCCCTCGATATCCAGCTGATACAATCCGTCAGATCTTTGTGTTCCCATTCCATGGAGAGTTCCATTCTTTCCTCTTATGTAGCAATGAGTCCTTTTGAACTTCACTATGTTTCCCTTCTTGGCAGCAGCTCCCACTGAGAAAAGGTTCATTGATAATTTGGGAACATACAGCACATCATACATTGTGGCATCTTTTCCATCACTAACTCTGAATGACATTTTCATTGTTATGTTGCCCAGACCTAAAGCCTCAACTACTCTTCCATCGCCGAGTTTCACTGTTTGTGGTTCTGAAAACTCTTGGTAGTTCTGTAAAGCTTCTTTATTCCATGTCATGTGTTTTGACGCACCTGAATCAATTAACCATTCTTCTTGTTGTGCATCACTTTTACATGACTCATTTACAACAAAAGCTCCCTCAAATGTGTCCTCTTTGTCCTTATATACCACGCTTTTAGCCTTGTGGGCTTTATATTTCTTTTTAATGCTTGGACAGTCACGCTTGATATGTCCTTCCTTCCCACATTTGTAACATCTCCATGAGTCGGATCTGTTTGCTCCCACTGTTTGTGATCCACTCTGTTCATTTCTATGCATCTGAGATGACATCGCTGATACACTACTGGACACAGTGGTGTTGTCAGTAAGGACTCGCTTTTGTTCCTCATTTATCAAGGCTTGTTGAACAAACTGTAATGTCAGACTGTCCATCTTTGTCTCCAAAGCAGTAACAACAGTTGCATAGCTGGGTGGCAAACTACCTAGAAGGGTGACAATTTGATCTTCCTCTTCAATTACAGAACCTATTGCCCCTAGCTGATCAGTAAGTTCCTTCATCCTTTTTAAATGATCATTGAGATGTTCTCCTTCCTTCATTTCACACCGGAAGTACTTCTTCTTCAGAAATAGCTTGTTAGCAACAGTATCTCTTTCAAACTGTGCTTTTAGCATCTCCCATGCTTCTTTGGGGGTCTTACAGTTCGTTATCAAGTACAATTGGGGTGTACTTACATTCAGTACCAGCACTGAAAATGCCTTTTCCTTCTTCCGTTCAAATTCAGCTCGTGCTTGGGCATTAGCATCCGCAGCTAACTGCTCCGTCTCCTGTACCATACCCCACAGTCCTTTGGCCTTCAACAGGTGCTCCAGTTGAAATTTCCACGTTGCCCAATTCTCCGGTCCGCTCAGCTTGTCAATAAACAGTCTATCTTCCATTGTGAATCCCACAATTCTGTTTATGACCCCAAAAGAAAACGTGTTAGCAGCTTCCCTTGGCGACCTCTGGGCCCATAACCTGATGTTTTTAACGAACACCTTTTTATTATGTGTAATGCACAAACACACCAACAGAGGGCAGTAATATCCCTTCAACATACATTGTAAAAGTACTATTACAACAAGGCTTTCTTACATTAATAGGAGGCAAAAAGAGTTTTGACAGTGTTTTGCTGGATGACATAAATTTGTGTCTGTTTTTGTGTCTGCCTGTTTAACTGAGCGAGTTTGAATCTGTTAGCCTTTAAAAAACTTTGTGGTGGCTATAATGCAGGAGTGAAGTGAGCATATCAGGATTTGGGTTAGTGTTAGCGGTGCGGTATGTATCCACTCCTGGAAACCCCAAAATGGAAAAGCTCCTAACAGAAAAACGGTTCCTGAAACAAAATCCAACCCTAGACAGGTTGTTGTTGAACTAGGCAATGGTAAGAAGGTAAGGCGACATTTAATTGTCCAGAACTATCCTTTTAATGATCATCAGGCACGTCAGCAGACTGCAGTCAAGAGCTGCTTCAGCAGCAGCATGGGAAGCTTCCTCTCAACAGCAGATAAAGCAGAGTAATAAAGCCTTCTGCAGGAGGTCATGAACGCTGCTGCTTCATGATTGCTTCCTGAGCTGCAGGGCAACAATCAATCCGCTCTGTTCTCCTCTCTCCCTTTTTTTTCACCTTATTTATATCCCTCTTTCCTCCACACCTCTACCTGCTGCTGCCTTTGAATTTATCTCTGCGTTTTTACAAATTTTCTTTCTCCTTTCTTCTGTACTCTCGAGACAACTCATGCACTTTAAAAGATGATTATTGTCTCTTGTGTTTGTGTATTTTTTCCTGTGGATTCTTTGTCTGACAAGAGAGCAGAACTTCATATTTTTTTGTGTAAAATTAAACTTTTGAAGCCTGTGTTGATTACACGAGCCTCACTTCTTGTCAAATCAGTGGAGAAATCCTGTAAATTATCTGCCGCTGTGATAATTTCACAGGCTCCCTCCTGGTGTTCATAAATTTCGATACAAGATAAAGGTTCTTGCCAAGGTTGTGATTCTATTATGCTACAGTACACTTCTTTATTCATCCCATCTCTGATTCCCACCTCTCTCAAATATGTTTTCCTCTTTGCTGTAGCAGTTACCGCAGCCTCTTCTTTTGGTAGATTTTTTCACCGATGTTTCCTTGTATGCCTTCCTCCTCCTTCTGCATTTGCCGTACTCTTTTTTTCATCCAGCCTACAGTGTTTTCCCTTCCTTTGGAATCAGTGTTATTTTTCTTTCAGAGGACATGTCCATAGGCATAGGTCCCACATCCTCTTCATGTAACGCTATTCTCTGGGGTTACAAATTCTCATCTTTTGTCCATTTATGCCTCTTTGTTCCAGTAACCACTTCTCATATGTAGGTCCTGTATGTACTGATGTGGAACTTGATAACCCAGGCAACATCCAATCTGGTATGGCTTTAGCTGTAATATATATATATATATATATATATATATATTATTTTTTTATCATATTCTGATGTAAGCTATGTCAGTAGCATTTAAGGCCTACCCTGGTAACCTTTGTTAGATGCATGCCCAAATTGGGATTTGAACCAATGAGATGATTCACACCAGCTCTCCAAAGAAGCTAACTGTACTCATCTGCTAATGGATAAGACGCACCTATAATGGCTAAATAAAGGCTGGATGGTCCTGATCCCCAACGGTCCCCTGAAGCAATTGATATCATTCTACCACAACACGTTCTCACTCCCAAAGCGTAACATTTTACGCTAGGTCACAAATCGTCAACATATTACATTTTCGGCTACCCACCACGTTCCTAAATGACGACCTCGGAAAAATGAGGAAATATGAGAACCGTATGGACTCAATCTACACATGTTCGCTCTTTTTCTTCAAATCGCTTAGAAACACGCTATTTAACATCATTAAAGTCCTGGTTAAGATCAGGAAAAAGGTTATGGTTAGGGCTAGGGATAAGGTTAGGTTTAGGGCTGGAATACAGGGCTGGAACGTCTATTACCGCAGGAGCGTCATTGCACTGGATTTCAGCCATAACCCGCCGCGTACCATAAGAACGCCGAAGGTCTCCTTTTGCGTTCATCAGGAACGCCGCGGGACGTGACAAAACGTCGGCATGTTACGCCTCGGGAGTGAGAACAGGCTGTCTACCAATAACCTGCCTTAGCACCTCATGGAAGCTCCTGTCAGCCATCATAGCAGATAAGATAAACAGGTACATGGTTCAATACATGAGTGAGGCCCTGATAGGAATTGAATTGACTTAAAAGAAAATTCTAAGACTCAGTGTTTCACACATGGATCCCATCCAGCCATTGTTTTCTGCTTCTCTTTATGAGGGTTGCAGGGGAGCTGGAGCCTATCCCAGCTACCAGCACCTTGAGACTGTACGCTAAGAGGAGGAAGGAAGCTGGCAACTAGTGAGTATTAAACAACAAAGATCCATGAGTGCATCAGAAAGAAGATCATAACTGATCACGTGCTTAGTGAATACCTCAGGCAGCAGTAACACAAAAAAGAAGAGGAGCAATCATAGAAGGATAGGCCTCTGCACAGCAGACAAATAGAAGACGGGATAGAAATGGCTGATATTGAAAAAAGACTACCAACCAGAGATGGGTAATCTTTACAGCACAATAGAGGCCGGGGTCTACTCTGAGCAGATCAATAGAGGCTGGGGCCTACCACTTTGCAGAGTCTGCATTTGGCAAGAGCCCAGAGACAATCCTGCACATAGATCAAAATTGGATACGCACCCTACAGTGGTTAAGAATGACCATGCTGAGCTTCTGTGGGATACAGATGGACAAACTGGACAAACCAACCAGACATAGTAGTGGTGGACAAGCAGAGGAAGAAGGTGGTAGTGACAGATATAATTATAACATGTGATAGCATAAAACTGGGTGAGAAGCTCCAGTAGGAATCATTCCAGTTCCCAGGAATGAGATCTCTGTCTAGAAAAGTGCAATCCTAGGGACAGCAAAACTAATGCTATATACAAGGATGTATGGTATCCTTATATCCTTCAAGCTCAGGGGCTTGAGGGTCTTGCGTTGCTGTTCCTAGATTGCACTCTTCCAGACAGATATCTCAGATGTCGTCGCTGGGATCTGCTGGAGCCACTCGTGAAGTGTGGGGTCATTGCGCCAAGTACTCAGATTACCATGGGGACAACTTTTGCCTTACTCTCATTATCTTCTCTCATTCCTCTTTCAGTCTTTGGTATTTCTCAAGCTTCTCAAGATCCCTCATGCTGTTGTTGCTATCACTTGGTATAGCCACATGTGTCTCTATGGCTGTCTTCCTCTGTGTGTCCACCACTACTATGTCCAGTTGGTTACTCATCACGAGTTTGTCCATCTGTAACTGAAAGTCCCACAGGATCTTAGCTTGGTCGTTTTCAATCACCCTGGGAAGCGTAACCCATTTTGACCTTGAAACTTCCATATTCAGTCCCACTTGGCACAGATACTTGTGTGTATGCCTGCAGCGATACTGATTAATTGATTGAGTGATTGACTGACTGCCTGAAAAGCAATGGAAACCTATCAGAAACCCTTAATCAATATATGCTGGCAGTTTAAATTAAGGGAAAGGCATTACTTCACCATGGCACTGATCTTTCTTTCTCTACATTTCACCCAAGTGAGTTATATATATGTTGACTTTTCTGTGACGTACAGAGAAAAAAAAAGAAAACAAAACTCACTAGAAGCCTCCCTTTGGCAGAGATAAAAACGAGGTTTTGGCAATGTCTGCAAGACACAGTATTATCATTGTCTGGCAAGGAGGAAAATTGTGTCTGTCAGCATGCTCAGTTATAATGAGCCTCTTCGACACACAGAAATGCATATTTGCCATCAGAATTAAAGCAAACACACAGACTAGTTCATTAAGCGAGACAAAAGGGAGGCTGTGCAAGCGATACAGCAGAAATTTGTTATCTAAACTAAACAAAACACAGTAAAACAATAGATTGGGGAAATTAGCAAAGTCAGTGACTGAAGCAGTAGCGATAGATTGGACATGTGAGAAAGGTGAGGGGAAAATGGGAATTTAGAACGGTACCAAATGTGAAAAAGAACAGGTTGTAGTGACTACACGCTGAGAAGATAAGAGAAAGTGAACCAATTAACAAACCTTTATAGCCGGGAGCATTCATATATAATGTCCATTTATATGGTTGCTCTCCTTGACCTGAGAGACACAATTTTTGCTGTCAAGCCTGCCAGCCTGCCTTACCCCTTTGCATACTGAAATCCAAACCCAATTTGACATTACAATGCATGCAGAATATAGATAACAATGCATTTAAGTTTATACGCTAATACATCAGATGTTTGTGTTCAGATTATGCAAATAGGTACAGTTCAAACTGTCAGTCACAATGTAGGACTATCCTAAAGGAAACCCTTTAATGCTTTATCCCTTTATGACCCCTGGAACTCATTGGGGATCATAATTCAAAAAATTTATATAACTTTGTATTAAATAAGATAGGGATGCACTGATACCGATACTGGTACCAAAACTCAGGTTTTGGAAAAGCGATGAAAAATGTCAAGAGAAAATCCACCGATACTGGTATCGGTATCGGGGCCGATACTGTAAAATGTGTGTGTACTCATACTCGTAAAAGTTAACCGATACCATGAACCGATACTAACTTATTTCATTAATCAGAGGGTGGCTTGTCATTTCTGTTGTAGTTTTTTAGATTGGCCACTAGGGGGACATCCCGCGCTAAACAGGCACAGGGTTAGACGAGTGAGACTGGCAGCTCCAGATAAAAAAGAGAAACTGGAGGCTGCTGTAGCTAGGCTAAACAAAATGTCAGCAGTGTGGACCGGAACAGCCAACTTTAACTCAGGTTTTGGAAAAGCGATGAAAAATGTCAAGAGAAAATCCACGGGCAGTTAAAATAACAGAGGCTCTGACTCATTTTATTGCTCTGGATGACCAGCCAATGCCGGTCGTGGAAAATCAGGGAGATAATGGTGCCAAAACTTTCTGAAGAGGTAAAGACAAGCAGTGTGCGCGATGTCAGTTCTTGGTTTAACAGCACAGTGGACTGATGATCCACGGGCAGATGAGGAGTTTGTTCGTCAATGCCGAATACTTAAGTTATTTTGTTTGTTTGTTTACAATATGGACACTCTGCAACAATTTAAAAGTTTATTTTATTCTCAAACCTAATTTGTATTTATTTTATTCCAAACAGAAGTGTTTATTTATTATTCTGAAAGCTCGAGACAGTGCCAATAGTTCAGTGATATTTTGTAAAATTACAATGTGGAGACTCTGCAATAATTTAACAGAAGTGCTTATTTTTCACTTGAAATTTTTTTGTGGTCATTTTTATTAAGATTTTATTTTTTATCGGCAGAGAATAAAATAAAACCTGTCTTCCAATTCATTGTATTTGTGTGTGTGTGTGGTAGAAGTATCGGTTTTTGTACTCGGTATCGGCAAGTACTCAGATCCAAGTATCGGATCGTATCGGTTTGAAAAAATTGGTATCGTTGCATCCCTAAAATAAGACATTTACCAAGCTAGCCATTGTGACCATAAACTCAACAGAAGTAAGCAAGAAGTCAGTGGTCACTTTCTCGTAGAGTTCTTTCAGAAGGCGCTGACCAAAGACTGCAGGTTTGGAACAGATACATCTACATTGGTTACATTTTTCAAACATGCCAGCTCTTGCCACGCTTATATGCGTGTACCCACGCTGCTGTCGTTCCTGGTATAAATGCTGGTGAGTCTCAGTTACACAGAAAGCTACTGGTGTGTCTCATCACTATGTGATACATCAGGATACGTAATGAGGTAACTTATCAAAATAAAACATGTACGGCTGCAGTTGTGAGGGCCAATATTTTAAACTATGCTATGATCTTTTCCTAATGCAACAGGAGGCTTTTAGTACATAAGCCTAACCAGCAAAAGACATCAAAGTGAAGAATTAGTTACAAAGAAACAAATCAGCCAGGCGGCAAAAAACACAAATGTCATAAAGGCATCCTGTGGCTGAGAGTTCAGGGCTTCCATCCATCCATCCATTCGCTTCCGCTTGTCCTTTTTCAGGGTCGCGGGGGGCGCTGGAGCCTATCCCAGCTGTCATAGGGCGAGAGGTTGGGTACACCCTGGACAGGTCGCCAGTCTGTCACAGGGCCAACACACAGGGACAGACAACCATTCGCACTCACATTCACTCACACATTCACACCTAGTGACAATTTGGATTATCCAATTAACCTATCCCCACAAGCTGCATGTCTTTGGACGGTGGGAGGAAGCCGGAGTACCCGGAGGGAACCCACGCAAACACGGGGAGAACATGCAAACTCCACACAGAAAGATCCCGGCCTGATGGTGGACCTTCTTGCTGTGCGGCAACAGTACTAACCACCCTGCCACCGTGCTGCCGTTTTCACTTTTAACTCTTTTCAGCATCTTTTTAATTAAAAAAATACAAAATGATGTCCTACTATTTGTGCACAGATGAAACAATCTACTAATGGAAACAAAAGAGTTTTACTCTTAATTTTGAACGGCCGTTCAAAGTGTGTATTTGCTCTTCACGTGTCCCTCATCTTTCTTTAGCTAAATGCATCCAAAGCTAAACAGTCATTTTAAAAACTTTCATATATTTTTTCCTTCTTAAATACTACCACAAAACCTGTCTGTCATCATGATGTTCAGGACTTTTACAACAAAAATAAGCAGCTGGAACTTTGCATAAAGGGTTCACTTTAAGTCATTTTGTATAGTATGACAGCACGTTTTTAAACTATGCACTTTTGAAGGGAAATGACAAATTGACAGAAAATGCGAAATGTCCCCAAAGTAGGGTGCTCTTTGTTCCGTTTGCATGATATCTTATAGAAGGGATGCGTTGGACTGAAGCAAATGAAACAGGTGCTCTCATAGTCATCGTGTTTGCATGCCAGGAAATAAGCACATTTCTTTTTTGAAAAAGTTATTCTTGCACTTTGGCACTTTAGAGTCATGGTATATCAAGAAAGTAAATCATCGTCATCAGCTTGTTGTACATGTCACTGACTTGCAGTATTATTTGCATCATCAGTATGCACGCCCCCTGTTTCATATTCTGCCATTAGGTGTTGTGTTGCAAATGCATAACAGTGTATTTCAAGGTCTCACTCCATAATTTATGACCCCCACCCTCCAGCACTGACTCAGCAGGTGTCTCAATATGTTGAATGTATAACTTGGCCTACTGTGAATAAACACAGGGAAATGAACTGTGTGCCTTTCACTGTTTTCATTTCATTTGTTTCACACTGTTCTCAGGCACGCCATTATCAAACAGCCTCCACCCTCTTTGAATACATCTGACAAAACAACATAGCTTCAGATGGGACACGAGGAGGTGGTGTTTCACAATGTGTATGTGTGGAGAAAATGTGTGCATTGAACTTTGAGAAAAATGCAAGATAAGTGCTTTTAAACAAGAGGTGTGTTACCAAGTCATTGTCAGCTGGACTGTTTTGATACACTGTTCCAAAAAATAGTAATGTCAAAGTATCTTACTTTTTTACAGTTTTGTACTGTCTTTCTAGAATATCATTACATTTACATAAGTAGACTGTGATTTTACATGTCAAAGGTAAAATAACATAACATCACTGTAAATATAGTAAAACACAATTTACTTGTTTTTTAAATATATTTTTTGTACATATGCATATTTAGATTGTAAAAATACATTCAGAAATGTATCATAATTTCACAAATGTTTGTCTGTTATGTGAGAGAATGATCTGTTAAATTCAAATGTAATACTATGGAAATATATATAAAATGATCAAAAATTAATGAGAATAATCAATAATTAAAGGAGTATTTGAATTATAAATTTGCTGAAAATTACATGTCATCTAGGTCTGATTCAATAATTCAGAGGTAACAAGTGAAAATATAACTAATAGGAATAAAAACTAAAAAAACATATAAAACATATCACGGCCACGCTGTGCTAATTATATATTAAAAAAAATAAAGGTAGAGGTAGGAATTGCAATTAATATGAATCTCAAAGTATTCACAACATTCCTGAACAGAAATAGGCCTCTGCACCTGGGGTGAGGGTGTGGCCATGAAAACAATGTGACATGCCATTGGATGTTGGGACACATAATAACATGACGCTAAGCATCGGCCAATGAATGTGAACTAACAACCAAAAGATCGCGGGTATGGCAGCACTGTAGGAAAATCCTAATATAAAAGTATTTTACTGCATTTTACAGTTTTGTTCTGTTCTTCTAGAACATCATTAAAGTTACGTAAATAGACTTTGACTTCACATTTCAAATGTAAATTAACATTAAATCACTGTAATGTAATAAAACATAATTGTCATGAGTATTAAATGTATCTGTCTGTACATATGCATATTTAGATACAGATTCACAAATGTATCCTGGTTTCACAAATATCTGTCCGTTATTTGAAAGATCGAACTGTTGAATTCAAATGTAATGCTATGGAAAAGTATATAACATGATTCCTATAAGCTTGTGTTACATCACATAAGTATTATTATCATTGCTGTTTAGGGCGATCGTGGCTCAAGAGTTGGCAGTTAGCCTTGTGATCAGAAGGTTGCCGGTTCGAGCCCCGGCTCGGACACTCTCCATCGTTGTGCCCGTGGTCAAGACTCTTCGCCTACTGGTGTTGGCCAGAGGGGACGATGGTGCGATATGGCAGCCTCGCCTCTGTCAGTCTGTCCCAGGGCATGCAGTCCATTATTATTTAAACTAACTGTTAACTGTATATTTCTGTACATTTACGTATTATGATTCATATTGCCACATTCATTGACCTTGTTTATAGGTAATTTCATTGTTTGATCACGTTAAAATGTTCCTAATTTAATGTCTAAAAACACTTGGAAAAGGCAGAATCCCATGTAAAATTAGTGCAACAAACTTTCATTACTGAAAATAACCGTATTTTCATGAGAAAGTTATTTTCTGTATTTACGGTAGTGTTTTGGCGCCCCAGCCGCCGGAATATTACCGTTTTTTTAAGATGCTTTTTTTTAACAGTGTAGATATGGTATTCGTGACTCAGAGTTTCGCCTAGGTGCCCCATATTTTAGGATTTTAACAAATACTGCCAGTTTATTAGCCAGCTGTCCTTCTTATGTTTTCCCTACTGGCAGGCTCACTAGCCAGATTGCTATCATGGCAGTCTTGTCACATCATTAGACGGACACCACCTCTGTCATCTTGGACGGCAGTAGTAGTCCAAGTTCTGTTCTTCAGCTTAAGGCTACTCTAACCAGGACCTAAAACAGGTGGAGAGTTAAACATAGTGAAAAAGGTAGGTAAAGAAGAAATTCTACAACTTGTGTTTTCTTCCCTTGAAAAATGTTACAGATGTTGTGAAAAGGAGTTTCTGTTTAAAAAGTGCTTAATTATTTAATTATTTATTTGTAACCTTTCCTGTCTGGCAGCTTCAGCAAGCAGAATCATGATCTGAATGTCCTGTTGTGTCCCAGCAACTATAATATCCAAATATCCAAATAGCAAATATCCCCATATCCCAAAGGAAGAACAACACTCGGTGTATAAACGCTCAATCAACAATCTCATTATTCCATACAACACTTTGAGCATTAACGTCTAGATGGGAGATGGAGGGTGTCCGCCAGATCTCGAAGTGTCTGACCGTTCCTCGCATTCTTATAGCGTCAGCCCCCCTCCAAAGTCATAAAACCTAAACATTCTTCCTCTCTCAGTGAGCCTGTTATGACCTTGGCTTCCTGTGCAGTATGTTCTGTTCTTTTCTAATCAGACAAATAAGGCCACGATTCTCTGAAAACAGTATTTCTTATAAATCAGCAGTATAATGCATCATAAAACAATGTAATTCATTCACAATAAATCAGCAGTCTAATGTAATACAAACCAGTCTAATAAGTGTAATAGTTATCACCTTCTTCTAAGTCAGGAGAATAATGCAAACTAAAACTACATAATGATTTCACAATCTTAAATTAGAGGTATAACGTGGCATGGGACAGTATAATAATCTCACAATACTTCATAATGATTCTGAGAAGCTACAACATTATCCCCCATGAGCCAGAGGCAGACAGAAAAAGGCCCAGGAGACCTGGGTTGTCTGCAGGCCTCCAAGAGTACTAACCACCCAAGGCCACATGTCCCAACAACAACCATGTGTCCACCACAGCAGAAGGACGAGGAAACCCCCAGAAGGAGCCCCCTCAGCCAATGGGTTAGAGTCAATGGGCAGTCAACTCCATCAAGGCCATCCAAGCATGAGGCAAAGACAGGACTACAGTTCCCCAAGCACCCGAGAACAGCCAGACACCTGCCCGACACCTGGCAGAGACTGTTTACCAGTATGTTAACCTTTTTACTTGTTTGTGCCTATTTTACCTTGCTTACATGCTCTTATTTTTGTCCCACTTTGTCAGTTCTCATACCTCTAATTAGTACCTGGGAATTTCCCAGTACTCTGCACCAGTCCCAACTGCAACTTTAGGCCTACATCTATGGTTATTCCACCTGATATTGTCTTTCAAGAAACAGGGTCAAATCTAACCGAAGATGTGATTCCTGCTAATGAATCACTGTATCGATGCAGAATGCCCACTGAAACTAGTTCATGCATTTATTACTTCCAGGCTGGACGACTGTAATTCATTATTATCAGGATGTCCAAAAAACTCACTGAAAAGCCTTCAGCTAATCCAAAATGCTGCAGCAAGAATCCTGACAGGGACTAGAAAGAGAGAGCATATTTCTCCTGTTTTGGCTTCCCTTCATTGGCTTCCTGTTAAATCCAGAATTCAAAATCCTGCTCCTCACATACAAGGTCTTAAATAATCAGGCCCCATCTTATCTTAATGACCTTGTAGTACCATATCACCCTATTAGAGCACTTCGCTCTCACTCTGCAGGCCTACTTGTTGTTCCTAGAGTATTTAAAAGTAGAATGGGAGGGAGAGCCTTCAGTTTTCAGGCCCCTCTTCTGTGGAACCAGCTTCCAGTTTGGATTCAGGAGACAGACACTATCTCTACTTTGAAGATTAGGCTTAAAACTTTCCTTTTTTGCTAAAGCATATAGTTAGGGCTGGACCAGGTGACCCTGAATCCTCCCTTAGTTATGCTGCAATAGACGTAGGCTGCCGGGGGATTCCCATGATGCATTGAGTTTTTCCTTTCCAGTCACCTTTCTCGCTCACTATGTGTTAATAGACCTCTCTGTATTGAATCATATCTGTTATTAATCTCTGTCTCTCTTCCACAGCATGTCTTTATCCTGTCTTCCTTCTCTCACCCCAACCGGTCGCAGCAGATGGCCCCGCCCCTCCCTGAGCCTGGTTCTGCTGGAGGTTTCTTCCTGTTAAAAGGGAGTTTTTCCTTCCCACTGTCGCCAAAGTGCTTGCTCATAGGGGGTCATATGATTGTTGGGTTTTTCTCTGTATCTATGAAGCGCCTTGAGGCGACTTTTGTTGTGATTTGGCGCTATATAAATAAAATTGAATTGAATTGAATTGAATTGATGTAGGATGCCCCCTTGTTTTTACTAGCTACTTTATGTTAAGGTGAACCAAAAAGACTGACACCACAGTGTTCTTCTAGCTAACTGAGAATGCTGCGTGCAACATGCATTTGGGACAAAATATGGAAGTATGAGAATGCTATTATCTTTATATGCCATTCATTTGAAATGTATTTGCAGACATGGTTTACAAGGCCTAGAGTAAGTGCACGAGTGCAGGCTCGACCCTGCCAGTCGGGTTGCAGCATTACAAAAAGGCTCAAACAATTAAAGTAAGAAGCTTGATGATGAGTTTCATAGACTTGTTAAATTTGCCTGTATAAATGGAGCAGAGTAAATACAAAGGAGGTGGCGCTGTTACATTAGATGAGTGAGCTCTGATTTAAAGTGAAGCATTTCATCAACACTGAACATTTTTTGAACGACATTAAAATAGTTCACATCTTAAATTCTCTGAGACAAGACAAAGTAAAAAACAACAACTTTTCTTTCAGGCAGTCTGTGCATGATCTCCGTTCTGAAATTAGGCTGTTTTTCTTCCTAGAAGAATACAAATAAGTGCTTTAAATCACAAATGATGCCTAATGACTTGGAGATCATTAAATCTTGATCTTTATAGCTGTATTATTTAATGCAAGGAGCATGCTCACCTTCAGCACATCACGCGCCTTTGATGTCTTGCCTTTCTTGTATCCCAAGGGAAGAAAGATGTTTGTTTGTTATTTTTATAAGAATGCACGGCAGTAAAAATTAATTGTATCATAATCCTGGCAGCTTTGACCACTTAAGAACGCGTTTGACAGACATTGCACTTGGATGGGACTCACAAAATCTGTTAATGCATTGTTTTGTTTTCCAGTCAAAATGCAGCAACTAATGTACATTTTATGGTTAATCAGCCAAACATTAATTCCTCAACAACTACTGGATTGATTGTCAGGAAAAAGGGGAAATATTGCATGACCTGTCTCCACTATTTAACTTGAAAAGCAAGCGATGTGTGATGATAACCAATGAAATTAATACTATGTTGTACATAAATTGATTCATGGCTGCTACTTTTAATCATTAGAATAAAAGGAGACCGCTGTAGGCATTAACTAAGAGGTGCAGTGAAATGCTAGTAATGAAACTGAAATAAGTTATTTCTGCAGTTGGCCTTGTTGCATATGTGCTGGTAAGAGTTTACCTTTGAAGAATTTAGGGAGGAGAGTATTCAAATGAATAACTCAACCTATCCTATAAATGTTGGCAGTTGGCAATTTACTGCAAACTGTGCAATGATTTAACACTGACAAAAAGCATGTTTCAGTGGGACATGGCTCAGTCACAGTGGGACTGTGCCTGGCTTCAGGACAAGGAGATGAATCTGAGCAGCAAGAAGAAATATGGAGGGTTTGCCCTAGTTGTGTTATTCTGGACATGTTGTGCAAGGAAGAGTTTCTGTCGCACTGGTCGTTAGAATGTATCCATATTACTTTCCAAGGGAAGTTGTCATTGGTGTTGCTGTTATAATCCAGTTTGGATCAAAACACTCTTTGGAGTCCTTCATCAGCAGACACAGAGAAAACCTGCTGGACATGCAGCTGAACACTCAGCTCTGCTGCCACAAAGACCAATACAGGACATCTTTACATCAAAACTTTCCTTTTTGCTAAAGCATATAGTTAGGGCTGGACCAGGTGACCCTGAATCCTCCCTTAGTTATGCTGCAATAGATGTAGGCTGCCGGGGGATTCCCATGATGCATTGAGTTTTTCCTTTCCAGTCACCTTTCTCACTCACTATGTGTTAATAGACCTCTCTGCATTGAATCATATCTGTTATTAACCTCTGTCTCTCTTCCACAGCATGTCTTTATCCTGTCTTCCTTCTCTCACCCCAACCAATCACAGCAGATGGCCCCTCCCCTCCCTGAGCCTGGTTCTGCCGGAGGTTTCTTCCTGTTAAAAGGGAGTTTTTCCTTCCCACTGTTGCCAAAGTGCTGCTCATAGGGGGTCATATGATTGTTGGGTTTTTCTCTGTATCTATGAAGCGCCTTGAGGCGACTTTTGTTGTGATTTGGCGCTATATAAATAAAATTGAATTGAATTGAATTGAATCTTTACCACCTCATTTAGGTTTTCATTCATTGACTCATGTTTTTAAATATTTCTGGCTGACCTGACACAGTCATTTCCCAACTCTTGGGATAAATAGAGAACTTCGTCTTTTTCTGGACACATTTGCACCTAATATAGTACAAGTACTTGTTGGATGGATAATAGGTACTTGATGAAGATGCACACAAGACAAACTCAAATGTTAAAATATATGTATTAATGGGAATCGTGTTAAATTAATGTATACAAGTATGTACAGTATACAGTATAAAGTGATATCACCAAATATAATTTAATTTCTATAATTAGATTTTTTCATTTTAATAATTTTTTGTAATGCTCTAAATGTGTACTTTTGTTCAGTATTCAACCAACTGCATAAACCGATAAGTATGAGTTTGGGAGTAAAGTGTGCTCCAGGTATACACAACACAATGTGCATGAACTAAATAAATAAAAGCATAAAGGGAGCTTTTGATTGATTGGTCCAATGTTGTAGTTTCAGTATTACTTTGGGGAGTATGGCAAGTCCAAGCAAGACGAAACCACATTCATGAAAACTGCCAGTAGCTGTTTTAGATACGGGTGACACGGGCGGTTGCCCGGGGCGGCATCATGGTGGGGGGCGGCATCACGGGCATCGGCAAAAAAGTAAAAATAAAAATTGCTCATACGTCATGCCAGTGCATATCGGGAATGTCATAGGCACAGATCGGTTTTCTATCACCCATTTGCTGGGAGTAAGAGCGCCCTTCGTTTGCGAGGTGCGCCTGCTGCTTGTGGTACAGGGAGGAGAGGGCGGGGCGGCGGGGGATTCTCTGACCGGCTGGAGCAGCATCTAATAACCAACTCGCAAAATAAAATAAAATTAAAACAAACCAACAAACACGAAACACCAGACATCATGATACAGACTTATAATTTGCACCGATGTTTTTTCGAAATTCTATACACGAAAAGTGAGCGCGAGCCCTCGGTGCGCCTGCTCGCTGCTGAAGTCAAAGTAAACTTTATTGTCATCTCCGCTACATACAGTCCAGTATATAGAGAGACGAGACGACGAGGCTCCAGTTACAGCAGTGCAAGTAAACAAACAATAAGAAGAGTAAGAAAATAAATATACACTTTAGGACTCGGGGTAAAGGGATCAATAACAATTTAAAATTTATAATTTACAGTTTGATGATTTCAAGTCTCACACACAAGCCGTTGTTCGCCCAGGTCGCCAAACAGGCTAGGACCGCCACTGAAAACTGCTGTGTGGGCTATTTTAAATGCATGAAATAAAATGAATGGTAATGAATACACATATGATGCAAATTACTGCAGAGTTTGCAAATGTAGCATTACATCATTTACAAGGATACAAAGGCCATGTGGCCTGTGGATAATCCACATCAAAATAACACAGCCGCCTCACTGGTATAAAAAGTCAAAATGTGCACAGTAGCAGATATGCTCTGGACAAAAGTACTGTACTTCCTGCACAGTACATGGGAGCAGTTTGGATATTGAAACCAGTGCTTGAAGCTCCTGTCACACAGTGTTTCTGCTGTCAATACCAGAGGAGGTTTGGAACTGCAGTTATTTGGAGTTACTGAGTCAGCAGAGTGTTGATAAAAGACAAAAAAACCTAAAAACTGTTCAGTCAGGCCATCTGCGGTGATTTATATTTAGTAGCATGGCTCTGTTCTCGGACCTTCCTTCTTTTCAATGCAAAAGCCAGAGGCAGGGAGTGCAAGAGACCCCATCCCACTAGTGACATCAGATATGACATAGGTTATGTCAGCATGAAGAAAAGAGTTAATTCAATTCAATTCAATTCAGTTCAATTCAATTCAATTCAATTCAATTCAATTTTATTTATATAGCACCAAATCACAACAAAAGTCACCTCAAGGCGCTTCATAGATACAGAGAAAAACCCAACAATCATATGACCCCTATGAGCAGCACTTTGGCGACAGTGGGAAGGAAAAACTCCCTTTTAACAGGAAGAAACCTCCAGCAGAACCAGGCTCAGGGAGGGGCGGGGCCATCTGCTGCGACCGGTTGGGGTGAGAGAAGGAAGACAGGATAAAGACATGCTGTGGAAGAGAGACAGAGATTAATAACAGATATGATTCAATGCAGAGAGGTCTGTTAACACATAGTGAGTGAGAAAGGTGACTGGAAACAGTTAGAGGTACAAAATGGCTTGTAAAAGCTCAGGAACTGTGAACAGGCTAACGTAGCATAATCATCAATTAATGTGCCCATATGAGTTTTTGGAACTGCATGTGTAGACGGGGATATGCTGAAACTTTGTGGGATACTATCCTTAAATATTTAAATAATTTTGTTTGGATAAAAGTTGATATTACACATTGTAGCATTGTTTGTCGTTCGACTACTCGTTTGTCTTTCCCTCAGGACAGAACAAATACAACCACATTGTCTTTGTAATTGCTAAGTGAGCATTTAACACAGATTATCCATCCATCCATCCATCCATCTTCATCCGCTTTGTCCGGGGCCGGGTCGCGGGGGCAGCAGCCTAAGCAAAGAGGCCCAGACCTCCCTCTCCCCAGCCACCTCCTCCAGCTCATCCGGGGGAACACCAAGGCGTTCCCAGGCCAGCCGAGAGATATAATCTCTCCAGCGTGTCCTGGGTCTGCCCCGGGGCCTCCTCCCGGTGGGACATGCCTGGAACACCTCACCCAGGAGGCGCCCAGGGGGCATCCTTACCAGATGCCCAAACCACCTCAGCTGGCTCCTTTCGATGTGGAGCAGCAGCGGCTCTACTCTGAGCCCCTCCCGGATGGCCGAACTTCTCACCCTATCTCTAAGGGAGATGCCAGCCACCCTTCGGAGGAAGCTCATTTCCGCCGCTTGTATCCGCGATCTCGTCCTTTCGGTCACTACCCACAGCTCGTGGCCATAGGTGAGGGTAGGGACGTAGATCGACCGGTAAATTGAGAGCTTCGCTTTTACACTCAGCTCCCTCTTCACCACGACGGACCGGTGCAGCGTCTGCATTACTGCAGCTGCAGCCCCAATCCGTCTGTCGATCTCCGGCTCCCTTCTCCCATCACTCGCGAACAAGACCCCGAGATACTTGAACTCCTCCACTTGGGGCAGGACCTCATCCCCGACCCGGAGTGGGCACTCCACCCTTTTCCGGCTGAGAACCATGGCCTCAGATTTGGAGGTGCTGATCCTCATTCCCGCTGCGTCACACTCGGCTGCGAACCGCTCCAGTGCGAGCTGGAGGCCCTCACCCGATGAAGCCAACAGAACCACATCATCCGCAAAGATCAGAGATGAGATCCTGAGGCCACCAAAGCGAAAGCCCTCCGCCACTTGGCTGCGCCTAGAAATCCTGTCCATAAAAATTATGAACAGAACCGGTGACAAAGGGCAGCCCTGGCGGAGCCCATCACCCACCGGGAACGAGTCCGACTTATTGCCGGCAATGCGAACCAAGCTCTTGCAACGGTTGTATAGGGATTGAATGGCCCGTAGCAATGGGCCAGACACCCCATACTCCCGCAACACCTCCCACAGGACACCCCGAGGGACACGGTCGAATGCCTTCTCCAAGTCCACAAAACACATGTAGACTGGTTGGGCAAACTCCCATGCACCCTCAAGTATCCTCGAGAGGATAAAGAGCTGGTCCAGTGTTCCGCGACCAGGACGAAAACCGCATTGTTCCTCCTGCATCAGAGGTTCGACTAGCGGACGAACTCTCCTTTCCAGCACCCTGGCATAGACTTTCCCGGGGAGGCTGAGGAGTGTGATCCCCCTGTAGTTGGAACACACCCTCCGGTCCCCCTTCTTAAAGATGGGGACCACCACCCCGGTCTGCCAATCCACGGGTACTGCCCCTGATCTCCACGCAACATTGCAGAGGCGTGTCAGCCAGGACAGCCCTACAACGTCCAGAGCCTTCAGGAACTCGGGGCGGACCTCATCAACACCAGGGGCTCTGCCACCAAGGAGTTGTTTAACTGCCTCAGTGACCTCGCCCCCAGAAATTGGCGGGTCATTCCCCTCATCCCCAGACTCTGCTTCCTCCTTGGAAGACGCGTCAGTGGGATTAAGGAGGTCCTCGAAGTATTCCTTCCACCGCCTGACAATTTTCTCAGTCGACGTCAGCAGCGCTCCGCCAGCACTATACACAGTGCAGGTAGAGCACCGCTTTCCCCTCCTGAGACGCCTGACGGTTTGCCAGAACCTCTTCGAGGCAGTCCGAAAGTCTTTTTCCATGGCCTCTCCGAACTCCTCCCACACCCGAGTTTTTGCTTCAGCCACTGCCCGAGCCGCATTCCACTTGGCCTGTCGATACCTGTCGGCTGCCTCCGGAGTCCCACAGGCTAACCAAGCCCGATAGGACTCCTTCTTCAGCCTGGTGGCTCCCTTCACCTCTGGTGTCCACCATTTGGTTCGGGGATTACCACCACGGCAGGCACCAACCACCTTGCGGCCGCAGCTCAATGCAGCAGCTTCGGCAATGGAGGCGCTGAACATGGTCCATTCGGACTCGATGTCCCCCGCCTCCCTCGGAATGCTGTTGAAGCTCTGCCGGAGGTGTGCGTTGAAGATCTCGCGGACCTCTGCTAGTCGTTCCCAGCACACCCTCACTACACGTTTAGGTGCACCAGGTCTGTCCAGCGTCCTCCCCCGCCACCTGATCCAACTCACCACCAGGTGGTGATCAGTTGACAGCTCAGCCCCTCTCTTTACCCGAGTGTCCAGAACATGTGGTCGCAGGTCTGGTGATACGATTACAAAATCGATCATCGACCTACGGCCTAGAGCGTCCTGGTGCCACGTGCACTTATGGACACTCTTATGTTCGAACAAGGTGTTCGTTATGGCCAAACTGTGATTAGCACAGAAGTCCAATAACAAAGCACCGCTCGGGTTCAGATCAGGGAGGCCGTTCCTCCCAATCACGCCCCTCCAGGTCTCGCTGTCGTTACCCACGTGAGCATTGAAGTCTCCCAGCAGGACAACAGAGTCTCCAGGTGGAGCACCTTCCAGCACCCCCCCCAGGGACTCTAAGAAGGCTGGGTACTCCGAACTGCCACTCGGCGCATAAGCGCAGATGACAGTCAGGACCCGTTCCCCGACCCTAAGGCGCAGGGAACAAACCCTCTCGTCCACCGGGAAAAACCCCAACATACCGGCAGCAAGCCGAGGGGATATTAAAATACCCACCCCAGCCCGCCGCCTCTCACCAGGGGCAACTCCAGACTGAGACAGAGTCCAGCCCCTCTCCAGGAGACTGGTTCCAGAGCCCAAGCCGTGCGTAGAGGTGAGCCCGACTATATCTAGCCGGTACCTCTCAACCTCACGCACTAACTCAGGCTCCTTCCCCACCAGAGAGGTGACATTCCATGTCCCTATTGCCAGTCTTGGCAGCCGGGGGTCAGTCCGCCAGGGCCTCCGCTCCTGGCCGCCACCCGACACACAATGCACCCGACCCCTATGGCGCCTCCTGCGGGTGGTGGGCCTGCGGGAGGATGGGCCCATGTCTCCTCTTCGGGCTGTGCCCGGCCGGGCCCCATGGACTAAGGCCCGGCCACCAGACGCTCGCCCTCGGGCACCCTCCCCGGGCCTGGCTCCAGGGCGGGGCCCCGGTAACCCTATCCCGGGCAGGGTAAACTGTTCCCTCTGTGTTTTTTTCATAGGGGTCTTCTGAATCGCTCTTTGTCTGGTCCCTCACCCAGGACCAATTTGCCATGGGAGACCCTACCAGGGGGCAAAAGCCCCCAGACAACATAGCCCCTGGGATCCCTGGGACACACAAACCCCTCCACCACGATAAGGTTGCGATTCACGGAGGAGTAACACAGATTATTTAGAATAGAATAGAATTCAACTTTATTGTCGTTGCACTTGCACAGGTACAGGGCAACGAAATGCAGTTTGCATCCATCCAGCTTTAGCCATGATATAGATATATTACAATATATATTAGCAATAATATAGATATGTAAGTATGTTACAGAAATGGGTCTCTTATGGTATGTTATAATGTACACGGTATGAAGTATGTTATGAATATTCTATAACTATAAGTATGTACAGGCTGTAGTGAGTACAGGCTATGAACAGGATATAAATATGAAATAAAAAATTATACAGAAATCTGAGATATACAGCTATACAGAAATGTGAACTATGCAAGTTGTAGGATTAAAAATTATCGTATGTACAGAATGATTATTTGCACAGAACTATACAGTAGTGCAGTTAA
The DNA here is from genome assembly GCF_056152115.1 of Neolamprologus brichardi. Classification (NCBI taxonomy): domain Eukaryota; kingdom Metazoa; phylum Chordata; class Actinopteri; order Cichliformes; family Cichlidae; genus Neolamprologus; species Neolamprologus brichardi. The sequence continues at coordinate 4,520,483 of NC_142112.1, forward strand.
GATCAGTGAGATATGTGGATAATTTCTACAGAGGCTGTATAAAGTGCTAGTGGTTGCTTATTTGCAACAGGGTTCTTGTTGTGAGCCTTACTGTTTTTCTTTTTCATGTGCCTCTTAAATTTCCTTCTCATGTTATTTGCATTCGATTATTCTTTGTCCTTGTTTCAAGAAGGTGTTTGGTCTGAAGCCAGCCGGGGACCTTGTGTCTGCGTGGGTTCTCTCTGGGTGCTCTGGCATCCTGACAAAATTGGATATTTTAGTTCAAAATGATTGATAATGTTACTATATCATGCATACAAATACACACATGTATGAATTTATCACATTTTTGTATGAAATGGCGAATGTTGTTGTCCCTTTAAATAAACCATAGCTAGTGCAGAAGTTTAATCACAGGACAGCAAAAGAACAACGTATTTTAAGTGAAAGGTCACCCAGAACGTGCTTTCAGTTCTGTGTTAAGAAATTCTATTTTTCATAGACTTTGCCGCTTCAGTGGTGGCACTTCATTTCTCAGAATCAGCGCTGTGCATGCAGAGATAGAGACTACATTCGAGCCCGTGTTTCCATTATGAAAACAGACTGTGAGCTGGAAGTAGAACAGGACAAGAGGGAAAACTCTCGGACCAACACTGCCAGGTTCCAGCTAGCTGATTTATCCCTTCTCCTGAAGGGAGAAATCAAACGGGACCGGAGTGTGTTTGTGTCAGTAGGAGGCAGGGACAGAGAGTGTGTATGAACGTGAATGTCATCAAGACATGGTTGATGATGCTGCCTGTATCACAGGCTCCCAGACTGGGATCCTGGATTTTCTGAATTTGTTTGTGTGTTTACAAGTGTATGTGGAGTGTGTGGTAGGTGGAACCACAGCTTTTACAAAATAATCCGGTCCTCAGTCTCCAAACCTTTCAGGCTCCTTATTTTCTCTCTCCCTCGTAGTTTTTCCTCTCTCCTTGCCATCCATTTTGCAGGCATTCCTGCTCTAAGGCTGCACACCTGCAGCTGCTCCCCATTTTCGTTTATTTCCACCTTCCAAACGTCTCAAATACTAATTTACTTGTACATTAAATTTACTGTAGCGTTGTGCTTTTTACAACCGTTTTAAAAAGACGGTTGAAACAGGCACTGTTTAAATCACCTCTTGCACTTTTGTGAGTAAGTACATGCAAAATGTCCAACCTTTTCAGCTAATTACCATTACCATTGCCTGAGGTGGAACTCCTCACCCTGGTAATTATCGAAATAGAGAGAAGCTTTTTGCACATGGGCATGGTTTGCCTTCTGACACTTTTAAAATTTGTGAAAGGAGCTATTTAAAAATCATCTAGTTAAGCATGTAGTTAAGCCTAACCTGTAACAGCTATTCAACATCAAAATGCATAATAATACCAGCGTTCAAATGCTTTATTTATACTTACAGTGCATCATAATGTAAGGAGCCAGGCTTGGTATGGCTCAGTTTTGACAGAAAGACTAGTTCATTCATATCTTTTTTCACCATTTTTTTCTCTCCTGCTCTGTTGTTGCAACTCTAAAATTTGTCCTCAGTCACATAAAGTGACCCAAGTGACCTGTGAGTATTAAATCAATTGCTAGAGGCTGCTTAGTGGCTGCTTGGGGAGCACCAGTTGCTAGGGAAAATGTGCATCCCCTGACCAGTTAGTGGTTGCTGGCTGATACTAGGTGAGACTGGTCACAAAGACGTATATGATGCTGCACTAAAGAGGAAGGTTTTCAGTGCACCACCTTCATTTCAGCTGATTTCTCCCAGCAACCACTTGGCAACCATTCACAGCACACACATTTTCCCCCAGCGACCAGATTTGTCACCAACCGGTCTCTAGGCTGGATGCCCGACATCATAGACCAGTGACGTCTATGATGTGAAACCCAGTGTCTGTTTCTGTTTTTTCCAGTAAAATCAAAGAAGGCGCTCTTTATATCTCACCCACTAACAGGTGTTGTGAAGATAATCAGTGGGACTGACTTCAGCTGTCAGTGGTCATAATGTTAGGCCTGTTCAGTGTGTATTTATTTAAGCGTTTGGCTTCAATGGTCCCTCAGCTTGCACCTCTTAGGTTTTGCCTTACAACTCTTCCCGGCACTATTGGCTGCCACTCCTCCAACAGAACTAATAATTTTATTCGTTCTATTACTTAACTTATTGTCTGTTTGTCTATTTGACAGTGGTTGTTATACCCTGTTATTGGAACCGTGCCTTCCCCAAATGGAAACCTTTAGTCTGCTTACTGTAATTGCACTCTTTTCTGTCTCTGCGGGATTTCTCCTCATGTGTGGATAGTTTTGATCTGCAAGATTTTTATTGATTTTCCAACTCGCTCCGAGGGACATGTTCTTGATCTTATCTGTTGCTCCGGTGTTCTTCTTCAGAACTGTGGAGAATCTGACCTTTCAATATGTGACCATAAGCTGCTATCTTTTAATGTCACTTTAATATCATCTGCATCAAACTCTTTTTGCTCTGTTGCATATTGCGACATTAAGAACAGTGATATATCCGCCTTCTTCAGTGGAGTTGACAGTCTGCCTAGAAGAGACGATTTATCTACTCCTGATGAACTGTCTCAGTGCAACAACGGACTACAGAGGTTTCTGCACTTGCTCTTTGGAAAGCTTGGACTGTCTCTTTTATTCACTCCCTGGTTCGCCCACAATTACGCGAAGTTAAAGGTAAAGTCTGCGCTTGAAACGCCTCTGCACAAAGACTTGGTCTTGCTGATCCTGAGGACATATTTCAAGAAGTCATGTGCCGCTTCAAGCAGGTTCTGTTTGCAACTAAATCTGAATATTATGCAACACTAATCAGGTGAAGGAAAAACACTACAGCTCTACTGCAAACAACAGCCTTAGATCATGTGTTTTCCACTGCGCTGAGCAGTGTAACACTTTTCTGGCACTTTAAGATTATTATTCATCCTCAGCTGGCTCAACTCCACATATAGCACAATGTATGAGTCCCCTCTTTTTTCCTTTTTAGTTTCATACTCCTGACCGCTGATGAAATTTTGATTTGCTTAGAAATCTAAACCTTCTACTCCACCTGTCACCTTGATAAAATCATACTATTGTAAATAGTTTTCGTATAGCTACATTTTCATTTTACACTTCATTGCTGAGTTTGTCATTCTATAGCTGATCTCTTTCTGTTTCCAGGCCATGTGGCATTTTTTAGGTTATTGAGGATGTTTATGCTAGAGTCTCTCTATCCATGGTTTTAATTAATATAATTGACCACTCAGTGAATATGTGGCCACTGTCCACGATGTTTAGAGTCACGATGTATTTGTCTATGATTTGTGATATTTAAGATAAGTTTCTGATCGTCACACAAATTTTAATATTAAACAAATATAACCCATGTAAGCACCGTATGCAGTCTTTAAATGATGACTTCATTTATTAACTGAAAAAAGTTCTCCAAACTGATTTGGTCCTTTGTGAAAAAATAACTTCCCTCTGAATCTAACAACTGGTTTTGCCAACCTGGCCAGTAAGAACTGCAATCAGGTGAATGTGATAACTGGTGTCAGGGACCAAGCAGTAAAGCATAAAGGACACAGGTGTTTTAATTCAAAAGGGGGGTTTTATTGACCCAAAAATATGAAAATATATTTAACAAAGCCAAAACTTAAACAGACAGACCAATAAAAGAGGTCAACTCAATAGACTAAACTCAAGATAATAATTAACAAAACCTCAAACAAACATAAGATAAACTGACCTGCTGAAATGACACACGGGGAACTTAAATACTGGTTTAGCTAAACCAAATGACACACACGGGGGAAAACAAGATGGCTGCCATATAAGCAACTAATACAAAACAATTAAACAAACATGAAACACCCCCCAGGCAATGAAGCATGTGGGTTGTCAGTGGTACTTCAGGTGTCCCAGCCTTTTGCCAGACAGGAGGAGACGCCAACCCCCAGGTAACTCAAACAAAGATGTATTAATATAACATAAAACAGAACTTTGACCTTGCAAGGTTAATATGTGTGCACGCCATATAAACACTGGAAGGTGTGATAGAAAAATAAATACATTTAATAAAGGAACAATATTGAACAATAAGTAGAATATTTTAAAGTAGTGACTGTAAATTAAACTAAGGTGAATCAACGGGTGGGGAGGTGTGGAGCTTACCATGTGTGGCATGCCATCACACTGGCAAAATATCTTTCACGTCCCTGTGGAGGAATCTTGGCCCATTCTTCTTTGCAGAATTGTTTAAATTCTAAATTGTGGCTTTTTAAGCACGAAGGTCATGCCAAATTATCTCAAGTTGTTTTACATCTGGACTTAGACTAGGCCATCCCAAAACCTTCATTTTTTTCAGAGGTGGACTTGCTGGTTTGATTCACTGTCCTGCTGCACAAGTGCTCTTGAGCTTTGGAGCAAGAACAGATGGATGGACGCTCTAAGTCAAGAATCTCTGGTAGCAGAATTCAAGGTACCATCCAATATGGCAAGTGGTCCATATCCACATCACACCTCCATCACCATGTTTGACTGTCATGTTTGATACATGAGAGCCAAAAATTCCAACTTTTTATCTTGTCAGATCAAAAAATATTTTCCTAATAGTTTCGGGGATCATTAATATTTTTTTTTTTGGTAAATGCGAGATGAGCCTTTTTTTTCCATGGATGCTAATTTTATCTAGTCATTTTCTTATTGTTGAACTATGAACACTGTTAATTTAGTGTTTTTCATTTTAAAAGTCTTAAAGTGTAGATACATTCAAAGTGTAATTTAAAAAATTAGGATATATATACGTACACAAGTCTGCTTTGGTTGAAACAAAGGTGTTGTTTTAGCCTGCATTCTGTTTTTATTCTTCAGTGGTTTCCAATATTATAAGCTGCTCTTCCCTTATATAGTCAGCGTCTATGCTGCCAGTAATCCTCCAGTTTGTGAATGGTCATATGTTGCCGGGTAGATGGGAAAGTGTTCAGGATAGGTGATAAGGAGAAGACAACACTGGTGTCTTGAACGTTTTTCATACAGGGCCTAATTTAAAGACAACCTGAGCAGCAGCTGTCAAGATGAAGTTTAATTCTCAGAGTGTGCTGAACAGAGATCAGCTGACTGCTAAAGCTACACAAAATCCAAGTTTTCAGGACACTGCGTATAATAAGTTTACACAAGACGATGTGAAAAAGACAAAAAAATCAGCAATATTTTCGCCTGCATCAGCAGCTTTAGCTTAAAAATACTGACAACTGCCTCCATACGTGGAACTATTTTGAACACAGTGCTAACATCAACCATAAGGGGCAAATTAGTGTCAGTTGCTAATGATAGCACAAAGATATGGTGCTGGGCCAGTGTGTGTGTGTCTGTGTGTGTGTTCTCATATAGTGGGGGGGCCAGTGACAGACATTAATCAATAACACATTAATAGTAGAGCATTGTGCTGCAGCTGTGCACACCATTCATCACTGTGACTTCTCCTTTCTCCCGTGTGTAGTCTTATCTCCCCCGCAGACTGGCTGAGGAGACTGAAAACCTTCAAAGAAAAATGCGTGCGACTGTGTAAGGGTGTGTGAGGCGAGAGCGTGCGTTCGAGTGAGGGGCGCCTGCAGCGACAGAAGAAGCCGACAAGCAGGTAGATAGAGTTAATTCCTCTGAGGGTTTGAATTGATGCTGACTGCAGGAAATGAAATGTGTGTGAAACTCATACTCTGCTGAGGAGCTAGCTTGTGGCCGTCAGGCAGACAGGTGCACACGCACACACTGCAAATCCAGCAGTGATATAACCTAGCTGCCTTGCTAAAGTGCACACACACATACACAGACCTCACACATAAAGATGTCTTCAAACTTGTGCTCCTGTTCTTCCCATCTCACTAAGGGCACAGTGAGATGAAACATTCTCCCAAAAAGCTTTCATCAAGGGTGTGTGTGTGTGTGTGTGTGTGTGTGTGTGTGTGTGGACTCTATTAAAAACCCCAAAAGGTCCTTCCTGACACACTGTTAGTGGAGTGTGTTTGTGATCTCTGGAGAATCCTCCGTTTCCCAGTCAGCTCTGGTTGGCAGGGCCGCACTCACACCTCTACTGTCACCTCTTTTCTTACTTGCACTTTCATTCCATGAAAGTTAAAGGAAACCATGTTAATGTGATGGGTGAATTCAACCATGCTGGTGACCTACAGTATGTATTGCAAGTACAGCATGTGCAGTATCATTAACTTCTCAACGTCCACTAAATGATTGCTTGCAGGGCTGGGGTTGGTTTTTGTTTAAGACACATGCACGAAGAAAAAGAAGACGTTACGATTGTGACACTAAGCCTTTGACAGCCAGCTGCAAATTCGTGTTATTTTACTGAGAATAGTGAGAAATGACAGGCAGAGATGAATATGAAGCTGAGTGACAGCTTCATATTCATAAAATATAATCGTCTGACGTTTAATCTGGTTGTCAGTTGACGAATGTATGTAAATTCAACACGTTCTCACTCCCAAAGCGTAACATTTTACGCTAGGTGACAAATCGTCAACATATTACGTTTTCGGCTACCCACCGCGTTCCTGAATGACGACCTCGGAAAAATGAGGAAATATGAGAACCGTATGGACTCAATCTACACATGTTCGCTCTTTTTCTTCAAATCACTTAGAAACACGCTACTTAACATCATTAAAGTCCTGGTTAACCTCAGGAAAAAGGTTATGGTTAGGGCTAGGGATAAGGTTAGGTTTAGGGCTGGAATACAGGGCTGGAACGTCTATTCCCGCGGGAGCGTCATTCCACTGGATTTCAGCCATAACCCGCCGCGTACCATAAGAACGCCGAAGGTCTCCTTTTGCGTTCCTCAGGAACGCCGTAGGACGTGACAAAACGTCGGCATGTTACCCCTCGGGAGTGAGAACAGGCTCGTAAATTTGCTGTTGCGGTTACACAGCTTTTCAAACAGGAGCTCTGATGCATGAACACATACCGTCCAATCATTCTCCTCCACTCATCCTTTTCAGGGTCACGGGGGCGGAGCCTATCCCAGCTATCATGATTGCATCTTAGACAGGTTGTTAATCTGACACAGGGACAACTTAGAGACAGACAACCACTGACGATTTAGAAGCAATAATTAACCGAACGTAACTAATTGCATGTGTTTGGACTCCGGGAAGACATGCAAACTCCACACAGACAGGCTCAGATGGTGGAATTCAGGGTCTTGTAGCTGTGAGGTACCAGTGGACCAGCACAGTGCCTCACGTGGCATACATCTGGTCATTTTTGGTAAAACTCAGGCCATGCATGCCACTGAATCACAATAAGTAAGTTTCACAGTTATATTTTGGTCCTTATAAAAAAGACTGAGGCACATAAACCCTTTTACTACACAGCTAAAATAACAAACCTTACCACATGTATATGAACCTAATCCAATACTGTATATTGATCAGAGCTGCCTCTGTGACTTAAATTTTAAATATTTAAGGAGCTACATTTTTTAAAAGCCCAGTAAGAGGCAGTAAATGCAATTATGTTTGCCATTTAGGAGTTACAGGGATTATGGATGGGATTGCAGTTTTAAATAAACATTGGGTACAGAGTTTGTAGCAGACTTCAGGGCTGGAAGCTGGACTTGAGCTACAGTGACTGCAGTAGCTCACCTGAAAGCGAGCATTGTCATTTAAATTGGCTGGCTCACTAGAAGAGAGTTTGATTGATGGCTTGTATGTGTGGTAGCCCCTGGTGATGTTCTAGAGACAACGACATCTATAAGTACACCTATATGTGAAGCGGCCCAAGGAACAAAGACTGGAGCGAGATAATCACAAAAAGTCTTCAAACTAAGATGATAGTAAATACTAAAAAAATGTAGCAAGGTGAAGGTTAAAATACTTAAATAAATACTTAATTATTTGAATATTCGTCTATATATGTTCCCCCAGCTCTACGAGCTCTTCCTTCTCGTTTATGTGCACCACACTCCTTCCTCTTTTCAATTCTTTAACTTCTTCACTTCAGTTTCGTGCATGGGCATCTGGCAGGGACGGGAGCCGCCGGCAGTCCCCTTCGAGGCCTTCCCCAAACCGCAGCTCAATTCATGTCCAAGCATCACCTTTATCTGCTAAAACGCTGTCAAACCTCAAATGAGGACGTGGGCCCAGCGAGTGAATCTATGAAATAAAATGCTTGTGGGAAGGATAAAGGTACTATACAATAAAACATGCCATGTAATAAAAAAGTGCGGAAAACAAGCAGAGTACCACAAACTGTCGTTTTTGCAGTGTAGCCTCAGCAAAAACACGACTTCCTGGTCCAGTATTCCAGTGACTTTAACCAAAAAAGAGACTGTTTAGCCTTAAAACATTGTGCTAATGGCCGATCAAGCTGCTACGAATCATCAAAGCAACAGTAGAGTTCCTGCTGTGATGAGGCTCCAGCCTCTGCCCAGTAACCACAGTCAGGTGTAGAAACTGGTGTTTTTTTTGTTGTTGTTGTTGTTTTCTCAACCAGTAGTGTCCTCTGGGCTTTTTAGCAGCAGGCATGGCAGCGCAGCTCCTGACCTGAAGCAGGCCTTAAAAACAGTTCCTACCTTCTGCTCCGCTGCCTGGTCACTGATTGGCTCCGCAGGGTCTTTACCTCATTACACATTCAGTTTAATCAGTCCAGCAGAGAGTACAGTGGGAGAACAACAAAGCAGTTACACGCAGTTATTAAAAAAGCAAAACAAAACGCTACAAGCAATAAATAAACACGTGAAACGAACACAGAACAAGCCGTGTGACATCTGCTCACTCTGGGTATTTTATTGGTTAGGTGCAACCAGTGTGCAAGACTGTGTTAAAATGGCTAATGACAGGTGGTAGCTGAAAAGGCACGAGAGGAGAGCGATGAGGTCAATAAATGCAACAGAGGCTCCTGGATGTGCTCCACTGACAACGTCCTGAACTGTCAGTGGAAAATCCCTTCGTTCTCTTTCTTGCTGAGTTAGATGAGAAGACAAATAACACTAAGTGATGAATAAAGCCAGAGTGAGATTTCATTAGGTTAGCTGAGCATGATGACTGTGATCCGGAAAAACAGCCAGACACCAACTGTCAGCTCTTCCAAAGCAAACTAAATAACACATTTCTGTGGCTGTAACCAAACAACATTAACCCTTTAAGACCTACCATAGAACCAAGTCCGCCAGAGCTTATATTATATTTTTACATGCTGTGGAGCCATTTTTGGGAGCATTTCAAGTTGATATACATCAATACAACCATTACAGTCTAAATTTTAATAATATGTCTGCATTAAGTGCATAGTAATTACATAAATTGCAAAAAAGTGCAATAAACTACAAAAAAATTGAAAATCGTTTTTGTTTTTTTAACATATATTTCTAGTTAGAGAAATTTAAGAGGCTTATCCCTCAAAACTGTAAATACAAAAAAGTTGCACAAAATAGTTTCCCACCACAGGAAATTTATTTTGAGTGTCTTCATAGTTTTATTTTTGAAATACACCAATTTTTATACACTGCAGGAAAAACAAAAATAAATATTATAATGCAAATTTGCAAAAAAGCAACATATGCATCAAAATAAACTATTTCCAGCAGTGCGATATGAGTCCTAAGCATCCCAGAAACGACACAGAAAGTCATAAAGTCAAAGATAACTTTTAAAAACACCAGTATAGGCTCATGAGGCCCTGATGGTAAAAAACTACATTTCCGCGAAAATGACGTCACTTCCGGTTTCGGGCAGGTCATGGCCGACATGCGATAGTTCGCGCTGATGGACGTAAGAAGTGTTACAAACAGCTGATCGGATCGGCAAAGCGTGTTTCTGGAATATTATGTTTTTGTTGCTGCAAGTGCTTTTTATGCAGTTTTTGCAAAGCTATATGTGGAAGGAAACTGTGACCGAGGACAAGCTGATGGCATAAGATGTAAGTACAACTCCTCCGGTTTCATATGCAAAAAAAAAATTGCGCTAGCTCACGTGGTTGCAGAGCTACCGGGATTTAAAAATAGTTACGCAAAACAGAGCGTGCCCGCTCCAACCGGTTTTAAAGGGTTAAATTATGGCCTTTTAATACAAAAACATAAACTTTTTTTTCCTTCCTTCCCCTAAGCAGGAGTATGTCACAGCTTGATGGCTCCTCATGTGCTGTGTGTCAGGAAAAGCAAGCCAGTCCATAACTGACAAATAGCGATGTAAGACAGCGGCCTGTGAAATGACCTGTGGGTTCATAAGCGCCCCAGGAGGTCTGAGTAAACTCGATTTCACACGTGAGAGGGGGGTAAACAGCGTTCATGTACCTCACAGCTTACACTTGACCCCAGGTTTTTACACAGCATCAGTGCTCAAGTTAAATTAACTGGGAAACACACTGACCGAAATGAGAAAAGAAACAGCAATATGAAAACATTTGTGGGTTCTTTTTTTCACATTTCCAGTTGAATGAAAAATGAACAGAGATGTCAAAGTTTAAGGCCGGAAAGATTCGCTCTTGAATTCTGAAACATAGTGTTCTTTTAGTGACATTATGACACAGCCTTCACTAAAAATACTAATATTCAGAAAAATGATTCAAACACAGCTGCTTGCAGCACACTGATACTAGGATCAGTAATAACTGTTACTGCTAGCCACATGTCAGAGGAGGGAAGATACAGACCAGGCAGTAGATCTTCCTGCAGGTGAACTACGTTAAAATGCTATTTATCACAAGCTTTTAATCTGTCAGCGCCTCACTGGAAAAGTAGTGGTTGAATTCTAACACAGACCATTGTTGTGGCCATAAAGAGGCCATAAATCTCCCTTTAACTAACATATGGGATGTGTCCAAAAAGTTCCAGGAACTGGCCAAAGGATTTAATTTTACCTGATTTAATTTTGCTCAATTTATCCTTCAAGATCATCGTGCACCTCGGGACAACTTACAGCATGGCTGCTGTATGTAGATCCTCAACATGTTACTCAAACCTATGCAGAGTGCAAATAGTTTCAAATTAAACTACATTTCATGTGGATCAGTTACAAGAGCTGGGTCTTCAGGTATGAACGAATGGTTTTCCAAGAATTTTCAGCTGAATTTCCACTCCAAAGTTTCTTTGGAGTCCAAAGTTAAAAAATAGTGTGTGAAATACACACTCTGAAATACATTTTTTGCACGCAGTAATGAATTTTGTTCACTCAAATTTAGCTTTTCTTCACTCACAATAAATTTCTCCTCAAGATGCAACACTTGCACCTGCAAATTTTTTTACGTGCGCTCAGAAGTGTGACACAAAAATAACGCCATACCCTTGCTGTGCTGAATCGTAGCATGAACGACATGAATCACCCCCTCCCTCCTGGCTCACAGCTTCTTCTTCTTCTTGGTTGGCAACCATTGTTAAGGAGCATTACTGCCCCCTGGCTCACAGCTCAGTGGACATTTAGATGAGAAAATATATATTTGACACATTTGAGGAAAATCCTTATAAAATAAAATAAAAATAAATAAAATAAATGTTCCCTTTAGAAATCTTTTTTTTTTTTGCTCTTTTTTGCTCTATAAAAATAGTGTTTTTTTCTTTTTCAATCACTCATCTTAGCAGTAGGATATACATGAAAAGAGAAACAAATTAAGTTTGAGTGAAAATGTATGCCAGTCTATGCCAGGGTGCTGGAAAGGAGAGTTCGTCCGCTAGTCGAACCTCGGATACAGGAGGAACAATGCGGTTTTCGTCCTGGTCGTGGAACACTGGACCAGCTCTTTATCCTCTCAAGGATACTTGAGGGTGCATGGGAGTTTGCCCAACCAGTCTACATGTGTTTTGTGGACTTGGAGAAGGCATTCGACCATGTCCCTCGGGGTGTCCTGTGGGAGGTGTTGCGGGAGTATGGGGTGTCTGGCCCATTGCTACGGGCCATTCGATCACTATACAACCATTGCAAGAGCTTGGTTCGCTCTTGTCGGACTCGTTCCCGGTGGGTGATGGGCTCCGCCCGGGCTGCCCTTTGTCACCGGTTCTGTTCATAATTTTTATGGACAGGATTTCTAGGCGCAGCCAAGTGGCGGAGGACTTTCACTTTCACACTTTCACTTGGCCTTAGAATCTCATCTCTGCTTTTTGCGGATGATGTGGTTCTGTTGGCTTCATCGGGTGATGGCCTCCAGCTTACACTGGAACGGTTCGCAGCTGAGTGTGAAGCAGCGGGAATGAGGATCAGCACCTCCAAATCTGAGGCCATGGTTCTCAGCCGGAAAAGGGTGGAGTGCCCACTCCGGGTCGGGGATGAGTTTCTGCCCCAAGTGGAGGAGTTCAAGTATCTCGGGGTCTTGTTCGCGATTGATGGGAGAAGGGAGCCGGAGATCGACAGACGGATTGGGGCTGCAGCTGCAGTAATGCGGACGCTGCACCGGTCCGTCGTGGTGAAGAGGGAGCTGAGTGTTAAAGCGAAGTTCTCAATTCACCGGTCGATCTACGTCTCTACCCTCACCTATGGCCACGAGCTGTGGGTAGTGACCGAAAGAATGAGATTGCGGATACAAGCGGCAGAAATGAGCTTCCTCCGAAGGGTGGCTGGCCTCTCCCTTAGAGATAGAGTGAGAAGTTTGGCCATCCGGGAGGGGCTCAGAGTAGAGCCGCTGCTGCTCCACATCGAAAGGAGCCAGCTGAGGTGGTTCGGGCATCTGACAAGGATGCCTCCTGGGCGCCTCCTAGGTGAGGTGTTCCGGGCATGTCCCACCGGGAGGAGGCCCCGGGGCAGACCCAGGCCAGCCGAGAGATATAATCTCTCGGCTGGCCTGGGAACGCCCTGGTGTTCCCCCGGATAAGCTGGAGGAGGTGGCTGGGGAGAGGGAGGTCTGGGCCTCTCTGCTTAGGCTGCTGCCCCCGCGACCCAGCCTCGGATAAAGCGGATGAAGATGGATGGATGGATGGATGAAAATGTACATTTATTGCACTCTCTGGGCAACTGACTCAGTGACTCAAGTGACTCAAAAAACCCAATTCACTTTAGTGAGTGACTCATTCAAACTCGATTCAGTAAAAAGAATTGAATTTACCATCACTACTCCTTTGCACAGCATCACCTTAAAGCACTTGCTGCAGGCTGCTGAGTTTGCATCTTTTGCTGTGAAGTACAGCCAGACTTTTGACCGCTTCGCTTTGGGCATTTTTAATCTGTAGCTCTGCTCTAAAAGAACGTACATACCTGGGCCCGCCTACTATCCTTGGAAAGGTAAAATGATTGGCTAGAATCCAAAGTGTATGACATCTGTATGACATGAATTTACCATCACTACTGCTGGTCATGATATCGGTTTAAATATGTGGTGAGAGGGAAACATGAAGATGAAACCAGGAGATGTCTTTACTGAATCATCAGAGCTGAACAAGTGATGGAGAAACAGGTTTACCTTTTAGGTGACATGAATGAGTTAAAGTTATGAACTGTTTCTGAGAGACAAATAACACCAGGATCCTTTGGTAACTGTGCAGGGGCGGGTCTAGCAAAGTTTTGCCAGGGGGCCAGGTAGGGCATTAACAGGGAAAGGGGGGCACAAAGAAATACTTTTCTTTTTTATTCTCATTTAATATGTCTAGCTTTTAATAAATAATTATCTGAATCTTACTGTTATGGCCCTGGCCATAATCTGTTTTGGTGGCTGTTTCTTTGTCTGTGTCTTTAAGTCTCTCACCAGCAGTTGTCCCGGGCAGCCACTGACAGCAGCAGCAGACCTGACCCTGGCCTCCAAAACTAGCTCATAAGCCCTTAAAATAGTGGATTTCACAATTTCATAATCCAGGCTGTCATCAATGGATAAGCTTGCACACACCTCCTGTGCTTTCCCCACCAATTTACACTGCAACAACAAACTCCACACATCCTTGGGCCATCTTAAAGTGGTTGCGATGCGTTCAAAGGCATTAAAGTAAGAGTCTTTGCCACTTTTCTCTGAAAGGTGGCACTAAAGCAATTTGCTTGCTTGCATCAAATTGGTCAGAGGGGAATGAATCAGAAGGTTTACTCACAATTTTACTCACTGGGGTAGAGGTAACATTGCGTTGTCGGGAAGGATCCAGCTCCATAGCCCTTATGCGGAGATGCATAAGCTCAACTTCTTTGGCTTTAGCCTCAAGCTCCACCTCTTTCAGGCGAAGGGCGAGCCTAAGATCCTCCGTAACCAATCCTGGTAATTGTCCGGCTGGGCTAACGTTTGGGATCTGAATGGCAGCAGGAGCCTCCGCCCCTGGCTTCATCCGTCCACTGGCAGCTTGTGGGATGGTTGCAGCAGCTTCTGCTCCCGCATCCACCACCAAACCTCCAGTCGCCTCAACCGGCCGAGGTTTCAACTTTGCAAATACCCCCGTTTCCACCAGCTGTGCTGTCAAGCACTGCTTAATTTCTGCCTTTTTAGCATTTAAAGGCACACTAACATTAAACAAATTTGCCACCAACAACAAATCTGCCTTTGTGCAGATCCAACTTATCTATGGTGGGTTGCAGTGCAAAATCATCCACGTCAAAAGTCATTGTGTTCAGCCCCAACACGACAAGAAAACCGCCAACCAAAAACTGCAGACAACCCACAAAACACAATGAGCAAAAAGAATGGCAAAAGAAAAGAGCGGACGAGCCCCCACTTTATGTTACGCCCCAGTCTAGGGGTACAGGAATGAGGGTTGCTCCCGACTCAGAAACTCTGAAATATTGGATAATTTAAAATCCCACCTAAAACATTTAGATGAGGCTGCCCAGAACGATGTGTGTTCTCTGATCAATACCCATCTCTGTTTGCTGACACTCCGTCTCGCACTACTGTCCTTGAACATGACATAGATGTAGGTGACCACCCTCCAATCAAACAACACGCTTATCGTGTGAACCCTACCAAACGTGCACTTTTTCAGCAAGAAGTTTCCTACTTGCTGGAAAAGGGCCTAGCTGTCCCTAGTTCGAGTGCCTGGAGTTCCCCGTGCCTTCTTGTGCCGAAGGAAGACAAAACCCCACGTTTTTGTACTGAGTTTCGAAAAGTGAACAGTGTGACCAAACCCGACTCCTACCCTCTTCCCCGCATGGAAGATTGTGTTGATAGGGTTGGTTGGCTCCGCAAAGTTTGTCACCAAACTGGATTTATTAAAGGGTTATTGGCAAGTTCCCCTCACTCCGCGTGCATCTGAAATTTCTGCTTTTGTCACCCGTGATCACTTCCTCCAATACACCGTCATGCCTTTTTGCCTTCGAAATGCCCCTGCCATATTCCAATGCCTTATGCACATGGTCTTAGGTGGTGTCACAAACTGTGAAGTGTACTTAGACGACATTGTAGCCTATTCAGAGACTTGGTCAGAACACCTTGGAACACTCACTGAGATTTTTGAAAGATTAAAAGAGGCATCCCTTACCCTAAATCTTGCCAAATGTGACTTTGGTAAGGCCACTGTGACTTATCTAGGGAAGCAGGTGGGTCAGGGACAGGTGCGCCCCCTTTTGGCTAAAATCCAGGCTATCCTAGATTTCCCTGTGCCTCGCACTAGACGTGAACTTCGCCGGTTCCTTGGAATGGCCGGCTATTATCGTGGCTTCTGTAAGAATTTTGCAGATGTAGTTGCACCTCTCACCAGTCTCACAAGTGTGTCAAAACCATTCGTATGGTCCCCCACATGCCAGAATGCTTTTGAGTCTGCCAAAGCTCTCCTCTGCAGCACACCAGTACTTGCCGTTCCTGCTTTCACACATCCGTTTAAACTTGAGGTGGAAGCCAGCGCCGACGGTGCAGGTGCGGTGCTGTTGCAGGAGGATAGGCAGGGTGTTGATCACCCAATTGGTTACTTTTCAAAAGAATTCAACTCCCACCAACAGAAATACAGTACCATTGAAAAAGAAGCTCTTTCTCTGTTGCTTGCTCTACAGCATTTCGAGGTCTATGTCGGTTCTAGTTCAGCACCTGTCATTGTTTACACCAATGGCACTCATCATCAGGAAGGTTGCCGACCCCTGATCTAGACCTACTCTCATGTACATGTTGCCTTTATACAAAACTGGCATGTAGACTAAGCTGAACAGAATTCAGTTTTTGTATTTATTATTATTATTATTATATAAACCAGACTGTTAAACAACACCAAGGCTGCAGCTGAAGAATAAAACCTAAAACTGTCTTTTTAAAAATTAATTTAATTAAATACTTGATTACAATCCATCAAATTCTCCTGTGTCTTAATTATGGAGTTATTAATGTGTCTGTTAACTTACAAAGTCGACATTTTGCCAGCTTTCTTTCTTGGCTTCAAACAGCTCAACTTTATTAATATAGTAGCTCTGCTCCAGTCTTACTGACCAAAGCACTTATAGCGTACACTGCTTTTCCTCTCACAAACACACTGTGTTGTTCTGTTCTCTTGCTTTTTCTCTCTTCAGATGTTTTTTTTACTATTGTACAGTTTTCATTTCTTTTGCCATAGACGCTGCCATCTCTTTCATGCAAATGTGCAGTAGAAACCCTTGGATTAATTTAGTGAGTTGATAAACAGCTTCACGTCACAGCTTATCGTAATTGCCAAATGTTAGGGTAGGTGACTCCAGATAACGGAAAGATACCCGAGGTATGGTGAACTGGCTTTGCAGTAGAGTGCAATGTTCAGAGAATCACACTCCTAAGGGCAAGCGCACACAGACGGGCTACCTTTCTGTATCAGCATACCTGTCGATCAAAGCAGCCATTCACCTAAATTTAGGTCTCAAGAAAACCAAAATGGATGAGTTATAGAAAAGAATATTCATGCGCAGTAAAGCTGTTGTGAATGGGGAAACTATCAGTAGAGATCATAAAAATGTTTGTTGTGTAAACATCTCTGTTTCTCCTCTGTTGCGTTTTAACATGGAGTCTATATGAAGGTTGACTCTATTTGGAAGCCAGCCTTCAGTAGTTACTAAAGGAAGTGCAAGCAATTTTTCGCATGAATTTTTCAGCCCTGGAGAATTGCCAGCTTTTATGAAAATAGTACTGGGCGCGAACTGTAGTCACAGACACACACATTAAGTATGTCCCAATTCATAGGCCGCATCCTTTGGAGGCCGCATTTGTAGGCCGATTACTTCACAACCAGCGACGAAGGCTGTCCCATTTCAAGGGCTGCTCCAAATGGGATTTGAAGGATGGGTCGGGTGTATCCTTCATGGCCCAACCTATCCCAGAATTTATAGCGTGGCCCAGCAAATTACAGTTTTCAACAATTGCGGCAGCTACTTAGTAGGGATGCAACGATACACAAAATTCACGGTTCGATACTTTGGTGTCACGGTCCGATATTTTTTTGATACAAAAAAATGTTCATGCCTTTTTAATTTGTCATTTATTAAAATTATAAATATATATTTTAACTCAAAAGTACAGTTTTTAAATTTAATGTTGCTGAAACAACAAAGTAATAAAAAAAAAAAATCTGATGGAGAAATCACTCATCTTTGGAAAAGAGAGTTTATTACAGAGAAATGGCTCTTTCCAAAATAAAAGCTATACTATACGCTTCTTCTGGGCTATATTCTCAGCAACATATTAAACATATCAGGTCCCCATAAGGAGAATCATGTGCTAACGGCTGTCTAAATGACTCGGGTAAAGTTTGTAGCATGCGTGCTTGTTGTTTTTGTCTGCTTCCACTTGTCTTTGCACGAGGATGATGTCGGCGTAAATGTGCAGTCATATTTGTTGTGTTCCCACTAGTGCTGTCAGCGTTAATGTCGTTGAAATGACGTTAACGCCACAACACGGCAAATCTCCGTTAACGAGCTACCGCGGATCGCCCCGTGCGTGGGGCTGGACGGCGTCAACACGCTAACAAGCTAACTGCGCTAACACACTAGTTCCCACCAATGTAATTGAGCACTGCGTGGCACATCCAACATACTGTTTTACTTTAGTCCATGACGCGCTTACCTTCAGGGTCATACGTCACATGAAAACCAAAATAGTTCCAAACGCCAGATCTGAATGAGGGTGGAGGAGGTTCAATTTGCCATGTTGCAATGAGCTTAGCTTCTGTCTCGCTAGCTTGCCCTGCGCTCAGTGAATCTGCGTTCGACTACTCCGCCTAGGCTGCACTGTCGAGCGCAGATCCACTGAGCGCTCAACACAGACAGCATCGTCAGAAGGAAAGTTGATAAAATAAATTAAAAATTTTGTATTGTTCGATACATATGTGTACCGAACCAAAAGCACTGTATCGAACGGTTCAATATCGATACGAGTATCGTTGCACCCCTACTACTTAGTGTTAATTAGGGGTGGGTTTTGATTATCGATTTATCAATTCAAATCAATTCTAGCTTGGATAACGTGATATCGATTCATTAAAATCCTGAATCGATTTTTTAATATAAATATATTTTGCCTGAAACGCCAGAATCTCAGGTTAAACCTCACAAAATTTCAACAACCACCAAACAGCCAGTAAATGAGAGCAGGAACACGGATTCTGCACAAAGATGTAAACACAAAGCTCGGACCCGCCGACGCATCAGAATCAGTGAGATGTCGCCTTTCTCACCCAACGGCACACGGTCGGGGCTGAAAGCTGAAAAAAGCGCTGATGTTTCGGCGCTTTGTGTTTACATATTTTTTGCGCTCGATTCTAAACTGCAGGTTTTGTCTCTGTCCAACCAAAATTCACTGAACCAGCAGCAAAAGAAGATCCAAACTACGCTTCACATAAACATCGTCATGAATTCCCTCTGACTTTTGCTGTTTTGCTTCCAACACGATAAAATCACACTTCATGCACAGCTCTCTCTCATTTTTCTGCATTATTCGCTTGCTTGTTACGCACAAGTCTACCGTTGTTTACAGGCTGTCGGCCGCTGTTTTTTTCCTTTTACTTACTTCCGAAAAGAAAACCTAATTTCTGCCGTTCAATACTGAACAAATTTTAAAAAATTTTAAAATTATGCAAAATTGCAAAACGCTCAGCTGTGTCTCTAATCAAACCTCTGTAACTTTGCTCTGCTTCACTTCAGCAGCATCAGGTCATGTTCATATGTTGATTAATGTTTTTCTTTCGTTTTTGATTTACTGCAGAATATCTATAAATAATATATAAAATCCCAGGCCAGGAAAATCACCTTCATGTTTTTCTGTGTTTTTTCCTCAGTTACTTTGACACAAAGCCATCTGCTGTGATGCTCACACCTTTGATAAAGTCTCGCAAGTGTCAGCTGTCTTTTTATAGATATAAAAATATGGAAATATACTGATGTAGGATCTGAATTATAATATTTCTGACTGTCTGAGGCAAAATTTCCAAGAATCGAATCGAATCGTGGATCGAATCGATTCTAGAAATCAGTGACGATACCCAGCCCTAGTGTTAATATTACTCTTGTTACTCCTTCTGGGTCACAAAATAAACTTTTAAGATGTTTTCAAGTGAGAATGTAGGTGTGTAAACTTCAAATATCTGCTAGGTTTATCAAGACATCACATATTTGCAAAAGTGCTCTTACACTTTTGGAGATGTCTGTTACCCACCAGCTCGATAGCTAGCTGGGAGGTCAAGGGTCACTAGAGCCGGCGAAAACAGCAAACTCCCGGCACATCGTTTTCAAACCCCCCATGGTCTTTTGCTACTCAGGTTAAACATGATATATAAGTCACTTAGATATCTTTAAATTGTTCAGTATTTTATTTGTTCCTGAGTAAATCAGTTTGGCTGAGATTAAAGTTATAGTTTTCACACATTTGAATAAACGTCAAACAGAAAAATATGTCTGTGAAGGTTCTCAGTCATCCAGGTCATCGTAGTCAAAGGAGCTTGCAAAAGGTCAAATGGTGGGGAGTGGTGGGACCCTCCACCATTTGACCTTAGAACTGAAGAAGCTTCTCGGATGAGAGGTGAAACGTCTTCAAGCAACTTAAAGAAGTCCAGACGCTTTTCTTTGCAAGCTCCTTTGTCAAACAGAAAACTGATTAAACAGAAGTGTGAGATGGTTGAGAATTTACTCCAGTGTCCTGTTATATTTGAGAGCGCAAGACGCAGACGTCTGAGTTTGTTAAACTCTACAGAGACAGCTGGTAACGCAAATCTGAAGGCTAGACTGTTTAATTTCACAACCTCGCACTTCCAGTCTGCAGCCTATGAATTGGGACATAGCTGTTGTGTTTCTGAGACCACGCCGTGATTACCATGACAGAAAGGCTCATGATGGCCTGAAGATCACAAGCATCCAGTAATGGTTTTCAGCCTTGCATATAGAGACTTTCCTCTGCCCATCTTCTGAAAAACTCATTTTTTGAGGCACGATTCTGCCATCAAATTCAAGATGAGCGAATATTTTTTATAAAATAGTAAAATATCTCACTTTAAACACTAAAGATGTTTATTGGCTTCAAATAGTCCTATTTTGAATGAAAAAATGATTGAATAAAATACACACATTCATACACACACAGAAAACACACGCACATACCTTTTCTACATCATTTTCAACAAAACTCAGGTTAAGGGCTCATCTCATCTCCAGGCTACACTAGTCCATAAAGGTTCCTTAACAAGTCTTACAGCATGCAGTGGGTATCAGGGTGAAAAAAAAGTGCTATTATCCTGCAGTGACAGAGCTTCACCTCAAGGCTGCATTAGTCACTGCTACCAATGACTGAGTCTGACTGTTATTTCCCACACCAGCTGTGGTTGGTCAATAAAAATCAGTAATTACAAGTTGATAGAGCTGGAAGCTAGGAGTAGGGTTGATCCAGTCCACTCAAACAATGGCAGTTTTTCCAATTTGCACATCTGGATACACTAAATGCCTGCAACAAAAGGCTGTGATAACAGTAATTGCAATTCTAAACACAATTATAACCCTCAATTATCTCTGTTTCCTGTGAGTTGTTTGTGCTTATTATGTTCTCAAGCTTGGAGAGGGATGGGGAGCAGATGTAAATTGAAAGCTGGCGTGCAGCTATATGCTTGCTTGTCACCGTAGATTCATGTTGATGGCTTCCCACCTGTGCGAGACTCCCTGAGGGTTAGACACTAACAAGACTGCACATCACAGCCACCCATCTGAGGCTCGACCCCCCCCCCCCAATTGGGAGAAAAATATTTTACTTGCTTTAAAATGGCTGTATTAGAGGTCTACAGTGATAGATGGGAGGTGAGAGCAAATGAAAAGGACAGAGATGATCAAAATGGTAAAAAAAAAAGTACATTGACAATTACAAAAAAAAATGGTATGTCTGCTGTGACTGGATCTATTAAGGCTCCACCGTCCTGAAGAGGATATGAAGGCATGGAAATCATATTCTTTAACCTTTCTATCCATAGTAATTTTCTCCAGCGGAAAGAGCTGATCAAAGAAAAGTGAGACATTCACTGGAAGCAAGGAATGTCAATTTGGACTTTTATCAAGAAGATTAAAGCTATCAGTTCCTCGAATCACATAAAATTACAAATATAAGTGCTTTCATAAATGTAACAATGAGGCTCAACAATATCCTGTCCTTGCTTCAAACTAAATGATTTCATCTGGATGTTATTGGCAGACTGGAGAGCTTTGGTTTTACATAATGATACTAAAGTTAGTTTAATCTCTGTAAAAATAGTTTCATGGATTTATGGTTTGGTGTGAAGATGACAATTAAACGCGCTTCACCATAACCAGTTGTGTCTGAGCTTCATGTGTTTCTTTGTTTCTAATTGTAATAGTTTCAGCTTGCTTCTCTTATGATGTCTTTGTCACTTGTACCATCAGCTCAGTTACATCCTGCAAAGGTGACAAGCTTCATATTTGAAGCAAAATTTTTCTCTGCTTGGCTGATTGTGTTTTAGGCTAACTGATGACGCTGCTGCTGATTGTTGGTCGAGGTAATATTTAGTCCACAATAAGAGGTTCTCTTTTTTTGATTTGGAGAACTTACTTGCTCCGCCAAGCATTGATAAGTGTATACTAAGGAGTATTTGTTGACTATTGCTGCTTATTTTTCTGTGTCTGTGACCAAACAATCTAAAAAGAAGGTGATCAAGTCTGAACTGTGTTCTGCTCTTGCTAAAAGATGTATTTTACCACTTGTTAGCCTTGACCTGGTTTCTTTTTCTGAAGAAAAACCTTCTGCTGACCTCCAGCAGCTGGAGCTCAGAGAAAACTTGCTCACAAAGCTCTGCTTAAAGAAAAGAAAAGAATTTCAGCTCCTCAGGATATAAGAAGAAAATCAAGTCAAACACTTCATTTAAAAGAGCTGGGCCTTAGTCTGACATATCCGAATGCACGTGTCTCGTACCCCCGATTTGGTGACAAGGATGGGCATAAATACTGTCCTGTTTGAACAGACACTTAAATGGCCAAGGGATGTGCTGCCTTTGTTATTGCAATCAAAGCTCATGGGCAAGGCACAGGAGACTTGTGCTTCCTTTCATTTGAATTTAGACTTGATTACTAAAAAAGGTGAAGGGTGCAGTCCTTAGGGCGTACAAGTTAGTACCTGGGGCGCGTCACCAAACATTTTGCTATTACAAGAACACAGATGGAAACAGATGAAAAAGAGTTACTTTTTGCTGGTGTTTGGTGAAGGAAGTTCAAACTTTTGAGCAGTTATGTGATTTCATATAATGGAAGAATTAAAAAATAAAGCCGTACAAAATGCTTCGATTTTACATATCTTATGGAGCTGTTCGGCACTTCGGGATTGGTGGGAAAATATAATGGAGGTAATTTTCAGTGTTCTAAAAAGGAGATTTGGTATGTCACCAAAACTGTCCATACTTGGTATAACCACAGAACTTTCTGATGGAGATTTTTCCAGTTATACAAAAAGATGGATTATTCTGGCTCTTACTACGGCCAAACGGGTCCTGCTAAGACATTGGTGGAAAAAGAACCCCCCTCCCTATGAAGAGTGGCTAAAGACAATGGCTAAGTTGGCGTCTTACGAAAAAGTGACTTATGGTTTATTAGACAAATTGCATCAATATGATTGTATTTGGTCCTTTACAAGCTGGCTTTCAGGTAACTTGAAGAACAGAAGAGTAATGACAGAGTGGTGGTGTGGGGATTGGTGTGCGAAGAAACAATAGGATAACTTTCCTTTGTTTCGGTTTTTGTTTTGGGGTTTTTTTGTTTGTTTTTTGTTTTTTTGTTGTTTTGTTTTTGTTTGTTTTTTAAACTATTTAGTTATGTAGTTATTCTTAAGTTCTGTTATTAAAGTTTAAAATGAAATAAATAAAAATTGTTGATGACAAAAAAATATATATATATAGCCGTCCACCAGAGAGAGACTAGCAACATATATATATGAAACAGAAGGGTGGAGAAGCTGAGGCGTTGGGTTAGAGCTAGAGTTAAGTGAGCAGTAAAACAGGATGAAAAAAAAAATCATGGTTATACATAACTACTGGATTTTTTCTTTAATCAAACAGATAGAGAGTTAAAGGCGTTTGTATTGGCAGTTCAGTACGGGGATGCTGGTATCTACTGTACCAGTACTGGCCCTGTTAATGTCCAGTCTTATCAGCAGGTAGCTACTTTCAGATGCTCCCTCGTCAAATTAAAAACTCTGCACGCCTGAAATCAATGACAGGTGATAGAGGGAAAAAATTGTGTCCAGGGAAAATCTCTCTGTACCTAACAAAGGTTGCACGGACCAAAATGTTGTAATTTACTAAATATAATGGCAAGCAGCACAGTGTGTATGGAGTCAGTCTTTGTGCCTCTTCACAAAGATGCTCATCATCACGAGGGGATTGCAAGTGGAACTGAACCATCAACTTTTTGTCTGTCACACAAATGTGTAAACTACTACTCTGTAGAGTCAGCTCATCAGATTAGCTCTATATTGGTATATAAGATTGGATTTACTGATGAAGTTCAATTCAATTAAATCCAATTTTATTTATACAGCGCCAAATCACAACAGTCACCTCAAGGCGCTTTATATTATAAGGTAGACTCTACAATAACACATACAGAGAAAACCCAACAATCATATGACCCCCTATGAGCAGCACTTTGGTGACAGTGGGAAGGAAAAACTCCCGTTTAACAGGAAGAAACCTCCAGCAGAACCAGGCTCAGGGAGGGGCGGGGCCATCTGCTGTGATTGGTTGGGGTGAGAGAAGGAAGACAGGATAAAAGACATGCTGTGGAAGAGAGACAGAGGTTAATAACAGATATGATTCAATACAGAGAGGTCTGTTAATACATAGTGAGTGAGAAAGGTGACTGGAAAGGAAAAACTCAATGCATCATGGGAATCCCCCGGCAGCCTACGTCTATTGCAGCATAACTAAGGGAGGATTCAGGGTCACCTGGTCCAGCCCTAACTATATGCTTTAGCAAAAAGGAAAGTTTGAAGCCTAATCTTAAAAGTAGAGATAGTGTCTGTCTCCTGAATCCAAACTGGAAGCTGGTTCCACAGAAGAGGGGCCTGAAAACTGAAGGCTTAACAGGAAGCCAATGAAAGGAAGCCAAAACAGGAGAAATCTGCTCTCTCTTTCTAGTCCCTGTCAGGACTCTTGCTGCAGCATTTTGGATTAGCTGAAGGCTTTTCAGTGAGTTTTTTGGACATCCTGATAATAATGAATTGCAGTAGTCCAGCCTGGAAGTAATAAATGCATGAACTAGTTTTTCAGTGTCACTCTGAGACAGGATATTTCTAATTTTAGAGATGTTGCGCAAATGGAAGAACGCAGTCTTACATATTTGTTTAATATGTGCGTTGAAGGACATGTCCTGGTCAAAAATGACTCCAAGGTTCTTCACAGCGTTACTGGAGGCCAAGGTAATGCCATCCAGAGTAAGAATCTGCTTAGATACCATATTTCTAAGATTGTGAAATATGGTAAGTGGCCAATATTGTTTAAAAACTTTGTTTAAAACTTTTTCTTTCTTTTTGTTTCCCTGGTACAAATCAGACTAATTAAGAAAAATATCACCTCTGTGGTCAAATTGTTACATTTAAACATAATTCTCAAGCTAGGTTTTTACAACCAGTGCATCACTAATAAATCCACAAAAGCACTAATTACCTTCATGGCTGGTTGTTAATCAGGAGTCCTCATGAGTTTGGATCATTTGCTGATGATATTCAAGGTGATTGGGCTTGCACAAAGCAGTCATACAGAGGTAACAATGGGTAAAAGGCAAAGCCAGTACAAAATATTTTTAAAACAATCGTTGGCCTCCTTTGTACCCAGACTTAGGAAGGTCAAAGAAATGAATTATTTGGCAAGCAAAAGAGAGCAGTCTAACAGCACTAAAGGGCATGAGTGGTCATGGGAGACCAGAGCAACAAGGTTTTCAGGATATGCAGGCTTGCAGCTTTGACATCTTGCAGATGGTAGTGGCAGCTCTCCAGGTAACCATCGTCTGTCACATCAGTGCATGGTGAACGCAGTGAACTGTGGCACTGCCTCTGCCCCTTCCCCTCAAATTGCATCACCCCTGGGCTGGTCACAGTGCTAACCTCACCAACGGGGGCTCCAAGCAGCAGTGTTTCAGCCCTGCTCCAAGAAGCAACAGAATTAGCTCTTTGCACACATGACAGTGCCGGAGTTTTGTGTTCATCATTTCTTCATGTGGACTCAATTAATTCACAGTTCTGATCACATAGGTGACGATGAATTAAATTAATTGCCGGCTGCTCCTAGTTGTTACTTTCACTCAATATATAACCTTTATATGCTCTGCCTTTTCATTGCTAGTTAAAAAAGAAGCATGGTATGGGAGTTCCCTTGATATTTGCCTTTCGTTAGCCGTATCTTAGCCATGCTGCATGATTCTAAGTGATGTTATCTTTTGTAATTTGAAGTATTTACAGCTAAGCAGACCATTGAAAATGCTAGAAGGGTTCTGCTATGTTACATAGCTAGTAGTTGTCTCCATAAATTAGCCAGAAAAAAGGCACCTTGCTGTGGATTTTGACCTTAGATTGCTTGTTTGAAGTATATAAAGTGTAGAGGCCAACAAACCTACGTGGTATTGTACATTTGAAAGTATTGATGTTTGGTGACATTTCTTTACTTATTCTTCAGTAACATGCTGTGGTCTAATTTCAAAGACACCAATAATGCTGCTCATCCTCCATTTTTTGACCTAACAGATAAATGATGAGTACTTTCCTTTCTATTAGTCACAAAGCAAATATTTTACATGCTCCTGTTAAAAGCATGTTGTCACTGGATTCGACTGTGTTTCTATGTGCCTTCTGTGTTATGCTAAATAACTGCAGGAATAACTCCAGAAGAAAGCTGGTGTCCTTGGACACCACATGGCAGCTTGTATAAACCCTCCAATCGCACTTACCTCCATATTAATTCTTTAGAGGTGACATAAATACCACGGAGGCTTCAAGCAACGGCACATGAGAACAACTGGTGGCATTCACGAATTCCTCACCGCTGGCAGTTCAAAACCTGTGGAAACAGGAATCATTTATTTGCACAGGGCTTAAGGGAAGCATGCGTGCATTGGTACTCGTGTGTCAACAGTGCTCTGATATATTCTGACTACTGTACTCAGGATGTGTTGTCTAAATGTGATACATGAGACAACAGAGCTGCTGTCATCACTGGGAGGAGAGATACAGGATGTTATTAATATTCTGCAAGGCTCTCATACACTGATGTCACTTTTTTTTAATATAAAGCCTTCATTCCCTGGAAATCTGTTGGGTTGTTCAAATTTGGAGCTGGGAGTCCTAATTTGTCTATTTATTGCTCCGTTGAAACTATAAGCTGTTGATTTTTTTAGATTAACTTGTTTTCAGCTCAGCAACTGCATCAACTCTGTCTGTGATCATCTTTCTTTTTTATATTATTATTTTTTTCAGCTAAAGACAGAAAAAACGGGACTAAATCAACCCAACATGTCCATAAGGCAGTGGTTGCCCTCCCTAGGGGGGGTTCAGAGCTATTGCAGGGGTGTGTGTGTGTGTGGGGGGGGGGGGGGGGGGGTGTATAAGCGCCTTGAGGTGACTTTTGTTGTGATTTGGCGCTATATAAATAAAATTGAATTGAATTGAATTGGATTGTATGAATTTAAAAAAAGGACTGCTTGGACACTGCTGCCAAAGTAGTATCCCACAACTGTTTATGTTTTTAAAGCCATTTTGCACAGAGAGAAATGTTTTGAAAAATGTATTGGTAGCAATTTTGAATATTCTTACACAGTAAAAAAACAAAAAAAACAAACAAACAAACAAACAAAAACAATACGTAAAATAATGACACGATAAAGACAGTTTGTTTTTCTGTTATTTAAAAGAGATAGTAGCTTATTTTATTGCAAACTGTAATTTATTGTAGTTTTATTTGTTTAATTGTTTACAAAAGGTTTGAGATGTGAAATGTCACATCACTGCAGGACACTGCAGTGGAGTATGAAAACAAAATATGGATGTTAGGGATGCACCGATACCGATACTGGTATCGGGTATCGGCCTCGATACCACATTTTCTAAAGTACTCGTACTCGTTAAAAGTCCCCCGATACCGGGGACCGATACCACGGTCTGAGACCTGTCTATGTTTGAGCGGCATGTAAGGGGTTAATCACAGGCGCCGAGTGCCCGCCCCCAGGCCCCGAGTGCCCGCCCCCAGGCCCCGGCTGCAGCTCAGAGCTGAGAGAAGGCGAGGCGAGACATATCAGCCGTGTGGAACTATTTCAAAGTGATCAAAGACGCGAAAACAAAGGCGGACTGCAAATTGTGCTCAGCGAAATTGTCCAGAGGAGGCTCTAAAGGTAGCACATTTAACACAAGTAATTTAATCAAGCATCAAAATCCCAACACGACAACAAGTACAAAGAGTTTACCCACGCTTATTTACCCACGCTTATTTACCCACGCTTATTAGCACAGAGGAGCATAGCTGATGCTACAGCAGTGGGACGGAAAATAGTTGGGCATTTTAAACACTCCGCCTTAGCCTACTCCCGCCTCGAGGACATTCAGGGACAGCTCAACCAGCCAATAAAGAGACTGCAGCAGGACGTACAGACGCGCTGGAACAGCACGTATTACATGCTCCAGTCCCTCATTGAGCAAAAGCGAGTGCTGGGCGTGTCCGAGCACGAACTCCCTGACTATCTCACCGCTCACCAATGGGCTCTTATGGAGACGACTGTTGCCATCCTCGCCCCCTTTGAGGAACTAACTAAAAAAGTGAGCAGCTACGACGCACTAGCCTCTGATGTCATCCCAGCTGTGATTGTGCTAGTGAGACTTCTAAACAGAGAAACAGACGAACAAATTTAAAATTAAATTTTGTTTTTTCATAATTATTTATTCTGTAATATGTTGCATACAACATGCTTTTTATTTTAAATAAATGTTCTTAATTCCAAACTAGTCCCTTGTTGTTGTTTTTTGTTAAATTATAGGACTAAAGCTGTTACCTGCAAATTTAAATCATGTTTTTATTAAGTACTCGGTATCGGCGAGTAGTGAAATGCAAGTACTCGTACTCGTACTTGTTTCCAAAAAAGTGGTATCGGTGCATCCCTAATGGTTGTGTGGTTGGACGATGTGTTTGTGTGGGGGGTGCGAAGATTTTCTTGTAAAACGTTGGCCTAGTGAAAAAAGTTTGGGAACCACTGCCATAAAGGAAATGACATTATCTGTAATAACTAAACATTTAAAAAATAACATTTATTGCTGGGTTGGTTTTTCCAATTAGATCTGAGAATGTAAAAATAAAGTCATTGAATAAACATGGCTGCTTCCTAATTGGTGAATGATTTTTTAAAATAAACTCCCGAGTTAAAAATCAATCTTGGCATTTGAACCATGTCTTTATTGCTCCATGTATAAGTTACTGTGGGGTGTAAAGAAGAAAATTACAAAACTTCCAAAGTGTCCACTTATACTTCCATCCATCCATTTGCTTCCGCTTATCCTTTTCAGGGTCGCGGGGGGCGCTGGAGCCTATCCCAGCTGTCATAGGGCGAGAGGCGGGGTACACCCTGGACAGGTCGCCAGTCTGTCGCAGGGCCAACACACAGGGACAGACAACCATTCACACTCACATTCACACCTAGTGGCAATTTGGATTATCCAATTAACCTATCCCCACAAGCTGCATGTCTTTGGACGGTGGGAGGAAGCCGGAGTACCCGGAGGGAACCCACGCAAACACGGGGAGAACATGCAAACTCCACACAGAAAGACCCCGGCCTGATGGTGGAATTGAACTCAAGACCTTCTTGCTGTGCGGCAACAGTGCTAACCACCGTGCCACCGTGCTGCCCCACTTATACTTATGGACATGAATATATGTGTGAATAGATCTTAAAATAAAAAGGGCAGACGATGCATGAGCTTTTAATTTCTAGCTGACTGACTAAAAGTTGCCATTTCATTTGCAGTCTGTAAGCCTGAGAGGTAAACTTGTGACAATGTGAGATAATAATGCGGCAAAAATAGAAGGAATTACAGAAATGATTTGCAAGAAGCAACAGCTTCAAAAATACTTGATGATGAGAAACTCCGAGGAGTCATAACTTTCAAACAACCAGTGAACTGCAACATCCATAAGACAGCACTGGACGACAGCTGTGACTGAAACCAGAAACAAAAATGAACTTTATCATAATAATAAACAGTGAAAAGGTGCAGAACAAGGAACCACCCATAGCAACACCTCATTTATCAAACATGGTTTTGCTTCTATTAGGAGTTGGACATGTATGGATGATAAATTAGGAGATATATAATGGTGTTCTGTGTGCTCGCTTTTGTTTTCATCACAGTTTACTTGTCAGCACATAGGACATTGATTGTAAACTCATAGCCAAAGCAATCAAAGAGCTTGTCAGGATCACTTGATCTCAGCTGACTGATGTGCATTCTGCTTGCTGAACGACAGACTTTGGGCTGAGAGTCTTCAAAATTTCTGAGAGTTTCACAAAGGAAAATACAAGTATCTGCCGATGCCTGCAAATCAAACACTTAACCAAAGATGTGCATACCTGAAAAACATACAAGAGCTATAATGTCCTTCATCTAAAAGGCTGCTACTTTTAGAGGATATATGCCTCCATCTCCATCAAAGATCCTCTTCTGTCACTTTTCCTCCTGCCTGGAAGCTTCATATTCAGCCACCCTCTTCAAAAAATCCAATATCCCTCACCGTCCTCTCCACATGTCCAAAATATCTCAGCCTTGCCTCTGTATAAGGAATTGGTCTCTGGCTATTTCTTTGTGTACATAACAGAGTAGACAACAGAAAAATACTGACTGTGTGACAATAACATGACACAGACAACAACAAGTGTTGCATATTTATAGTGCAGTGGTGCAAAAAATGTTGGAATACTCTGAAACTCTACACGTTTATTCTGACCAACCCAAAATTACAGGGAGGGTAAGTGTTTGGTTAATGTCCCTTTTCTGTTTTGATAATTATATAAAAGCACAAGCACAAGCCTAGACTGGTTGCCAATCATCTCAAGGGGCTACAGGCTTATCATAATGTTCTGGGTTTAAAATCTCATGTTATTCTGCTGATGTACTACAGATAAACAGGGAATTGCAACAATTAAACCGGAATAGCTGATTGGTAATGCCGTAACTGACTTTTTAAAACAGTATCCTTCCTCAGTGTTTGAAAAACACATAAATGCTTGAGTAAGTAGGATCAGGACTCTGGGATAAATATATATTTTACAGTACCATAATTATCACAAACACACTGGACATTAATTATACATGAGTCCAATGATAGATTCTCGGGGCCTCTATTTGCACCCTGCTTGTGCAAGCATGCATGAATGCAAACACATACTCACACACACAGTGATTATTCTCTTTCTGCTTCTGTTTTTGAGAGAGCATAGAATGAATCAAGAAAAAGAAAAGAGAAAAAACCCCGGCTTGTTTAAAGAAACGTCTGCAGGGCAATATTTGATCAAGTCAGACAGCTCCCTGCCTTGCTAATATTCAAAGGATTCATCTACCGCAGAAATGTGAATACGTAATGTGTGTCCATGTAACAAAACAAATATAACAGGGGACGGGGATAAAGGGGACACACAAAAGCAACTGAGAGCCAGGGAGGCACAACTACCACATGTAAGCAAAAACATATTATACACCTTGTGATGTGATTTAATTGCTGTGCAGTGAGAACGATTGTCCAAATGTTTCTTTGCTTTTTGTTTTAACCAGGATATCAACGTACACTTGTGCCCCAAACAGCTCAAATGTGCTCAAATTACTCTTCAAGTAATATATGCAAGATTTTTATTTTACTGTGTATGTTGGTTGTATGCTTTTACTTTGAAGCAAACAGCAAACGGCTTTGTACAGTAAGATGAACAAGATTTTGGATGAGATGGTTTATAAAAGCTAACAGTGTGGAGTGATGAGCTAATTTTGGTTAGCTTGTTTAGGCCCTGGTCACGTGTTCCTAGAGACTAATTACTGGACATTTAGAAACAAACAGGGGTGTTTTGTTTCCTGCCTGGTTGTTAGCTATTGCTATTGCTGACAGAAAATATGAGTTTGATCACTAAAGCTCCGTTTATATAGACGTAGAGAGTAGTTAGCAACTGCCGGTTGCTAGGGAAAAGTGTCTATATCATAATGAGTTAGCTAGTGGTTGCTGGAGGTTCATTGCCTAGCTTGAAATTGGTCACAAAGGGGTATACAGCGCTATAATGAAAATCTCATTGTAATTGCTTAGCTCGCTAGCAGATTGTCACGGTTACCGGTAGTTTGTGCAACCAGCGTTGCCAACTTAGCGACTTTGTCGCTATATTTAGTGAGTTTTCAGACCCCTTAGCGACTTTTTTTCTAAAAAGCGACTAGTGACAAATCTGGCGACTTTTTCTGGTATTATTGGGGACTTATTTATGACGACTTTTTGACGTGAAAACGCGTATCGCTCTTACTCTCAACAAGCAGCGGTGCTGCCGTGGGCACCTCGCCCGTGCTAAAGCGCTCCCAGGCGGAGGATAGTCCTCCCACAGCTGCTATCAGGGCAGGAGACGTTCACGCCTGTGCGTCCAAACGGTAAATGAATCGCGCATGAGCGAAGCCGCTGCTCCCGCACTGACTGTAATGCAGTCAGTTCTTCTTTTACTGTTATGTTGTTTTTTGGATCACAAAGTTTAAAACTACTTATAAACACACACTCTCAGACACAAAGTAACTCCACCAGAGTGCCAATTTCGGGTCACGTTTGCCGGTCCAAGCCCGGGTAAAGGAGCAGGGTTGGAATTGTGACATTAAAAAACAATAGTTGCTAAAAGAAATTTAATTTGTAGTTCTAAATAAATTCTAAATGCATTTAGGACGTTTTTTACTCACTTTATGTCTCTTCCACGATGTTATTTCTCTCTCCAACAACGTAGATTACAATCACATTAGCATGACCAATTATGCAAATTAGGTGATGACGTCACTTAGCGACTTCTAGCGACTTTTAGGACAGCCAATAGCGATTTTCCTTACTGAGGAATTGGCAACACTGTGTGCAACACGCGCACAAGCACTTGGAAACTACTTGCCAAGCAGTAGTGACTGCTAACTTCTGATTTGTGTTTGAAGTTTTACTACACCGTGCAGAGTGATTAATGAGTGATTGCAGATAAGTTGAGACCAACTGGATCAACCAGGTGGGCGAGGATGGCGATCCATCAGCTACAAATGCAATTACTAGCAGGCTTTTAGTGCAGCTTTCTGTTTGTGATTAGTTTCACCCAGTGAAAGCCAGCAACATCTAGTAAGCGCTGACCAACTGGTTGGCACCAAATGACCAGAGGCTGCCAGAGGGTCAGGCAGTCTCTAGGTCTGTATGACTGTGACCTTAACAAGCTGTAAGCATAAACTTGATGCGCAATACACAAACACATATCTTCTGACTATTGCTGAATAACAGACTAGTAAACTACCACAAATTAACTCACCAATACTGAACTACTTCTAGACGTGCTGGTGGAGAGGTCCAGTTCATGAAGTGAGTTTATTTAGTACAAATGAGGCCAAGTAGATAGCAAGAGCTATCTGCCACTGTAATTCTAGCATCCAATTAAACAGGTCATAGAAAAATTCTCCAAAGCCACTAAAGTTGCCAGGGGCATAGATAACAACACTGTCTAGAGGTCATGAGGCTCATAATCATTAAAAGCTAAAATCACTCTATTGTAACAAACAGCAATGCTTTGCTTTGTAACAACATAAAACAGGGTATTTAACATGAAAGTCTATGTGGATAGGTTGACTTTTGGGGTGATGCTTAACTGGTTTAATGGTTTAACTTTTCAACTATAGAGATTGATGCTGTTCTAGCTACCAGGTTGATCATTTGTGTGCTGATAAATTTATTTGATGTTTGTTTACAGCAAATGTTCATCTTCGGAGTTACAACTTGGAGGAAAACTTGTAGATTTAACTGGAGACTCTTGAAAAAATAAATAGTAATTCTATTAATACATGTTTTTCATCTATTGACAGAAGGACTCAAACTGCATTAACTCCACAGCAAGTTTGCACCAACTTGTCTCCAAACATTCGGATTGCCAAGCAGTTATTGAAAGCGTAACACCTTTTCACGTTAAACTACAACTTGAAGAATACATGGTGATTTATTTATAACACTGCATTTAATTGGAGACACATTTGTAAAAAATTGTAATTGTAATATTAATAAATAGCTATTTTATTTCATTTTCAGGAAGCCACTCTTCTCAATGTCCTTCATTATAGTGGGCGAACTTCTGTGAGTCAGGGCTCCCTCTTTCATCCAGCGTAAATCCCCATCTACTTGAAGACAGGTACAGCATCCAGGAACTATTGTAACAGAACAGGATATGCAGACTATACCTTCATATTTTTTTCTTTCAGCTTTTTTTATCACATCCCACAAGACTTTCCATTTCTTTTGTAGCTCGTTTGTGCAGTCTCTTTTGAAGTAAATGTTCAATCCTTGGCATACAATTCTTTCTTGCTTCCAGGCTGTTTTTTATATACAACAGTCAAAAAAGTGAACAACAATCTCTCCGAGGGGCTCTGTTATCTTTCAGTTTGGCATTTATTGCGATGGGTTCACTTCATGCAAATCTCTAAATCTCCTGTCGGTTTAAGTAATAATAAGTTCAGTCACAAGCCTGTGTTATATGTTAGAGCCCTTCAGGATGCATTGCACTGTCCTAACATTTTGCAGACAGTTTAGCAGCGAGACTGTTCTTCATATCAACCAGGCTGTTTATTGCTGTTAACTTCTGAATTAAGGCAGCCTTTTAGTTTTTTTTAATTAGTTTCTAGTCAGGTCAACAAAGTTTTACTCTTATTAATTTTCTCGTCTTAGCCAATGTTTTTCCCAAAGATTGTAGCAACTGATGCCATTGATACTTTTGCATAGTGCAGTGGCTGGCATGGCATTTGCCAGTTTTATCCTCAGTCAGGTTAGGACTAGGGCTGATCAAGTGCATGCACTGCATGGTTTGGTGTATGGTACAGGGTGTTAGTTCTCTTCATGATTAATGAGTATAACCTCAACATGGGACCTGTACCACATTATGAATTAGTGTGCCCAGTGAACACAGGGATGAAATAGTCTGTCTTCAAATTTCCAGTAAGACAGGTCAAGAATGGAAATGTCAAACAGTCATTACTGTTTGACAAGAATTACTGAAAATCAAATTCTAACTCCCGACACCGCTATTGTAGCATGTAACATAGATGAAAGTCATAAGCTTCCTTTGATTTTTACAATTCATCTAAAGTTCAACGTGAATGGCCAACTGACAAAGCAACATAGCCAATGGGAGAGGCACACTGGAGACTATGGTGAATACTTACCAGTGCAAAAAGATATGCATATGTGCATTTAAAGAAGCAAAGCATGGCTGATGCATGAAATGCATACAATGATAGTATTCATTTCAAAAATGATTCCCATGGACATGATTACAGCTCATTATAAAAGAAAAGTGATAGTGCATTATTTATAAGTCAGTGGTAGCATTTGAGACAAGTATAAAAATTACAGTCATAAACCAGTAAACCACACTTCATCTAAACTAAATGTGTTCAGACAATAAACTGCAACTCTGGTTGTAAAAGATGTTTAATGTTATTAAGATTATTAAGAAGGTTTTATAATATAATAGCTATCTTTACAATCAAACTCTCTCAGGTTCATGTCAGTTCACTTCAATTTGAAATGTACTGTAGCTAAAGAAAGTACAGAGGATATTGAATACAGGATCTGCTGGAGGGCTTTAGATGTGGTTGCTAACTTTTAATCTCGTGACACTGCAGTTGGACCTTCAGTGTCTCTATCTGCAGAGCACATGGTGGTCAGACTAGGAGGAGTGGGGAAATAACAGATAGCTGAGATTTTGCAGTTTTGTGTTGCTGGTGAAATTGGCATAAAGTTACACATAGAGGAAGAAAATTGTCAATGAACTTGTAATTCTATAGTGCTTTTCCCTACTTGAGCACTCAAGCGTATCGCATTTACTTTTTCTACCTACTTACCTATGCTTTCTATCTAACATTAACACTATAATTATTGCATGGTGCAACTTTGGGTTCAGTATCTTCCCATCCATCTTCTTCTGCTTATCCAGGGTCGGGTCATGGGGGCAGCAACCTAAGAAGACCTCCTCCAGTTTATCTGGACACCAAGGGATTCCCAGGTTACCCAAGAGATATAATCTCTCCAGCATGTCCTGGGTCTGCCACTCCTCCCAGTGGGACATTCCCAGAACAGATGCCTGAACCACCTCAACTGCCTGCTTTCAATGTAGAGGAGCAGCAGCTCTACTCTGAGCCCCTCCCGGATGGCCTGAGTGGTGGGATGTAGATGCACCGGTAAACTGAGAGCTTCGCTTTTACACTCAGCTCCCTCGTCATTCAATTCAATTCAATTCAATTCAATTTTATTTATATAGCGCCAAATCACAACAAATGTCGCCTCAAGGCGCTTCATAGATACAGAGAAAAGCCCAACAATCATATGACCCCCTATAAGCAGCACTTTGGCGACAGTGGGAAGGAAAAACTCCCTTTTAACAGGAAGAAACCTCCGGCAGAACCAGGCTCAGGGAGGGGCGGCCATCTGCTGCGACCGGTTGGGGTGAGAGAAGGAAGACAGGATAAAGACATGCTGTGGAAGAGAGACAGAGATTAATAACAGATATGATTCAATACAGAGAGGTCTATTAACACATAGTGAGTGAGAAAGGTGACTGGAAAGGAAAAACTCAATGCATCATGGGAATCCCCCGGCAGCCTACATCTATTGCAGCATAACTAAGGGAGGATTCAGGGTCACCTGGTCCAGCCCTAACTATATGCTTTAGCAAAAAGGAAAGTTTTAAGCCTAATCTTAAAAGTAGAGATAGTGTCTGTCTCCCGAATCCAAACTGGAAGCTGGTTCCACAGAAGAGGGGCCTGAAAACTGAAGGCTCTCCCTCCCATTCTACTTTTAAATACTCTAGGAACAACAAGTAGGCCTGCAGAGTGGGAGCGAAGTGCTCTAATAGGGTAATATGGTACTACAAGGTCATTAAGATAAGATGGGGCCTGATTATTTAAGACCTTGTATGTGAGGAGCAGGATTTTGAATTCAATTCTGGATTTAACAGGAAGCCAATGAAGGGAAGCCAAAACAGGAGAAATATGCTCTCTCTTTCTAGTCCCTGTCAGTACTCTTGCTGCAGCATTTTGGATTAACTGAAGGCTTTTCAGTGAGTTTTTTGGACATCCTGATAATAATGAATTGCAGTAGTCCAGCCTGGAAGTAATAAATGCATGAACTAGTTTTTCAGCATCACTCTGAGACAAGATATTTCTAATTTTAGAGATGTTGCGCAAATGGAAGAACGCAGTCTTACATATTTGTTTAATATGTGCGTTGAAGGACATATCCTGGTCAAAAATGACTCCAAGGTTCCTCACAGTGTTACTGGAGGCCAAGGTAATGCCATCCAGAGTAAGAATCTGGTTAGATACCATATTTCTAAGCTTTTCA
Organism: Neolamprologus brichardi; assembly: GCF_056152115.1. Lineage (NCBI taxonomy): Eukaryota > Metazoa > Chordata > Actinopteri > Cichliformes > Cichlidae > Neolamprologus > Neolamprologus brichardi. The sequence continues at coordinate 4,557,423 of NC_142112.1, forward strand.
GCGCCGAGTACAATGACCTCAGTTTTATCTGAGTTAAGAAGCAGAAAGTTAGTGGCCATCCAAGTCTTTATGTCTTTAAGACATTCCTGCAGTTTAACTAATTGGTGTGTGTTATCTGGCTTCATGGACAGATAGAGCTGGGTGTCATCTGCATAGCAGTGAAAATGTATGCTATGTCTTCTAATGATGCTGCCTAGGGGAAGCATGTATAATGTAAACAGAATTGGTCCTAGCACTGAACCCTGTGGAACTCCATAATTAACCTCAGTGTGTGAAGAGGACTCTCCATTTACATGCACAAATTGGAGTCTATTAGATAGATATGATACAAACCACTGCAGTGCAATACCTGTAATACCTACAGCATGTTCTAATCGCTCTAACAGGATATTATGGTCAACAGTATCGAATGCTGCACTAAGGTCAAGAAGGACAAGCACAGAGATGAGTCCACTGTCAGAGGCCATAAGAAGATCATTTGTAACCTTCACTAAAGCTGTTTCTGTGCTGTGATGAACTCTGAAACCTGACTGAAACTCTTCAAATAAACCATTCCTCTGCAGATGATCTGTTAGCTGTTTGACAACTACTCTTTCAAGGATTTTTGATATGAAAGGAAGGTTGGAGATTGGCCTATAATTAGCTAAGACTGCTGGGTCTAGAGATGGCTTTTTGAGTAAAGGTTTAACTGCAGCCACCTTGAAGGCCTGTGGTACATAGCCGATTATTAGAGATAGGTTGATCATATATAAGATCGAAGAATTAATCAATGGCAGGACTTCTTTGAGCAGTTTTGTAGGAATGGGGTCTAAAAGACACGTTGATGGTTTGGAGGAAGTAATTATTGAAGTTAACTCAGAAAGATCGATTGGAGAAAAAGAGTCTAACTTAACATCAATGGAACTAAGAGTAGCTGTAGATAATATTACATCTGTGGGATGATTATTGGTAATTTTTTCTCTAATGATAAAAATTTTATTTGTGAAGAAGCTCATGAAGTCATCACTAGTTAACGTTAAAGGGATGGTTGGCTCAAAAGAGCTCTGACTTTTTGTCAGCCTGGCTACAGTGCTGAAGAGAAACCTGGGGTTGTTCTTATTTTCTTCAATCAGTGATGAGTAGTAAGCTGTTCTGGCTTTGCGGAGGGCTTTCTTATAAAGCAACAAACTATTTCTCCAGGCTAAATGATGATCCTCTAAATTTGTGACACGCCATTTCCTCTCCAGATTACGAGTCATCTGCTTTAGGGTACGTGTTTGAGAATTATACCACGGGGTCAGGTACTTCTGATTAGAGACCTTAGTTTTCACTGGAGCTACAGTATCCAGAGTCGTACGTAGTGAGGAGGTGAAATTATTAACAAGATAATCAACCTCTGTTGGGGTAGCGTTCAGATAGCTGCTCTGCTCTGTGTTGGTACAGGGCATTGACGATGATAACAGTGGCTGGATTATATTCTTAAACTTAGTTACAGCGCTTTCAGAAAGACATCTACTTTGATAAAGTCCACTCTCCACTGCTGCGTAATCAATTATTGTAAATGTAAATGTTATCAAGAAATGATCAGACAGGAGAGGGTTTTCAGGAAACACTGTTAAATGTTCAGTTTCTATGCCATATGTTAAAACAAGATCTAGAGTGTGATTAAAGTGGTGGGTGGGTTCTTTTACATTTTGAGAGAAACCAATTGAGTCTAACAACAGATTAAATGCCATGTTGAGGCTGTCATTTTTAGCATCAACATGGATGTTAAAATCACCCACAATAATTATTTTATCTGAGCTCAGAACTAAATTAGATATAAAGTCTGAGAAATCAGACAGAAACTCTGTGTAAGGCCCAGGTGGACGATAGATGATAGATGATAGTCATAACGACGGACCAGTACAGCGTGGGCATCACTGCAGCCGCAGCACCAATCCATCTGTTGAGCTCCCAATCCCTTATCCACTCACACGTGAACAAGACCCTGAGACACTTAAACTCCTCCACTTGAGCTACAGCCACGGGGTGGCTGTAGCTCAAGTGGTAGAGCAGGTCATCTACTGATCGGAAGGTTGGTGGTTCGATCCCTGGCTTCCCCAGTCTGCATGTCAAGTATCCTTGGGCAAGATACTAACCCCAAATTGCTCTCCGATGCATCCATCGGAGTATGAATGTGTGTGTGAATGTTACTTAGAAAGCACTTAGAAAAATGTGCTTGTGCGAATGGGTGTGAATGGGTTAATGTACAAGTTGTGTACAGCGCTTTGAGTGCTCAGAAAGAGTAGAAAAGCGCTATATAAGAACCAGTCCATTTACCATTTACTTAGGGATGAGATTCTGAGACCACAGAAGTAGAAGCCTTCCGCCACTTGGTTACGCCTAGAAATTCTGTCCTTAAATATTATGAACAGAATCGGTGACAAAGGGCAGCCCTGGCAGAGTCCATCACCCACTGGAAACAAGTCAGACTTATTGCCAGCTATGTGGAACAAGCTCTTGCAACAACTGTATAAGGATTGAATGGTCTGTAGCAATGGGCTATGGGCTAGCCACCCCATACTCCCGAAGTACCTCCCACACGGGACACGGTCAAACGCCTTCTCCAAGGCCACAAAACACATGTAGGCTGGTTGGGCGAACTCCCATGCACCCTCAAGTATCCTCAAAAGGGTAAAGAGCTGGTCCAGTGTTCCACACCCAGGACGAAAACTACATTGTTCCTCCTGTATCTGAGGTTTGACTAACGAACGGACTCTCCTTTCCAGCGCCCTGGCATAGACTTTCCCAGGGAGGCTGAGGAGTGTGACCCTCCTATAGCTGGAACACACCAGGACCAATTCTCTTTACATTATACAGCCTTCCCTTAGGCAGTATCATTTGAAGGCATAGCATACATTTGACGATGCTATGCAGATGATACCCAAATTTATCTATCCATGAAGTGCAGACCAATTAGTTAAACTGCAGGGATTTCTTAAAACATAAAGACCTGGATGATCTCTGATTATCTGTTAAAGTCAGATAAAACTGATGTTATTGTACACTGTGGGGAATCCTGAAGCCAGTATGTCTAACATTAGAAACATTCTGTTTCGTTACTATCAGGCTGTCCTAAAAAGCCGCTGAAAAACCGACCGTGTTCCTCAGGGTGTCCTGTGGGAGGTGTTGCGGGAGTATGGGGTGTCTGGCCCATTGTTACGGGCCATTCGATCCCTATACAACTGTTGCAAGAGCTTGGTTCGCATTGCCGGCAATAAGTCGGACTTGTTCCCGGTGGGTGATGGGCTCCGCCAGGGCTGCCTTTTGTCACCGGTTCTGTTCATAATTTTTATGGACAGGATTTCTAGGCGCAGCCAAGTGGCGGAGGGCTTTCACTTTGGTGGCCTCAGAATCTCATCTCTGCTTTTTGCGGATGACGTGGTACTGTTGGCTTCATCGGGTGGGGCCTCCAGCTCGCACTGGAACGGTTTGCAGCCGAGTGTGAAGCAGCGGGAATGAGGATCAGCACCTCCAAATCTGAGGCCATGGTTCTCAGCCGGAAAAGGGTGGAGTGCCCACTCCGGGTCGGGGATGAGTTCCTGCCCCAAGTAGAGGAGTTCAAGTATCTCGGGGTCTTGTTCGCGAGTGATGGAAGAAGGGAGCCGGAGATCGACAGATGGATTGGGGCTGCAGCTGCAGTAATGCGGACGCTGCACCGGTCCGTCGTGGTGAAGAGGGAGCTGAGTGTAAAAGCGAAGCTCTCAATTTACCGGTCGATCTACGTCTCTACCCTCACCTATGGCCACGAGCTGTGGGTAGTGACCGAAAGAACGAGATCGCGGATACAAGCGGCGGAAATGAGCTTCCTATGAAGGGTGGCTGGCCTCTCCCTTAGACATAGGGTGAGAAGTTCGGCCATCCGGGAGGGGCTCAGAGTAGAGCCGCTGCTGCTCCACATCGAAAGGATCCAGCTGAGGTTGTTCGGGCATCTGACAAGGATGCCTCCTGGGTGAGGTGTTCTGGGCATGTCCCACCGGGAGGAGGCCCCGGGGCAGACCCAGGACACGCTGGACAGATTATATCTCTCGGCTGGCCTGGGATTGCCTTGGTGTTCCCCCGGATAAGCTGGAGGAGGTGGCTGGGGAGAGGGAGGTCTGGGCCTCTTTGCTTAGGCTGCTGCCCCCGTGACCCGGCCCCGGATAAAGCGGATGAAGATGGATGAATGGATGGGGTATTTAAAAATAGAATGGGAGGCAGAACCTTCAGCTTCCAGGGACTCTGTAACGGTCTCCCAAGATAAATTCAGAACACAGACACCCTCTCTACTAGATTATGCTTAAAATTTTATTTTATGACAAAGCATATTGTTAAGGCTGGATTAGGTGGATCAGATCCTGAATCCTCTCTTTGTTAAGCTGCAATAGATCCGAGTGTTTCCTTTTCACTCAATATGTGTTTATACACCACTCTGCATTTAAGCACCCATTATTATTAATCTCTGGCTCTCTGTCTTTGTCCTGTCTTCTTACCCTCACCCCCTTCTGGCTGTGACAGATGGATGGCCTGGTTTTGCCAGAGGTTTCTTCCAGTTAAAAGGGAGCTTTTCTTTACCACTGTCGCCAAAGCACTAGGGGTCATATGATTATTGGGGTTTTTTTGTATTACTGTATGGTCTTTACCTTAAAATATAAAGTGCATTGAGACAACTATTTTTTATTTGGCGCTATATGCATACAATGTAATTGAATTAAATGGAATTTTATGATTAGATCATCATCAAATCTATGACCATGGGAGGAATGTGACTTATGTGGGACACTAGCTTGTCTATAAAGCGAAGGTCAGTGCATTGTTCCTCGGCTCCATTGGGATGTGTGTGAATGTGCAAATGTTAAATAAAAGCTCAATATAAAGGTTACTGGATGAATGAGATTTGCTGTATAAAGTGAGACAATAAGTTCTCATGGAACAACTGTATCTCATGGCCAAAGGTCGTTCCTTTTTGTATGATCCTTTGGAGTCGTTCACTTCCTAGGCTGCTGTCTCAGTATCTACTCCATGCTTAGTGTGTTGTTAATGTCCCCAGTTGCTTAGGGGTTCACTCATGGGATCATCCATACTAACGGCCCATCTGGCTTCTTTCAATCTTCTGGGACATCTCAGGCTCTTGACATATACGCTTCATATACCACTTATTCCTTGATAGAAAGTCAATACAACATGGGCATAGCTTTGCCATGCGTCTATTTCTGTGATTTTGGAGGTTGTAAATAGCAGAGCTCTTAGCAAACCTCATTATATTATCCTGAAGCATTTTTATTTTATATTAAATTTCAAATCAAAGAATATGCAGTGAACAGAACCTGGAGTATTAGTGTGACATATCATTGTTAGATCAAAAAGACACTGAAAAAACAGCCTAATTGCCAGACCTGGCTTAACTGTGATTGATTAGATCTATTTTTGAAATGCTGAGGCAATCCTGAAGTCACAGCCAAGGTCAATAACTAACAGCTGTGCTTGTTCTGAATATTTATTTTATGTCAAGAGCTACTCATGTCATAATTTGTCTGTAATTTGAGTGTTATTTATTATTATTTATTTATTCATAATTGCACTATCCAACTCAAACAAATTCACAATTGCCAATCTAGTACCTTCTATGTCCTTTTTAATTCTTTTTTATTTTATTTGTTCTACATGCTGCTGTGAAAAAGACTGCAGTCGAAAAGAGTTCCGTTGTACAAAAATGCGCAATGGCAATAAATGAATCTATCTAGCTAAGTTAGACTCTTATGCAGCAACACATACTAACAGTGATGTGAAGGATGGTTATAAAACATTCATTTAAAGTCTGACTGTGAGCTGATCAAGTGCCAGTACGAATGTGGGATATATAATCTCGTTTATAAAATTACCTTCACAGTCATATTATACCTGGTGAAAGTACATCACAAAGCAGGAATACCAATACCAGTCCTAATAATGTTCACTGAATCCAAGGTCCACTACTGACGATGTGTCCCAAATTTTAAAATGATAAGCTAGATCAGATCTCTAATCCCTAAGCCTAACCAAGGAAGGAAAATGGCAGATTAGCTTGGGTAAAAGACTGAAAGTTGAGGCACACAACGATGCATGCTCCTGACAAAGTTTCTGGGCTGCCTTTCCTCATAACAGCCATCCCTCAAGAGTCTCTCCATCTAAAGCAATGCATTATTGGGGACTGTAGCATCTAGTCCTTCTTACTGAGTACTCAAAATGGAGCTGAGTGACATTCAGCTGAAGCATTGTTAACTCTTCATAACAATCCAGAAAGAAAAAGAAAATTTTGAAGACCTGGATACATACGTTAGTATTTGAATACATGTAAAGTGTGCTGTAGCATTAGAACAGAATGAAAGGGGAAAATAACGAATGGTCAGCTGAAGCTAAATAGGAACAACTTTGAGAAGTGTATATACTGATAATCCAGTTACAGTACTTTGAGACACACCACCTGAAGATGCCAGAAACCACAGAACAGCTACCAAAATCTCAGTCCTGCCTAGGGATGGGTATCGAAAACCGATTCTTGTTGAGAACCGGTTCCCACTGTTTAAATTCCTTGGAATTGTTTGCCATTTTTAAACGATTCCCTTATCGATTCCACTCGCCCCGAATGATGTCATCACGTTGAGTAGCATCTTTTACCCAGTAGGAAACATGGCGCCTAAGTGGCACAAACGCTCAAAAGTTTGGTTACACTTTATGAGAACGGATGACAACAGGGCAACGTGCAATACTTGCAAAGTAGAGATTTCATCAAAGGGAGGAAACACTACGAATATGCAAAAGCATTTGCTCAAAAAACACGCGATTGCTTTAAACTAATATTGTGTTTTTGATCCGCTCCGGACTAGCGAAGCTCAACCCAGCAGCAGTGGTAGCGTTTCCACGTCCTCTCCCGTTAATACTGCAGGTAACTAATCAACTAGCATTGCATATTATGTTAGCGCGATTTACCTTATTACAAAACCTGCTATTACTGTGCGTTGCATTTAGATAACCATGACGAGAGAGACTGGCTCAGATGCTGGCAGTTCTCGCTGCAGTCTACGGGTGGCTTCTCCTTTCACAGAGGCAGGGAAAAGTAAAATGACACAGGCCAGGATAGACGAATGTCACCGAGCAGTGACTAAGTTTGTTGTAAAAGGCTTGCACCCTTTTGCCACAGTAGATGCCCCCGAGTTTCGGTAAGTGACTGTGTTTAATTGTAGGCTAAGGCAGGGAATGTCAAAGTTGCATGTTCTCCTCTTACCAGATGTTTCATCCGTTTCCATTTCTATATCTTTTAGAGAAATGATAAAGACTCTGAACCCTAAGTACAAAGCCCCAAACAGAGACAGTTTAACCAACCACTTGATCCCTGCTTAGTATGCAGTCAAAAAGGCAAATCTGATTTCTCAGCTGAAACATGTGTTGAAGGCAGCCATCACAGTAACGCTGCATTATGTCAGGAATGGCCAGACTCATGAAAAAGTCCTCAAAACCAAACCAGTGTACCAGGCACAGACAGGGACAGCTGTAGCAGAGGAGATTGATGAGATCTTGGAGGAGTATGGTATCAAAGACGAGGTTGTGGCAGCCACTGTTGATAATGCGGCCAACGTGGATGTAGCTGTCAAAAAGCTACAAATTCTCAAGTTTCCATGCTTTGCACACACCCTGAACCTTGGAGCTCAGAAGCTCTACAACTGTCCTGCCATTTCCAACTGGGCGGCAAGAATTCGCTCTGTGATTGTATGGATGAAGAGGTCCCACATGGCAAAAGTGGTCCTGAAGGAGAAGTAAGAGTTGCTCAGTAAGCATAATAAATGTTTTTTTAAGATTGTGTATATTATAATCATTAGATCATGATCAAATTAAATTTATAAACTAAGATATGTGGGACCATATGGGACCTTACATTAGCATTTAAGTTGTGAACGCGTTACCCCTCAGAGCTGCCCAAGCATATGCTGCTCCTAGATGTAAAGACCAAATGGAACTCTTTGTATTTGATGATGGAGAGATTCTGCGAGCAGTTTCCTGCCATCCAGGCTGCAGCCATCGATCCACGGATAAGAAAGTCCATAGAAAAGGAAAGGTGAGTGGTATTGGAAAATAATCATAATATGGCTTAATATGGTTTTATTTTTGTTTGTTTTATGCAACATATCTGTTGTATTTTTGCTTTGTTGATATTGCAGACTGGCTAAAATGGGCAATGATGACTTAAGAAAAGCAGAGGAGTTTGTGGTACTCATGCGGAAGCACTACTCCTCCACACTAGCAGTGTCCAGTGACAAAAGTCCGACCTGTGGTGAGATTTTGCCCATCCTGCAAAAGCTACAGCAACACTACACTGTACAAGAAGATGACTCTGCCTTCACAAGGAGCATAAAGGACAACATTTGGAAAGATCTTTCCAAATGATACAAATCAAATCAAATCAATTTATTTATATAGCACTTTTCACAGGATAAAAACCACAAAGTGCTTCACAGTAATATAAAACAGAAATACATAAAATACATAAATAATAAAACACACAGCACAAATCAAATTAAAAGCCAATCTAAATAAATGAGTCTTAAGTTGCTTTTTAAAAGAATAAATACAATCAAGGCAACGTAATGATGTAGGGAGAGCATTCCACAACCTGGGGGCCACCGCTCTAAAAGATCTATCACCTCTGGTCTTAAAACGAGTTCGTGGGACTACCAACAGCCTTTGATTAGAAGATCTCAGGCTGTGAGAGGGAGCGTGGGGTTCTAAAAGATCAGAAGGGGCATCACAATTCAAAGCTTTAAAAGTCAGTACCAAGATTTTAAAATGAATTCTGAAATGTACTGGAAGCCAGTGTAATGAACGTAACACTGGTGTAATGTGCTCTCTTTTTCGTGTCTTAGTTAAAAGCCTTGCAGCAGCATTCTGGACTAACTGGAGACGGTCAAGATTCCTTTTGCTCAAACAAAGAAAAAGGCTGTTACAATAATCTAAGCGAGAGGAAATAAAAGCATGAATAACTAGTTCTAACTCAGACTTAGACAGCAAAGTTTGCAGTTTGGAGATGTTTCTTAGCTGAAAAAGGCAGTTCCTAATTAACTGGCCAGGTACAGGTACCAGGTACAATTGAGGATTTATTTATCATAAATAAAATAACAGTTATAAATACTGAAGGATTGTCATGATGTCACATTTTCCTCCCTCTTAAAAATTTAAGGACGCTGATATCAAGAGCTTCCTGGAGGAGGCCACCATCGTGGACCCCCGATTTAAATTCAAAGTGGATAAGGATGAAGTCTGGCACAGGATCAGGGAAGCAGCAATTGCAGCAAAGACAGAGGCAGGAGCAGATGAGGTATTTCAATACTGTCTGTCACTGTAGCACATTTCCATTGTGAGAGTGAGACTGTGGTACTTAGTTTGATTTGTTTGTTTGTTTTGCCACTTTCTACTCAAACACCTGGAGCAAGGAGACACACAGGTAAGCTGTTCAAAGACGAGGATGAAGAAGACTGTGTTTAGTTCATTGTGATGATAATTTAAATGTCATGGATTGTTCATTTTTTGCTTAATTTTTTATCATGTCCATTTAATTTCAGGCGCCACCCTTAAAGCAAAAAAAAAAAAAAAAAAAAAACGGCCTTGGAGGAACTCTTTGAAGAAGAGGACAACGAGCTGCAGTCATTCCAACAACGGCAGCCCGTTCTTTCCCTGGCCCAGAGAGTGGATCAGGAGATCCAGCTGTATAGAAGCCTAACCCCCATCCCCTGCAAGGATAACGCCGCCCTATGGTGGTGGAGCAAGAGAGAGACTCTGCCCCTGCTGTCAGCACTGGCTGGAAGGTTTCTGTGTGTGCAGGCATCCTCCACCCCGTCTGAGAGGGTGTCCTCCACAGCTGGAGAGACCATAAGTCCAGAAAGATCACGTATCCTTCCTGAAAAAGCAGATATGCTTATATTTCTGCAAAATAATTTTTAATTCTCCATAGTTGATGGATGCAGAATTGCACAGTGCACAGTTCCATTGGACTTGAATTGATTGTATTTTTTTCTCTTTCTATTTACAAACAAGTGATGTTTCCACATTCTCTTCACCCGTCTAAACGAAACACCCAGCATACATCATTAGACATACACACACAATTATGGGAACACTGAGGTTTGTCACATGGAATGTAAATGGAGCTGGCACCAGAGGAAAGAGGTTAAAGATATTTAACCAGCTTAAAAAACTACAGGCAGATGCTGTTTTATTACAAGAGACTCACAGGCCTGTCACAGGTTTAAACGAACTTAAAACACCTGAGTTTCCTAATGTGTTTGCAGCCTGTTATAATTCTAGACAAAGACGAGTAGCAATTTTAATACATAAAAATGTTAATTTTACAGTACTCGTTACAGTTATAGATCCAGAGGGTAGATTCCTTATTATTAAATTATCAATATTTAACAAAAAGCTTTGTATTGTAAGTATATATGGTCCAAATGTTGATGAACCCTCATTCTTCAACGGATTCTTTAGTGCACTCTCTGAAAACCTTGATTGCACACTTATTCTTGGAGGCGACCTCAACCTGGGACTAAATGAAGAAATGGATAGGCTCAACACAGCAGGACCTCAGCGTAATTGGCAGTACACAAATATAATCAAACAGTATATGAGCGACTTTGGTCTTTGCGATGCATGGCGCTCCCTTCACCCCAACAGTAAGGAATATTCTTTCTTCTCACATGTTCATCACTCCTACTCTCGTCTGGATTATTTCCTAGTCAGCAGCTCACTGCTGAGTGACATTTCAGACACTGAGATTCACCCTATAACTGTCAGCTATCATGCTCCTGTATCTTTAACACTAATACATAAGAAGAACGCTACACCAGGTAAAAACTGGAGATTCAATACATTGCTGCTCAAAGATGAAGACTTTATTAAATATTTTAAAAAAGAGTGGACTTCATATTTAGACTTTAATGACACTCCCGTAACATCAGCTTCTGTTCCGTGGGAAGCAGGGAAAGCTGTGATGAGAGGTAAAATTATTTCTTTCTCATCACATAAAAAGAAAGAAGAAAACAAAAATATTCAGGAATTAGAAAAAAACATCAAATCCCTAGAAGAAGCCTACGCATCCCACCAAGATCAGGAAATAATGAACAAAATACGCAAACAAAACTAGATTTAATGAAATTATTAATAAAAAAACACAATTCTTAGTACAAAGACTTCGCTTGCAGAATTTTGAACACAGTAACAAATCAGGTCGATTTCTAGCTAACCAGTTAAAAATAAATAAAGAAAAAACAACTATATGTGCTGTTAAAGATTTATCTGGAAACACAATATATGACCCTGGAAGAATAAACAACATTTTTAGGATTTCTATGAAACTCTATATTCACCACAAATAAACCGTCTAAAAATGAAATTGATCTTTTTTTTGACAACGTAACTCTTCTAAAATTACTAGACAGTCAAGCAATGGCACTGGATTCGCCACTGACGGCAGGTGAACTCCAGGAAGCCCTGATAAGTATGCCCAATAATAAGGCTCCAGGTCCAGACGGCTTTCCTGCAGAATTCTCCAAAGAATTCTGGACGATTCTAGCACCAGTATTCCACGGAATGTTGCATGAAATCAAGGAAAATGGCAGACTACCACCAAATATGAATTCTGCCAACATTAGTCTCCTGCTAAAACCAGGCAAAGACCTTTTATTTCCATCAAGCTATCGTCCAATATCCCTTATAAATGTAGACCTTAAAATAATCCGCAAAGCTCTCTCAAAGAGATTAGAGAAAATAACCGCCCTCTTAATTCATCCTGACCAAACTGGTTTCATAAAAGGTAGGCACTCATCAACAAACACTCGTAGATTACTTAGTTTGATAGACTACTCATAGAGTAAAAACATTGAAACCACAATATTATCTCAAGATGCAGGAAAAGCGTTTGACAGAGTTAACTGGAAATTTCTATTTGCAACTTTACACAAATTTGGTTTTGGATCTTCTTTCATCAACTGGTTAAAAATATTATACAATTCCCCAACAGCTTGTGTCAGAACAAATGACCAGACATCCTCCAGCTTTTTTCTCCTGAGGGGCACCAGGCAGGGATGCCCACTCTCCCCTTCACTGTTTGCAATTTTTATTGAACCACTAGCAGCAGCATTTAGACAGGCTACAACAATTAAGGGCATAAAATGTAAGAACATAGAACATAAAATCAGTCTCTATGCGGATGATGTGTTGCTTTTTCTGCAAAACTCACAAATCAACCTCTCTGAGGTAACTACTCTAATAAACTGGTTTCAGATTATTCAATTAACTGGCCAAAATCTACAGTTCTTCCAATTAACTGCTCCTTCCATAATTCTTCTTCTGCCCCACTACAATCTGGAAATATTAAATATTTAGGTATTAATGTCTCTCCTAAGCTTTCAGACTTAACTAAATTAAACCACATCCCACTTCTAAAGAAAGTAGAAGGCGATCTGACTAGATGGAAATCTCTACCCATAGCACTCATGGGACGGGTCGCCACTATAAAAATGATCTTGCCAAAAATAAATTACTTATTTTTAATGATCCCGAACAAACCATCACAAGATTGGTTCAGATCTCTGGATTCATATATTTCTAAAATTCCTTTGGAAAGATAAACCCCTGTGTATCATCTTAAAAACGCTTCAAAGAACCAAGGATAAAGGAGGATTAGATCTGCCTAACTTCCAACGATATTTCTTAGCCAACAGGCTTCAGTACATCTCAGGATGGTTAAAACGTACCCTCTTAGATGAGCCCTGGCTAGATGTTGAACAGGCACTATGCAATAATCTAGAGATTTCAGACCTACCATTTATCAGCTCAAACATCAAAAGACATGAATGCTTTAAAAGCATCAACATCAGCTTTTATCTGACACCATGGTGGGAGTTTCTAAAAATAACGGAGTCTTCACTAATCCCATGCAGACGTACACCTATCTGGAATAACCCTGACATATTACAAAACAATAATATGATTAATTTTCCAGAATGGAGTTGTAAAGGAATTAAATACTTAGAACATATATTAGAAGGAACAGACTTTATTCCATTTGACACACTAGTTACACAATATGGGATCAACAAGAAAAGATTTTTAGAATATCAACAAATTAAATCCATAGTAAAAAATAAATTTTACCTCAGTCAAGTTGAATTGCAAACACCACCAAGCGTGGTACATTTTCTTACTCTTAAATCCTCCAAATTATTGTCTAAAATATACAGAACACTTTCTAAAACAGATGAATCAATATCCCTGGGAAGCAGATCTGTCAGTCTGCTTAGACCAACTGACAAATCTGCAAGCACACTAAACAAGCCCTTTAGTGTGCTTGTTGGGCAAATTGGATAATGTCACTACAGAAACTAATACAGTCCACATGGTTTTCACTGCCCTATGCATTGCCAAGAAAACGGTCCTCATGAATTGGACAAATAAAAATAATCTTAATTCTAACCAATATAGAAACCATCTAATAGATCACATTATTCTCGAGACAGCCTCTGCCACCACATTAGATCAATCCCTCTGGGCTCCTTTGATCGGCTCCATCACCTAGCGGGGGTGGGGGGTCGTGGTTTGGTCCCGCCTTCGCCATTGTGGTTGATGTGGAGATAGGGACAGGCTTAGGGCGTCTGGAGAATTTTATTCCACAACTTAGACATCCACATTACTCACACTCTCATAAAACATACTGTACATATAGGGACTTGAGGGTGGGCACGTTAACGGCGTCCAGTGGACGGTCTGTCTATTCAACCCCACCTCTGGCGCCGGTGCCCACCTCTCAATTTTAAATCCATGTAGACATTGAGGGTTCTCGGGAGGGGCCGCACTAACACCTGCTGCTCTCTGGCAGCAGCACCATGCTCTCCTGTGTTTTAAATGCACCTTAGAATAACACGCAGCAACACTACACATGAGCGAGAGCAGGGAGGTCTGCTGGCCATCGGGGCGGGGGGGCTGGGAGGAGGTGTTGGCCGTCCAATTGGAATCTGGGAAGCGGGGCCTCCCTGCTGCTGCAGAGCCTGGGCGGTCTGCTTGCCTCCACCCCGGGGGAAAGGGTAACATCTCCTGGGTCTAGGTGCCATTTCCCCCTCCAGGGGCGAGGGTACCTGGACCTGGGGTATAGAGTTTGTTTGAGGAGTGTGATTGTGTGTACAGCTTGTGTGTAAAGATCTATCCCTACATTGGGTGAGTGCTGAGTATTTGTATATGTGTGCATGAGGGTGGGAATGCATGTTTGTGTCTGTGTGTGCCTGTTTGTCTGTGTCTATATGTCAGGTCGGGTCTTACACTCCACCTCTCGGGGAACTCCCAGGCCCTCCAAAGACCTATCTCCCCTCACCGCACTCCCTGCCGGTAACTGATGCCCTCAGGGGTCGGTGCGTTGGTGGTTCTTGGTGTCCGGGGCTGGGTGCTCAGGTATATACCAGCTCACTCCCGGTGGCTACTTGGCGGGGCCTGGTGCCTGTTGCCCGCTCAGGCCTTTTCCGGGGCAAAGGGGGTCCTCGGGCCTCCGGCCTCTGGGCCTGCAGCTTGGTTCACTCTGGCACAGCTGGCTGCCGGCAGAGCCAGCAGGCACGCCACTGCAGCCCCCTCTAGCTTCTGCTCTGTGGCTACTGGGTGACCCCTCATCTGGGGATCTCCTCAGCTCTTCCCAGGAGGGTGGCACAGATGCCCCTCCGGTGGTCCTCCTTGGGCTCTCGCACTCTGGGGCCTCTGGATGTCTGGGGCCTGGATCTCCTCCATGCCTGCTTCATGCCCTGGGGGGCGGAGCTATGGCTCTCTACATCCTCTAGCAGACCATTACATGGGGAAACCTTTTGAATACAAGCGTGCTGACCCACACAGGTGTGCACACGGGTGTTCACTGTTCATAGACGTAAACTGTACCTTTATTGGCTTCTATTTCCAAGCACATTGTGCGCTGTCTTGTCAGCATTGTAAGTTTTGTATGTGAAACTTAAATTTAAATTGTGTATTTTAAAATTTCAAACAGGCAAATATGGATACATCCTGTACATTCAAAATCAATTTAGACAAGTGTTTTGGGATGGATTAGGGAAAACCCACACCTGTCAAAAATGAATTGAAAACGATTAACTATGAATTACATCACAGTTTCTGACATTACCAATTGATTTTAATGACATCATTGTTTTACACACATACAGTCTCATTTTGTCCGACGTTGTGCGTGTACTCATTTCTGGAACCTGTAGAGGCCGCTAGCAGAATTTAACGAATCATTTTGAACAAATCTCTTGTTAAAGTCTTGAGTCAAACAACAAATAAGGCTCTTGGCTATTGTTTGGGATCCCTGTCCAGGTCCATCTCTAATATGGTTAACAATGACAGAAAGTTGTTTAGTATTCACTTTACAGCCTCGTCAGACAATCGCTCACTGATTGCAATCCAAACCTAGAGAGATGTTTCTTAGCTTGAAACTGAAGATGAAAAGTTTCCTTCTAAGTAATCAAGATTTCCATCAAAACACCACCCTACATACAAAGTAGTGTGGTGACAGGAGGAAATGGAACAGAAGTGAGAGAAAATGAGCATAGCGCTTCTATAAGTGTTTGTACAGTGCAGCTTTCCTTCTGCTTTCACCTTAATGAAAACGGTTTTAATTTAATTTTCTAATCATCCATACTATCTCATTTCATTTTCACCTTGTCATGTCTTGATTTGCACATCTTATACCTATTAAGCAAAGCTTAACAAGCAAGCAGCAGTTACCACAACTAAATGTTGCTGTCAGTGCCCAAAGGCATTAGCCCAATCTACACAGCACTTAGAGCATGCTATCAAAACATGGAACATTTCAGCTTCCTACAATATATTTCCAAAGGTATTCATCCGCCCATCCAAATCATTGGCCACAACAACAGCATCTTAGCCATGAAAAAGTAGGCTGCATAAAATCACAGAGTGGAGTGAATAGTGTGCAGAGATCCCCAACTTTCTGGCAAACCTTGCCATTGGACACAAACTGGTAACTAGAAAAAGGCCCATAAGACACAGAATGAATGGAAGGAATAGAGGCAGGAGAAAACACGCTAGCCACTAATTCAGAGCCCTCCAAACAACAAAGTTTCTAAACACAATTTATAATCATGACAGTCCTGATTTTTTTTTTTCTAAAGTGTTTTTCATTAATTCCTTCTTCACCCAAGAAAATCCTCAAGGTTGGGGAATTCAATTAGAGCACAGATCCTAATTTAGACTGATCATCAAAAATGGACCTTTCTCACACTCAGAGCAGGAAGAAACTGTTACAATATGTAAAGCATTTAAACCTATTCAAGGATTCAAGGAGCTTTATTGTCATTCACATCACATGTTAACATGAGGTGGAACGAAATTATGTACACACGGTCCCGGAGCAAAAAGAAACAAAATAATGAAGAAACAGACGTTTTTTTAACTAATAAGTAATTTGTGAATTGTTTTTGATTTGGGGTTTTTTTGTGAATTATCATAAGTTATTTTTTTATGATATATTGATTAACTTATCCTAACCCAATTGTTTGCTATGTATGAAGAAGCTTTCTGACATGGTTATCACTCACAATCATAAAGGTTGTTTCATTACGTAATAGTTACTAAGATTATTGCTTCCTTGCGAAAAGACTGTGTCCTGTCCTTCTGGCAGTGATGAATCTAGATCAGGACGGTTTTGTAAAAATGTGCCTCATCATGTTAGATGATTATTGAGTGTTTGAAGACATTGAAGTTTTGTTTTCAGATGTTGAAAAGCCATTTGAGGGCTACAGATAATTTACACGACCCCATAAGCCAGGTTTTCACTAATAATCTGATGTCACTAGTAGAGATGGACCGATCCGATATTACGTATCGGTATCGGTCCGATACTGACGTAAATTACTGGATCGGATATCAGAGAGAAATAAAAAATGTAATCCAATCCATTAAATATCAAAAAACCACCTCACAAAACTTGCGACACGGTGTAACTCGGCTCATAACCGTAGCACGTCGGAGCAGTGTGGTCACGTGATAGAGCGGCTGTGTGTATTTGTAGCGTCGCTACCAAACCAGCATTTCATCTCCGAGGAAGTTATCTTAGAGAGAAGTAAAGCAAGTGTTTAAGTTCATCTCTGAATGTTTATAAAGCATTCCTGCGTTAAGCTTAACAACCGATATATAGAGCGAACTGTGCAGGGGCGGATCTAGCAAAGTTTAGCCAGGGGGGCCGATAGGGCATGAACAGGGAAAAGGGGGCACAAAGACATACTTTTCTTTCTTATTCTCATTTAAAATATCTAGCTTTTAATTATTTAATAATTATCTGAATCTTACACCCAAAGTTTTAATCTGATGTAAAATATATAGAAGTCCATTACTGTATATAGTAACTGTTAAGTCTAATATACCCTAGTAAGCTGTAGTACTTTTTCCTTTGGGAAGATACCATCTGTGCAGTCTGCAATTCTGTTGAAGAAAGATGTTGAATCTATTTAATTATTCTTGAAAAATAATTCTTTTCTGTGATTTTTTTTTACCCTGCATCAAATTAAATTTGATTACATTAATTAAGCATCATGAGGAAGAGGGTGGTTCCCTATTTTCTTTTGCTGGGAGTTTGCAACCCTATTAGTTAGGTTGCTTAATATTTCTGCTAAGTACTCTTTAAAATACCAGAATAGGAAGGATGGAGCATGTTTAACTTTATTAGATTGATCAGTGTTGCTGAACTATGAAATATTTTGGGTGCAGTGTCTTTTTTTTACATACAGGTATAACAGAATAGCTTTAGTGTTGTTGTTGTTTTTTAACTTGAGTATGAACTTATACAAAAAGCAGCAAGATATTAAAAAAACAGTTTTATTGATTAAAAAACACTATATTGGATTCATATCGGCAGATATCCAAATTTATGATATCGGTATCGGACATAAAAAAGTGGTATCGTGCCATCTCTAGTCACTAGTATTGATGCTTTTGAGCGACACATGCCAGGGGTGCCCACTTTCACCACTGCTCTTCGTGCTAGCTGTATAGCCGTATAATAGCATATGATCTCATTAGTGAATTTCTAGTGAAGAAATAGGGAACGTAGAAAACCGTATCATAATTTATGCCGAGAGTAAACTTTTACTTCTGTCAGTTTTTATCAAATCAATCCTCCTAACTGACACAGCTGCAGGATTTTCATGTTTTAAACTAAATGAGACAAAATATTCTTTAATTTCTTCTGAAAAAGACATTAAAATCAAAACTACCTGTTTTAATGCACAATGCAGTGTGTGGATTTGAATTTTTATGTACGAATATTACTTGGGTGATACAAGATGTAGTCCCCTGTAACTATTTGCTTCTAATGACCTCATCAAATTTACTACAAGAGGTGGTCACGGTCTGGACTGAAGCATATCCTATCACATCATTAATCACACATCTGTTTTCTGGGTTGTAAGCAAATAATTATGTTTTGAGTGTCAAGAACAGAGTTTATGCACATGATCAATACAGAGTTTATCAGCGGCCACGCTCAGGAGATAGAGGAGGTCATTTATTAATTGGAAGATTGGTGGTTCGATTGCTTGCTGGTCCAGTCTGCATGCCAAATATCCTGTGAATGTGTCTGGATGTTAGACATAAAGTACATAAGCATAGAAGAAAAGTGCTTGCAGGAATGGGTGAATGGGGCATGTTGTATAAAGCACTTTGAGTGCTGAGGTAGAGTAGAAAAGTGCTATATAAGAGCTCATTTACCATTTAGTCCAGGCGTCACTGGAGCTATTATGGGTGCTTTCTAACTCCTAACTATATAAAGGTGGTATAATGGCAAGCAGTCATATTTAAATTCATGATTTCGACCACTGACCTAACCTAACAGTAAGCATGGACGCCACAGCCTGCTCTGCATCAGCAAAACATAGTTCATTAATGTGAAATCTGCAAGAATATCGTCAAGTTTACTTATGCGAATAACACAAAACTATTAGAAATTAATTTGTTTTTAAAGATATTGCATACTTTTGAATTCGGAAGAAAGGCATCCTCTGTACTCTTAAAAACAGCCTGAAAACTTTCCTTGTTGGTAAAGGTCATAGTTAGAGCCCTTAGTTATGCTGCAATAGGCTTAGGCTGCTCGGCGGCTTCCCATGATGCACTTAGTACGTCTCCACTTCTTCCACTCAGCTCTTTTTACTCCCCAGGTGTTTATGTACCAATGAACTCCATCTCTCTCTCTCCAATGGTGTGTCTTTTGTGTTGTTTCCGTTTGCACCCTTTCCCTTCACCCCATCTGGTCATGACAGGCTGCCAATCCCTGAACCTGGCTCTGCCAGATGTTTCTACATGTTCAAGATTTTTCCTTACAAAGATTGCCAAGTGCTTGCTCATAGAGGACTGTATAATTATTATGGTTTTCTCACTATGGCAGTGCATTTACCTTACAATGTAAAGTGCCAAAAAGTGAATGTTGTAGTGAATGCATAAACAAATCTGAACAGAGGACTTTGGTATAGCTTACCAAGTTGTCCGGAGGACCCATATACTGTATTATTATATTATTATATTAAACTGCGTCTGGACTTAATTACTCATTCATTTAAGGTTGCTGTTATGCATCATTTTGCCCACTATAAACCCCGCAAGTCATTATCTGATTAATCCACACACGAACACGCAGTCACACACATTTACAACCATCCCTACAACATGTATGACATCACACTGCAGGAGACACTCACACAGGTATTTGTTCATTCCTCTCAGAGAGGCCCGAGGAGACCGACGACGCTGTTCAAACCGGGAACATCGCTGTTAGTTAAGTGCTAACCACAGTGCTAACCACTGTCACTGTGCCACTTGTAATCCTATTTTTAATGTTGTTTAGTACATAATGCATTTTTCTTGTCACAGCAAATGTAGAACATGCTGACCCCAAACCAGCCTTTGTGTTTAAGCTGTAAAGCTGAATAAAGCTTTAGAGATCAACCAGAGAGGTAATGATAGTTGCATCAGCCTTGCTGCCTCGTCGTGACACTAATCAGCTCTGTGAAGTTGCTGAACAGCGTGACGTGATGCAGAGCGCAGCTTTCTGCAACTGAAAATGAGTGTGTGACTAAATCGCTGCTTCCTATTCTGCTCCAATACTGAAGCTGCATTGTTTTCTCAGCCATGGTTAATGTCTTTGACAGTGAGGCAAATAATTACAACGTCTACCTGTTTCCTCCCAATTTCCCATCCTCTAATTCTCTGTGTGGAAGAGGAGATGGGGGGGAATGAAAGCTGATTATCTTCACTCCAGCAAATCTAAAATCATCCAGAAACTGCAAGCACGCTCACTCTGTCATGTTCACTCTCTCTGCATCTTTCTCTCTGTGAGACAATCAGTGCTTTTTGTTGACAAAGATAGAAATCTGTGCTATGCTGCCTTTGGCTGGAGTTGCAGAACGCCGTGCAGGCTAAGTGCTAAATGACTGAGTTACATAGAAAAGAATGGAATTCTGGTTGCTGTCACTCCACCTCAATTAGTTAGAATAATTGCAGGCTACAATATATGTGTGGACACTACACAAGCACAAACACAAGTTGATAACACAATTCATACTGTGTATGTAAGATAAGGAGAGACAGCCTGGAAGGTATGGTTCCACTGGCTCGTGCTCAAATCACACTCAGGTAGAGGAAACAGAGTCCGAGCTAGAAACGGGTACGTCTCTGTATGAGTGTGCTTCTCAAACCCTCTGACAAATGTGAATCTTAAATCTTAACGCCTTAATCCCCACTGAGTCATATTTGAGACATTGAGACATATCTTACTTTGACAGTAAGACGTCCAGGCCACTATAAGGCGCACTTAAAATCCTTTAATTTTCTCAAAAATCGACAGTGGTTGTGCTTACTGACCTCAAACCGATTTTATGTGCTACACGGCGCTCAAAAATCTGTCAAAAAATGTTTTAGTACGACTTTGGTAAGCTAGGTAGCCGCACCGCTTGATGGATTGTCTGAGCGTTACGGCTGCCATAGTCAGGAGCCTCACGGAGTAAACTGGGTCCTAAACTCCGTCAGTTTCAGGTCCCAAAGTCAAACTGTCTAAATTCTTTCATCTTTAATAAAATGATCAGTGTTGCTGCTTTACCAGGTGTAACAATTAAGTTTAACATCCAGACATCCATGAAAACAGAATTTATTAAATTTAACAGAGTTAGAAGTTAGCAGGAAGTTAGCTCGCTAGCTTCCACCTAAACATGATATAGCATGTTCTGACTGAGAGATTTCTGAAAAATTCAAGCGTACAGCTCTGCTATCACTTCCAACATAAATGAAGACAGAAAACTAAACAGCAGTGACGTTTGTAGGGTTACTGAAGTTGGACTAGCTGGTATATAATGATGTGCTACGTGTTCGCTAGCGACACAGCTACGTTAGCATAACATTAGCACAGTGAAGGAGGATGAAGCTAACTTTTTTCCACTCGATAAAAGTTAATGTGGGGGTTCCCGATGGTCAGGGACAAATGCAATTGCATGGCAGGATGCTGTAAATGGACCAAACTTCAGTCAGGAGAACAACTGAGATAATCCATCCACAATACGAGGTTAGTCATTAATATACTGCAACAACATGGGAATAGAGCAGCAGGGGGAGAATTCATAAAGCAAGAAGAATGAGTTGAGTAAAGTTTGACTTATCTGACTGTTCTGTTTCACAAAATGCGCCTTATGGTCTGAAAAATAAAGTACTTTAACGTATGCTTTTAATCATTCTCGGGTAAACAGTTTATGCACCCACAAAGAACTCAAGAAAAAAACTGAGTCAGGCAGCTGCCTGAGTAAGGTGTGCAGGGGCCACGCCAAGCACTCATTTGCTGGCACAATTAGACAAGGTACTGACAAAGTAAAACCACTAAAACATTCAATTTGACTGTGCCATATATTTGTGTTCTTACATTCACCTCTAATGGGTGGGTATGTTGAGAAAAGTTCACGGCTGCGGTGTCTGTGTCTGTGTTAAAATGGCTAAAGCCTGCTCTCAGCTGGCAGTGATGCAGTATGAGTAAGGTTGTCTGAAACTGACTGAAGGTGCTGGCCCAGTTTAATCTAAGCGACAGGCCGAAGAAAAACATTTGGCATTGACAGAACACATGAACTTCCCTCCCACCCAGGCAGAGACTCGCAGTGGCTGTCTCCAAGCTTTAACATAGCCTGTTCCCTACGCTGGCACTCAAAAACCACACGGTGAGCGAAGCAAAAGATTTCCTGTCAGAGAGAAGAAAGCGTGTGTGTGTGTGTGTGTGTGTGCAAGCATGCATTTCTCTGCACCTTTTTCTCACCTCACGCTTCCCTCTCCATCCACTCCAGCTTCTCTGGGATCTCTTAATGACATTCCACTTTCAGCTTTGCCGTGTCTCGTCAATCATGAAAGTTAAAACAAAAGCTCTGCGTACTTGTCGTTTAACAGCAGGGCTCTTCAGTTAATGTTTTTCTCTCCCCTTGCAGAAACACTTTCCCAACAGATAAATTTCTCTTTCAACTGAGCAGAAGCATTCTGCAGAAATCACTTATCTGTCATTCTTAAATGGTTATCCCACTCTCATATTGAGCATTTGGCATCCAGCTCTTATTTTTTTTTCTCCTCCCCTCCTTCTTTGCCCCCTGTGGACCAGCAAAGACTGCGACAAATGTCTTAATGGCTGCATTTGTTCATTTTTCCCCTCCACAATGTTATGAATTTTGAATGGCTCCTGTTTAATTTACCGCTCTAGAATGTCTGGCATTTTGCAAAAAATGCTGAGGGCAAGCAGTCTGTCTCTGCGGAAGGTGAGAGGCACCGCTTGATTTGGAACGCACTTTATCACTCGGCACATGCAAAAGTCTCTTCTGTTCAACAGGTAATCAGAAATGCTAAGAATACCAGAGGCGGGTGGCTATATCTCAGAGGCAAAGTCACCTTGGGACCTCCATCTGTTGGAGCATATGTTCAGAGTGCAGCTGTCTGCATAGAAAACAGGCAAAGCCCCGAGTGCTGCTGCTGCTATCGTTTCCTTGGAGTTTTTCATTCCTTCTTGCACTCGTCTCTCTTCTACACCTGCTCTCTGGACTCCTGTGATACAGTTCACTGTATCACAGCTCACTGCTCTGAGAGGACAATTCAGTTTTGTTGTATTTATAAGCGACTCTTTAGCAAACATATGGTCAGCATCTAACTTAGTTAATTTCATTCATATTTCAGTTAGCTGTACACAGTGTTGGGAAGGTTACTTTTAAAATGTATTCCATTACAGATTACAGAATACATGCCCCAAAATGTATTCTGTAACGTATTCCATTACGTTACTCAATGAGAGTAACGTATTCTGAATACTTTGGATTACTTAATATATTATCATGCTGTTTACAACTACATGAATGTACTATTGCTGTGATTTATTACTGTTACTGAAGGTCCGCGGCTCTGAACCGTAGTAAAGGGACCTCTGGCTAATACGGTGGGTTCTATGTCGGCTCGTAGCCGAAAACTAGCTTTACTTTGTTGTCTGGGTCAACTTTGCTAGCAGAGACAGAGAGAGGCGTTGAAAGGCTGCTCCAACAGAACTTATTGTTTTTGGAGGAAAACACGAACACGGTGTACAGTCGAGTCTTAATAGCTTACTTACAACTGGGCTCGTCAGGCTCTCTTCTTGGCTGCAGTGGTTATTATTATATTTACATGCTTCCAGCTCCCGTTTTTGCTCGATGACAGCTCGTACTTTTCCTTTTTCTCCCTCCCTCGCTCACAGACACATAACGTGTATGGCAGTCCATTCTCCCTGCAGCACGGACTACACTGCCCATGATGCTACATTCTTTAGAGCTATACCTGTAGCATTCTGCCTATTAGCTTAGCACAACAACAACAAAAAGGCCTCTCTCCCCCAGGAAACACGCAGAGAGAGAGAGCGTCACCCTGTAACCATGGCAACCGTAACCGTGCCACCTGGAACAACAGAACGTAGCTGTCAAACAAACCCAAACAGTCCTGACCCGCCACAATATGAAACAGGGAAGTACCGCCGTGTAATCCATTTATTTCAACAAAGTAACTGTATTCTAAATACCACCTTTTTAAACGGTAACTGTAACGGAATACAGTTACTCATATTTTGTATTTTAAATACGTAACGGCGGTACATGTATTCCGTTACTCCCCAACACTGGCTGTACAATACAGAGCACACCTAGTCTCCCTGGGGTTCACGTTCACTCATATATTTAAGAATTTATCACAAAAAAACCCTGAAACTGTGACATAACTTTCACTCTAGCTTGCATGAATAGCAGAACACTTGGTTTTAGTTTATCATCCACTGAATTAAGAACTAATCGGGCTTCTTCTTCTGCATAACTTGACATTTTTTATTTATGTATCTTTTCCAAGTGTTGTTTTTTAAGATCATTTTATGCAGCACAGATCAAATGATCGTGCAGTACTCCAGATGTGACAGAACAAGCGAGAAAGCATCAGTCAAAGCTGAAGTAGGAACATTTCCTTCAAACAGCCGTTGCCCTTATTACTGATTGTCACATCAGTAATAATGTGACAATCTCCATTTCTGCTTCATGGTTTCTTGCTCTATTATGTTAGCTTTCCTTTGTTTCACTGTGTTCCTTATTAGGTTAGACAATGTTTGTGTTTCCTTTCTACTTCCAGTCTCTCCAGTTGTGTCTCCATTCTCTGTTCTTCCCCTTTGTGTGTGTATGTGTGTGGACATATGCTGATTTATGCGGATGAGTTCCCTGCCTCGCGAAGCAAACACACCCAATGGCAATCACCAACTGCAACGGGTGATCGACTCTGGCTGCTTCGCAGGATTATTGTACTAGCAGCAGTTAGTGAAGCTCCTCTCCAACTCTTTGGATGTTCTGCAAAGTTTATTCACCTTTTTGTTCCTTTGTGCAGGACGCCGAGTGGTGAGCAGACGGGGCAGTGTGTTCTGGGAGAAAAGTGTCACTGTTTGGATCCAGACTCGAGGAGACCGGACCCTCAAACTGCTCTGACCATCAGAATTATGTTTCACTGTAGTTCACTGTAAATAAATGCACTGTATTTGTCACGCAGTGGAAATTTGTGTTTTTATATTTTATCAATCTGTGTATTGGTATACAGGTGTTGATTTTATTTGCATGATTTTATTGTGATATTTATATTGCATGTTTGTTTATTGATATTTATATTGCATGGTTTTATCCTCATATTTATAGTGTGTGGTTAGTGTTGATTGTACAATAGTCTTGTTATTCCACTGTGGATTATAGCGGGCAATTGTAGGCACCTGTGAGGTGGGGGCGTTCCCCGAGGTGGCCTATTAGCTGCCAAACTGACTTAAGGGAGATGGTGAGCGCAAAGACGAGAGGAGAGACACACGAAAAGTGAAGAGCTGGAAACAAAACGTGTGCAAGCCAGCATATGTAAATAAGGACCTCCGGCCTGACTGTGGGGCGCCACGAGACAGGCCAGCATAACCCGGCGATCCAGTCCCGACGGACAGAATAGCGACCGTGGGAGGCGACACGTGAAATCCACAGCAGGGCAGGGGGACGCCTCTGCCTGCATCTGGCAGGGCTACGAGGGAAACGTGCAGGTGTGGAGAGTGGCTGGACTGCACGGCCGCGCACCGTCAGGCGGAGATAGGGGCCTCCTCCCTGGTCTTCTGCTGGCAAGATTCACCATCCCGGGAGAGGAGTTCCTCTCCTGTCTCTTCCAGCTAAGGAACATTTGCCCGCTTGTGTGTGGCTGGACGGTGGGAATATAGGACTCTGAGGGGGAAGTTTTGAGCATATGGAAAACATTCATTTAGTTTTGTTGTTTTATTGTATAGTTATTTCTGCCGGCAGGGTTTTTAGCGGCTTGCAAACACTGTTTTTATTGCATAGTGGGGATTTTAGCTTGTATTTGTGATTCTGGCTGTGTTTTATCCTGAAAATAAATGGTGTGTTTGAAGCCAGCTAAGTTTCTGTGCTCTGAGAGCTGACCCACTCACTCCCCTTTTCGCTTGTATGTATACAGACGTGGTGGTGAAGATTTAGGTCCACCAGTTTAGCGGCTACATATTCACTTGGAGCCCAGCGTATGAGTCCTCCCTGTTAACAGGTCACCTTGACAATGCAAGTCAAATGATCAGAATACATAATTACTGAAACCACAACTCCATAGTGAAGCACAAAAAGTTATTTTTATATTCTCAGAAAAGCTACCATTAAAACCATTATAATCTGCCATAAAGATAACGATAGCTCCTGTCTGTGAAACCATGAGGTCTGAGGTGTACAATTTACTATTTAAAAAATCTGTTTTTCTTTGTTTTTTTAGGTAAAGCTATAATTTTAGACACGTTCCAAAACACTGCCTGTCATGGGCTGGGTCTGTGACCCAGTATTTTGAGTTCATGATATATTGTGTATTTCTTTTATTAGTGCGGGGAAATGTTAGGTTCTTGTTTTGTAGTATTAGTTAGAACTTGAGGCTTCATGTTTTGTCATTTATCGTTTGGGTTAAGCTCATCTAGCTCCTGTAAAACCCCTAAGTGGTTCAGCCTTAGTTTTGTTATTGATCCCCGCATTTCCCCTTTTCCCTGGGCTTTGGTCTCACCTGCCATTTGTGTTTCATGTCTCATGGGTCAAGCCCATGTTGTTTGGTCTGCCTCATCATGTTAGAGTCCAGTATGTTCTTTGTTCATTGTATTTAGGTTCCCTTCCCCTGCCTTGTTATTAGGTTCATGTGTGTCAGTGGTGTTCCCATGTGTTAACGTTCCCATTGTTGAAAGTCCAGTTTTCATGTCATTGTGTTTGTGCATCGTTATGCTCATCCTTGTCAGCTGTTTCCTCATGTGTCTCGACTTCCCCTGATCACCTCATGTGTGTATTTAAGTCCTGTTTTCTATGTTTTGTTGTCAGGTCGTCTGTTTGCATCCCCATAGTGTTTCGTCATAGTTTACTCAGTGTTCATAGTTTGTCATAGTATTTTCACTGAGTTTCTTAGTCCTTTAGTTTTCTGAGTGTTCATAGCTTCATGCTTTTTCATGTGCCAACATCCAAATAAATGTGTAATGTGTATGCATTAGTCCCCTTAGGGAAATTGCTCCTCTGCATTTATCCCATTCACCCAGTGAAGCAGTGGGCAGCCACCAATGCAGCGCCCGGGGAGCAGCGTGTAGGGACGGTATCTTGCTCAGGGGTACCTCAGGGTAGCTGTTCAGTGGAGTCGAACCCTTGACCTTCCGATCATGAGGCAACCACTCTACCTACTGAGCTATCCCTCCCCGTTAAAGGATCGTCTTCTGTTCAGCCAGCAACTCCACCTTTCAGTGTCTGCTTCTGGGTCATGTAAACTAAACTTATCGGCGCACCCCGCCGTGACACTGCCAGGTAAACATCTGTTAAAGATGTGACCAGTTGAATAGCAGATAATCCGTGTGAAAGTAATCATCCACTGATAGGCAAAATTCACTCAACTATATCTTCTTTAACCTTTTCAAACACAAACGGACGTGTTTATTGTCCATAACCCCATCAGTGATATTGCCAGTTATCACCCTATGGTATGCTACCCTAAGTCAGTGTGGGGCCCATCACAGGAAGGAGACATTTACAGTTATATAACGGATCAGTGGTGTTCTTGGCAGGATGTGGTTGCATGGACAGGAGTAGGATGGCAGTCAACAGTTCCACAGGCCCTTGAAGGGATAGCCATTCAGAAAGATTATTCTGTTACACATAACCCTGTCACTCTCTCCCTAGGACCGTGGAGTAAACTCCCGGAAGCCAACTATGACGGAGGGGCGTTCTATTTAGTAATAGGGGTAGATAAACCAGGGACAGATCCAACAGGGATAATTCGGGTAAACTTATTCAATCCAAGATCTAAACTGGTAGGGAATGACACTGTAATGAATCTCACAGAGCAAATGGATCCCTTAGAGACAGTTACTTACCAGGACTCAGAAGAGAAATGGTTTGTTGCCACAGATTACACTAGGTTAAAACCTCAGGAGTTAATTGAGCGTGCCACAGGTTTTGGTGATAGGAATCTTTGGTTAGATTGGGTGGCTCAAAATGCTAAAGAGCAGGAAGTGGTTGATTGTGTTGCTTGTGCTACAGCTAGGCCTCGTCTGTTCACTGAACCCGCTCCTTTGTATCCAGAGGATGAGTGGGGTTATGACTGTATGCTGAGATTAACTAGAGAGGCAGTGAACACAGGTAACTGCACCACTTTGTCAGGGTTATATCCGCCAATTGATAAACGTACACAACCAGGTTCATTCACACCTAAAAAGGATAATTATACATGTTTTGAGTTCTCTACAGACAGTGTGAGATATACGTTAGGAAGAATTGATCCAAGCTGGTGTCAGAGGACAATCCCAGGCAGGACTACCAATAATGTAAGTGACCCAAATACTATTATAGGCACCTGGGCAAGGGGTGGGCTATATTATTATTGTGGGCAGTACACCCTTTTGGTGCAGGTTCCACTGGGGAGTGTGGGAACCTGTGCTCTGGTAAGACTAGGAGCACCTTTGATGCTGATAGGAAATAGAGTAGAGACAGTTCCACAGCAGGACACTGGTGTGTTGACAGCCAGACGTAGGAGAAGTATGAGGGGTGTGCACAAATATGACCCGAGATGGGACTCACCAACCTGGATTGACTCAATAGGAGTTCCCAGGGGAGTTCCAGATGAGTATAAGTTAGTTAATCAGATAGCGGCCGGTTTTGAAAGTGTGTTTTTGTGGATAACTCCAAATAAAAATGTTGATCGCATTAACTATGTTCATTATAATGTGTTGAGACTCTCTAATCTCACTAGGGACGCGGTGGAAGGCCTTGCGGAACAATTGGGACCGACGTCGTTAATGGGAATCCAAAATCGCATGGCCCTTGACATGTTGTTGGCTGAGAAGGGTGGTGTGTGTGCCATGTTTGGGGACATGTGCTGTACTTTCATTCCCAACAATACGGCCCCAGACGGTACGGTTACTAGAGCGCTTGAGAGTCTGAAAATGTTATCTAAAACCATGCATGAGCAATCAGGTGTGAACACTGGACTGGGAGACTGGTTTACGTCTGTCTTTGGGCAATGGAAGAGTGTTGTTATGTCTGCCATGTTTTCTTTTGTTGTTTTTCTTGCTGTATTAATGATCGGATGTTGTCTCATCCCTCTGGTCCGGCGAGTTTTGGTAAAGATGCTGGAGAGAGCCCTGAGCTCTGGCTCGAAGGGTTCAGCGGCGCCTGAGTCCATGATGCCCTTGAAGGAGATTGTAAGCTGGAAGGAGGAGTGAGACAAATCCTGGTGTAAGTTGGTCTCGCAAGCGAGCCCAAGGGGAGGAGTTGTCACGTAAAGGAATGTTATTTTTCTGTCACTATGTTATCATTCACATGCACAATCATTAATTCATCATTACTTCATTAGTCTGCATCACTTATCATTGTCATTATCCGGTTATCATCCTTATTATCATGTATCATTTACCACTCAGTATATTGGCCAGAGCACGCAGAATCAAACACATCCACAGTAAGTCAAATGAGGACGCTGAACTTTCGGTGGCCGGGACCAACAATCTTACACAACAGCACACTCGTCTTACACAGTTGTTATGTTCCCAGACGCTGATGATGGGAAACATCTGGTTTCAAGTCTGGGAAAGGGTTGTTGTTGTCTGATAAGATCATGTCCAGGAATTGTTCTGACGTCATAAAGGCTATAAAGCTTTCTGTTTTGGGGATGAGCGAAGAGACTAGCCTCCCACACTGTATAATACATGTGTGTTTAATAAATCACTTTTTGGACACTCCCTAGGACTCTGTCTGTGCTTACTTTTCCTTCCAAATCAAAAGAACCTTTACAGATGTTAACAACTACTGCTTGCAAACAAGATCTTAAACTTTTAGCATTGTTGCTGATGCTACAGTCACGTTATCCAAAACGGTGTGTGAACGACCACGACAGACCTGATGACATTTTACTGCTTTTCGGCATCTTTCTTCCACACGCTACTTGTTCGGTTGCTGCTATACGTGAACAACATACACGCTAACAACAACCACAGGCAAGAACAGCTTTTTATGCCAGCGAGGCGTGATTGCAGGTGCCGCGCAGGTGCGTCCATCTCACCTGCAGCAGCATCGCAGACCACGCCCTAGTTGGAGACAATTACCCAACCAACATTACTGTGAGTGTGTTCAATGAATTTGCAGTTTTGTTGTCTTTGATCTGCAACCACTTGAAATCAGTTGCTGTCTTCAAAGCAACATCAAGACGCTAATAAGATCGAGTCTGCTGTTAGTTCAAGTTTGCAGTTACATGTATTATGTCTGGGATAGTGTGCCAATTAATTGTGATAATCTCCAAACCAGTTGTTGTTTAATTGCACAGATATTAAACCGAAATTCAAGTATTCAAGTTTACATTAAAGAGAAACATTATTTACATTCAGAGTCCACTCAAAACCTCTTAGATGTGAAACAGGAATTTCAAATTCCTCCACAAATAGTGATGCAGTTGCTACAGGATGGCAGTTTACCTCAAAATGATAAAGGCACTCAACTCTCACCCCAACCAATCACAGCAGATGGCTCCGCCCCTCCCTGAGCCTGGTTCTGCTGGAGGTTTCTTCCTGTTAAAAGGGAGTTTTTCCTTCCCACTGTCGCCAAAGTGCTGCTCATAGGGGGTCATATGATTGTTGGGTTTTTTTCTGTATCATGAAGCGCCTTGAGGCGACTTTTGTTGTGATTTGGCGCTATATAAATAAAATTGAATTGAATTGAATTGAACTTTGCATTTATATAGGTTTAAAACTAGAAGACTACCAGTTTGCAGCCGGTCAAATAATTAGATTGCTAATCACACTTTTATCAATATGTGATCAATTAGAAATGACTGTATATATATCATGTCCACACACACACTGTTGGAGATACAGTATATGGATCATCTATATCCCTCACAAACGTCTTTCTTTTTCTGGATGGAGAGATAGATACAACAGTAATTGTTTTCTTGTGCTGTTGTACACCGTTTTGGAATAGTTGATTGATTTTGGTTTTCACACTTCTGCGAGCACAACTTGCTTGGCTCCACTCACAGAGGCTTGGCATTAAATACCCTTTCTACCAGTTAGGCTGAAAAAGAAACTTTGGAGGCTGCTTACAAATTCTCCCTGCGTGTGTGGAGTTAGGTGTGATGAATGGTGTCTCAGATGTACCACCTATCTGTGTTCACCCTGCACAACGGGGGAGCATTATCACTCTGTTCCTAGCTGGTCGAACACAGTCCCAGTTTGTTCCAGACATCATTTTGCAAGCTGAACACACACTGTTCCATCACATCTTGTTGTGGCCGATAATGGGGCTTTTGTGTGAATGGTAATAGAATTGCAATATCAAGGTGGATCATTACTTTCACATGGATAGAATATTCCAAATCTATTTGGTGTGAGAAACATTGAGAACTTGCATAGGATGGCTTTTTGTTTGTTTTATAATAGCATGTTGCCTTTAGTGTCTTTACTTAGAAATAAAGTAAAATCACCAATAAAGAAGTTACTAATATTCTGATATCACTGGGGAAAAACACTATATAGTGAAACCAACAATTCAAACCAGCCAATAAAAGTTAAAGGTGAATATCTCCATTTGCAGTAGAAGGTCATGATATTGGGATTAAGCAAAAACCAGATTCCCCTTGTGACAAACATAGTTGTGGTTATGCACAGCTTTTTATGTGAAATGCTACTTTACACATAAACTGTTGTGAGTGAGTAAATGCTGGCCCGTCTCCCTCTGTTAGCACTGCAATGGACCAGCAGCCTGATGGATGGATGCATGTATATCAACAGAAGGGTAGCTTAAACAGCTAAAACAGCTACTTTCACACAGTGAATAACAATGGACTAATCTGTAATGACTTGTTATGTTTTCTACCAAATATAGCACAAAAATTAGCAACATTTTACTAAAGCACAGTGTTAAAAATGTACCAAATGTATGTTAAACTAACATGCCAGGACATCGAGTCAGGATTCAGTTTGTGCAGATTAACCAATCAAAGCAGTGCAGTAGGATAAGAAGCAGTGTATCAGTCTGTATGTTATGATTAGTTCAAGAACTCTCTTCAGTTTACCGCTTTTTGAAAATGATCAGATTCAACTATACACATCTTTCCTGTAATTTATCTTTTTAGGTTTTTATGGTGTAAATTAAATTCCAGTGGGATACTGGAGAATGTTGGAAGCAAATCTTAGAAAACACGAGAACCAAACAACTGACTATACCTTTAAAATACACCAGACTTGATCACTTCATACAGTACAGGTGCAGAAAGGTTGGCCTGAGCAAGAAGACCGCCTGCGAGCGGCAGATCCAACCCAATAACTCCACTTGACAAGTGTTGGAGAGGAGAGAGAAATAAAGGAAAAGAAAACCCAACCCTGCTGGGCTAAACACGCTAATGTGGTACAGGAAGAACATTCAGACCACCATCTTGTTCTTTTCAAATTCCCAGTGGGTTTTTTTTTTTTTTTTTGTTATAAAAAAATTTATTTGATTATAAATGACTGTGTTGTTGTTTTTAATTTACCAGATACTTTTCAAGATAAATCCCAGCAAAAGATGAAAAGAAAGACAAGAATGTTACCAGCAAGCAGCTGACAAGAAGAAATTGTGAACCCGCCCTCATCTGTGCAGAGAACGGGGCGCCAGCGACGGGCCTGCCAGTTCTGCTGTTCTCTGGAAAGTGCCAGTCGATCAGTGTTGGGTAAGTTACTTTAAAAAAGTACCTACGCAAGGATCACGTGAAAGAGTAATCAAAGAGAGTTTAGGGAGGAGAAGCAAAAAAGAGTCATCAAGGGCTCAAAATCAACCTTAGACTCAAACATTAAAACGCCATGTAATAAATACTCACAAAGAAAACGGCGGCTGTTACAACTTATGTCTGAAAATGTATAGTTTCATGCATTGGTCAAAAAACTCTACTCCAGGTACACGACGCCCAGCTAAGAACACTTCACGCAAGTTGAGTTTCTCGAGATTTGCAGAATTTACAGAAAATATAAGATTTTTTTGATATATACTGTTATATATGGTTGATAAACGTCTTATATCGGGATATGAGAATTGTGGTCATATCGCACAGCCCTATCATAAACTTGGGATTTCTGAGCTCAGCTAGCTAAGCATACCTCGATACTTTGCATTGCTGTCAGCAAGTCATTTTCTTCACTTTTGTTTTTGGCACTCGGGGTCCATCGGCACAGAATTCAGTTCACACTAGATGATTCTCCAATGCAGTATTCCAGCTTTCACTAGGGTTTTAAACAGTTGCCCTTCAAAATGCAAACCATAAATGGACGTGCTGCACTTTGATGAAAAAAAAAGCACTGTTTATTTTCCAAACATCTAGAGCAGTTTGTGAACATCTGCATAAATCCAGTTGGAACGCTCCTTTGCTTTAGCAGTTTTAAAGAAAACTTAAAGAAGCTGTACCATACATACTGAATAGTGCATACAAATCTAAAACCCTGCTGTGGCACCCTGTGACAGTCTGAATATACAAAAGGTACATTTGCACTTTAATTTGTGCAACCGACAGAGGCCCTCTGCCTGCTGTCTGTATACCAAAAGGCTCCTCACATCATGAAAGACAGAGTGAAACATGATGAGCCTGTGACTAAAAAATTCATTGGTGTTGATGCATAATTTAAGTTTGAAGTATGCAGATGGATCTTTTTAAAGTCCTGATGTACTTCAGATTTCTGTGGAGGAGTCGGAGGAGCCTCTGCTAATCAGCCCAAAAGATCAAAGTTCAGAAGACATTTAGGTCACATTAAACACAACCTTTGACAGATGCACTGGCAATTTAGGTAGGGAGGTGATAGGCCGCTGGATTTTTGGTATCATGGAGTATATACATGCTAAGAAAAAAGCAATGAAAGTCACACTTCGGAAGTGCACGTTATTGCAAAATCAGAGAAATTGATTATAAATCTGACACTACAGCTACATTGGTCATATTGGTCTGACCCATGTTGTTGACCCAGTAAAGCTTAGTCATTGGAAATGAGATAAAAATTCAACCCTGATTAAAATTAGACCAAAATAAAATCTCTTTTCAGCTTAAACAGCATAAAATAATCACGTATTGTATGTTTGTACCCATCCTGTACATCACCTAAGCAATATTAATCAAACAATACTATATATGGAAATGTGGGTGAATGTACCTTTTTGCTGGTAATAGT
The DNA here is from genome assembly GCF_056152115.1 of Neolamprologus brichardi. Classification (NCBI taxonomy): domain Eukaryota; kingdom Metazoa; phylum Chordata; class Actinopteri; order Cichliformes; family Cichlidae; genus Neolamprologus; species Neolamprologus brichardi. Next base: position 4,591,726 of record NC_142112.1, read on the forward strand.
CAAAGAGAAATGGATTAAGATTGGCACATGAGGTTCATCAAAACATTCCTGATTGCTAAATCATCAGGTGGCCATTTAGGGCATGCCAAAATGACCCCAGGATCAGTGGCATATGTGCTGCAGTGCTCCTGGGTGTAAGTCTGCAGGACTAACATTATAAAAAAAATTATTTATAATACATTATGAATGTCATAAAATAAAATTGAATTGAATATTAATGCACTTCACAGCAGCAGGATTCTGTTGGCTTTGAAATATAATGGCGTCAGAGCTGGAGTTGACTTATGAATGAATAACTGCACAGGACAGAAATAATCTTCTAGATTCCCTGGGTCTTTGTGTGCATTATGTGCCCCCAGTGAAGCAGCACTGCTGTGAGTGTTATTAGTGGCTTGGCTCAGCTTAGGTTCCTTATTCTCTAGAGGCTGCTTATGTGTCCTCGAAACAAAGCCCACACTTCTGTATTCAGTCCCACCAAAAGTCATCCTGTGATAATATTAAAGCATTAGTAAAATGTATCGCATTACATTGTCACATGTACGTAGTAGGGGTGCAGCGATTCGATATTGAACCATTCGATACAGTGCTATCGGTTCGGTACGCATATGTATCGAACAATATAAAATTTTAAATTTATTTTATCAACTTTTCTTCTGACGATGCTGTCTGTGTTGAGCGCTCAGTGGATCTGTGTTCGACTACTCCGCCTAGGCTGCACTGTCGAGCGCAGATCCACTGAGCGAAGCGCAAGCTAGCAAGACAGAAGCTAAGCTCGTTGCAACATGGCAAATTGAACCTCCCCCACCCTCATTCAGATCTGGCCTTTGGAACTATTTTGGTTTTCATGTGACGTATGACCCTGAAGGTAAGCGCGTCATGGACTAAAGTAAAACAGTATGTTGGATGTGCCACGCAATGCTCAATTACATGGGTGGGAACTAGTGCGTTAGCGCAGTTAGCTCGTTAACATGTTGACGTCGTCCAGCCCCACGCACGGGGCAATCCGCGGTAGCTCGTTAACGGAGATTTGCCGTGTTGTGGCGTTAACGTCATTTCAGATTAACGCTGACAGCACTAGTGGGAACACAACGAATATGACTGCACATTTACTCCGACATCATCCTAGTGCAAAGACAAGTGGAAGCAGACAAAAACAACAAGCACGCATGCTACAAACTTTACCCGAGTCATTTAGACAGCCGTTAGCGCATGATTCTCCTTATGGGGACCTGATATGTTTAATATGCTGCTGAGAATATAGCCCAGAAGAAGCGTATAGTATAGCTTTTATTTTGGAAAGAGCCATTTCTCTGTAATAAACTCTCTTTTCCAAAGATGAGTGATTTCTTGATCAGATAGATTAATTTTTTTATTACTTTGTTGTTTCAGCAACATTAAATTTAAAAACTGTACTTTTGAGTTAAAATATATATTTATAATTTTATTAAATGACAAATTAAAAAACCATGAACATTTTTTTGTATCGAAAAAATATCGAACCGTGACACCAAAGTATCGAACCAAACCGTGAATTTTGTGTATCGTTGCACCCCTAGTACGTAGATCTTGGAATGATGCTCGTTCATCAAAACATGTTTGTCTTCATATCGTTTTCGTTCGTTCGTTTTCCATCCAATTCTTTACACAAGACAAAATAGTCACACATGTAAGCACCAAAGATTGCAAAATGAGCTCTGCAGTTCGGTGTTGTAAGTCACGTCTATTGCAGTGGATAGTAACACCTTTTATTTTTAAATTTTTGCCTCTGTAAACCATCACAGTGGACAAACAAATGCATTTGATTACATTTGGAGAAATTAGGGACATTTTTTCACATAGTCCCCATTTTCAGAGGGTAATAATTTGCTGACCCTTGACCTTTTCCTTGTTATTTCATAACAAATTAAGCAGATAAAAGAATCCCAAGTTTTGCATTTGGTAACTGTGTTGCCAAACAGTGTTTGGGTGATCGTGGCTCAAGAGTTGGGAGTTCGTCTTGTAATCGGAAGGTTGCCGGTTCGAGCCCCGGCTTGGACAGTCTCGGTCGTTGTGTCCTTGGGCAAGACACTTCACCTACCGCCTACTGATGGTGGTCAGAGGGCCCGGTGGCGCCAGTGTCCGGCAGCCTCGCCTCTGTCAGTGCGCCCCAGGGTGGTTGTGGCTACAATGTAGCTGCCATCACCAGTGTGTGAATGGGTGGATGACTGAATGTAGTGTAAAGCGCTATACAAATACAGGCCATTTACCATTAACCATGCAAGTGAAGGAGGCCAACATGAGACTGAAACACAGCTAGCACTTTGGCAGCGTTCAGATTAACACCATGGGGCATTGTTAAAAAGGAGGACTGCACTGGTCATCTGCACAAGATCAGTACCCAAAAAACCATACTGGCCTTGGTGTGCTTTTTCAGGATGTCCGTGTTGAATGATCAGTGATAGAGGTGTACAAGTCTTTTATCAAGCACAGCAAATTGAAACTCTAAAGCAGCGGTACCGGTCCGTGAGTCATATTTTTCAGGGTTTTTATCGGTTTTCAGCGTTATTTTGTTATCGTTTTTATCGTTAACTGAGTTTTCCTGGGTCTTTTCACGTGTGTTATGAATAAATTTTCTTTTTTTCGGTACCGGTACTAGTTTTATTTTGTTGTATTTATCCGCAACACCTTAAAGGCCGGTCCATGAAAATATTGTCAGGCATAAACCGGTCCGTGGCGCAAAAAAGGTCGGAGACCGCTGCTGTAAAGCACTCACGCTGAAGCCCTGACCATGCCATGGTAATGACAGATAATTTTTAATGTTACAGATAACTGACCACGCTGCTGTGCAAAGAATTCACAGTTGATTCAGTCGATTTTGTCATTGGTTTATCCTGATCAACAGAGATGAGTCAAAGTATGTGATTCACCTCATTTTGTATCATGTACAGGTGAAAACACAGTACATGATACAAAAAGATGAAAATGTATATATACACATATGCATGCGTGCCATTCTTATAGGTATTCTGTACAAGTGAATTGGCTGGGTTGCCGTGTTGATTAATTTACTTCTGCTGAAACAATCTAAATGTAAATTGGACCTCTCTATCTGTGTCTCCCAGACTATAATGAGAGGAGAATTTAAATGACCTGGTTGCTTTTTATCCGTTCTGATGCAAAGTTAGAATTTACAGAGATGACATGTGCGTAAACAAAAAGAAATTGTGTATAGGAAAAGGAAAACATCTGAAAGGCTTTACTGCAGGCGTATATATTCAAAAGTTGTATTAAAGTTAGATATTTTAAAGTCATTCACAAAGCACCCTGGCAACATTGTAAGTCGTGACTGCAGTTTTACTGGGTCAGACCTGGCAACATCCAAGTCCAAACGCATGCACAGACATGACACATTACACAGACTGCCTCTCGTGCTTCTTTGTAGAAACTACAGCAGAGACAGAGGGGTGGGGGGTTAAATTAGACTTGTAGAGAGAACTAAATGTTAAAACTGTGATTAAGCCTTAATCCAGCTGATGCTGACAAGTGCAAGTCTTTGTCATGTATGTGACATCAAAGAATGTCTAAATGATGCGACACTGTCAGCCTGACGAATCCTACATATCCCACTTCTGAGAAGAATATGGGACGCCCCATTTTAGGCTTAATCCAGGGGATCAATTACAATTCAGTTATGGTGCTGGCAAAAATCACGGGCTCGTGCCTGAACTGGGTTACTGTAAGTGAAGTCTGGGCTACATGGGTCCAAAAACCAATGAATTGTGCTTAACATGACACACTGTATCTGTTTTCTGAACAGCTCAAAAATTGCTCAAAATTGCAGCTCAGGTAACTCAATTCAATTAAACTCACAGATTTAATAAGGAGTTTAAGTCTCTACTTAGTCGTCTAAGGAGCTTGGAAAGAAAAGTTTGGACTAATTTTGTTGAAGACGTTTCATCTGAGAAGCTTCTTCAGTTCTAGGGTCAAATGGTGGAGCTTCCCAGATTTTAAGGGGAGTGTCTCCCCAAGAGAGATGTGAACCTCCTATTGATCCTCAACCTAATCATATGAGCCGGGTGTAGGTCACGATCACCTAAGGTTTTGGGTGAACCTGCTGTGAAACCTAGCCCCACTCTATCAGTGATTTCCTGAGGTCAGATGGCCCAAGATGTGAGTGGGCGTTGAGGCGTCTGTGAAGGATCTCAGAACTGTTCAAAGATGGTTGTTCACAGTGGACATAGATGGCTTCTTTCACACCTCTTTCAAACCATCTTTCAGTTCCAGCTTGTTTAGGTTTAACCAACAAAACTAATATGGCCAGTGTAGAGCTTGAACAATGCTAACAACATCGTAGAGAAGCTGTACAACAGGAAGCCTTAAATACAGTCTTGTTAAGTCTCTTCAACACCATTCCACGCTGTAGTTGTTATTTGGGACATATGTATTGAATGTGGCAAATTTGGGCATTGCTTGAAAAGCTTTTGTTTTAGAGAGGATACAGATTTTCTCTAGTTGAACTTTGTCAGTTCGAGGACGGCTTTATCTTACTACATGTGGGTACTGTGTGGCCAAAGCTGTTTAACCCTTTAAGACCTACCATAGAACCAAGTCCGCCAGAGCTTATATTATATTTTTACATGCTGTGGAGCCATTTTTGGGAGCATTTCAAGTTGCTATACATCAATACAACCATTATAGCCTAAATTTTAATAATATGTCTGCATTAAGTGCATAGTAATTACATAAATTGTAAAAAAGTGCAATAAACTACAAAAAAAAAAAAAAAAAAAAATTTTTGTTTTTTAACATATATTTCTAGTTAGAGAAATTTAAGAGGCTTATCCCTCAAAACTGTAAATACAAAAAAGTTGCACAAAATAGTTTCCCACCACAGGAAATTTATTTTAAGTGTCTTCATAATTTTATTTTTGAAATACACCAATTTTTATATACTGCAGGAAAAACGAAAATAAATATTAAAATGCAAATTTGCAAAAAAGCAGCATATGCATCAAAATAAACTATTTCCAGCAGTGCAATATGAGTCCTAAGCATCCCAGAAACGACACAGAAAGTCATAAAGTTAAAGATAACTTTTAAAAACACCAGTATAGGCTCATGAGGCCCTGATGGTAAAAAATTACATTTCCGTGAAAATGACGTCACTTCCGGTTTCGGGCAGGTCATGGCGGACATGCGAAAGTTTGTGCTGACGTCTATTCCAATGTAGGAAGTGTTACGAACAGCTGATCGGATCGGCAAAGTGTGTTTCTGGAATATTATGTTTTTGTTGCTGCAAGTGCTTTTTATGCAGTTTTTGCAAAGCTATATGTGGAAGGAAACTGTGACCGAGGACAAGCTGATGGCATAAGATGTAAGTACAACTCCTCCGGTTTCATATGCAAAAACAATTTTTGCGCTAGCTTATGTGGTTGCAGATCTACTGGGATTTAAAAATAGTTACGCAAAACAGAGCGTGCTGCTCTGACCGGTTTTAAATGGTTAATACATCCAAACTCCTCTGATCAATTCTTATGTCAGGTTCAGTATTATCTTGAGTTAACAGAGTAATGGAGGTGAAATGGGATCTGGGAATGAGATTTAAACACTTTATCTCTTGCAGTGCATGTTTCTGGTATTGCCTCATGGATATATAACAAAATGACCAAAATGATCTCTAATGCATTGCATGTTTTCTTTCTCATTTCTGGTGGTTGTTTTTTGGTACTTTGTTATCAACTACACTACATGGGTAATTCAATAAGGAGAGATCATTAGAGGTAACTGAATGTGATTTATTGAGATACAGAATTCTGCTATTTGGAGATTACACTGCGATGGCCCATCACAGCAGAATAAAATCCCAGCGGTGTTGGGAATTAGGGCAGGATCCCCTGGAGTCTTGCTGCTGGTGGAGGTGAAGAAAAAATGGCAGCTCAGATGAAGAAGATGCGGAGGAGATGGGTTACATGAAAGAATGCTGCAAGGAGAATGAAAGATGAGCTTTGCGATTTAAAGTATGCAGAGCTGAGGCTGATTGGGTTCAAGAAGGTGGGCAGAAAGATGACTGGACTTACCATTTATGTAGGCATTGAGTTGTTTAGTGTTGGAAAGTGGAAGTGATGCAATTAACCCTCTAAAACCGGTCGGAGCGGACACGCTTCATTTTGCGTAACTATTTTTAAATCCCGGTAGCTCTGTAACCATGTAAGCTAGTGCAATCATTTTTTTTGCATATGAAACCGGAGGAGTTGTACTTACATCTTATGCCATCAGCTTGTCCTCGGTCACGGTTTCCTTCCACATATAGCTTTGCAAAAACTGCATAAAAAGCACTTGCAGCAACAAAAACATAATATTCCAGAAACACGCTTTGCCGATTCGATCAGCTGTTTGTAACACTTCCTACGTCCATCAGCGTGAACTATCGCATGTCCGCCATGACCTGCCCGAAACCGGAAGTGACGTCATTTTGCGGAAATGTAGTTTTTTATCATCCGGGCGTTATGAGCCTATACTGGTGTTTTTAAAAGTTATGTTTGACTTTATGACTTTCTGTGTGGTTTCTGGGATGCTTAGGACTCATATTGCACTGCTGGAAATAGTTTATTTTGATGCATATGCTGCTTTTTTGCAAATTTGCATTATAATATTTATTTTTGTTTTTCCTGCAGTATATAAAAATTGGTGTATTTCAAAAATAAAATTATGAAGACACTCAAAATAAATTTCCTGTGGTGGGAAACTATTTTGTGCAACTTTTTTGTATTTACAGTTTTGAGGGATAAGCCTCTTAAATTTCTCTAACTAGAAATATATGTAAAAAAAAACAAAAACGATTTTCAATTTTTTTGTAGTTTATTGCACTTTTTTACAATTTATGTAATTACTATGCACTTAATGCAGACATATTATTAAAATTTAGGCTGTAATGGTTGTATTGATGTATATCAACTTGAAATGCTCCCAAAAATGGCTCCACAGCATGTAAACATATAATATAAGCTCTGGCGGACTTGGTTCTATTGTAGGTCTTAAAGGGTTAATAGACTAGCAACCAAACACCTGGGGAAGCAGACAGATGACTGATGGCAGATCTTCCTGACTGAACTTCATTAAAAGATGGAAAGCTATCCCTAATTTGATACAGTGAACATTATATCAGGTGATGATGATTTAGACTTTAAAGGTAACTTTAAAGTTCATCACACAGCTGTGATGGACCCCCTTTTCCATCACTTTGTATCATTAATTGGGTTTTCAGGCCTTAAGGTTTTCATTCTCCAAGTATTTTCTAGCCTCACAAGGCAACAAACCAAAAGAGTTTGTGAAAGTTTTCCTCCTCAATTACAACCAGTTGTAAAAAACAAACATGCCGCCATCTGTCTACTGCTTCTGGGGTGTATTTGATATACTGCTCTATCTGCTGTACCTGCTGTTTATTGGACAAAATGTGTCTATAATACAAACAAGTAGGAAATGTTTGGTTCAGTGTACATTATATGGATCATTAAAAAGAAAACTGGATTATTCTCATTCAACACCAGGTCTATTCACATTTTCAGTACGAAATGATCAATGTGTTGTTGGGGGGTGTGATGGAGTCAGCATGTGGTAGGAGACCTCCTGAGCACTGACTGGAAATCACTTTTGCTTCAGTATTCGCTGCAGTGACCAAATGCCTAACCCCTCTCACTCTATTAATCTTTTCAACCCATTTACATTTGACCCTGTGTGTCAGTTTGTTACCATTTCTTTATCTTTCTGTTTTTTGAACTATGCTGCTTATACTTCTCCCAGATTTATGTCTGGGCCACTTTCAGTCCTAACACACTCACTTTTGGCACAGGTGGGTAATAATATACTTCGTGTTGTGTGCAAATATTTTAGGCTGGCAGAGTTGAGCCTTAGCACCTGATAAATGGGCCATATTTTGTCAGACAAGCTTGTATAAAGTCCAAATGTGTGCAGGAGTGCTAGAAGAACTGGCTAGGCACACGCACACACACACACACACACACTCTCTTTGACTCAAAATTAAGGCCAACATGGAAGAGCCAAAGATTCCTCTACGGCTATAAAAATGATTCATTTCAGATTCCTGTTCAAAAATGTCCATCTTATGAGCATTAAAAAAATTTAAAAAAGAAAGAATTTATGGTCACTGTGGATACTTTCCTCCTTCACTGGCGCATCTGTCTGCTAGGCCTCACCTCTGCTAACTTGAGGCACTGCACTGCTAATGACTGTTATGTTTGAGGCATTTGTGCCTTTGGTCATTTTTGATGTATAAATTGTATTATTATAAACTGTAAAAATTGTCCAAAATGCAAAGTCAGAAATTAATGGATTAGAATAGAGTGGCTATGTTGGTCTTATCCTTTCATAAATTTTCTACCACATGAAAAAAAAAGCCAAACCAGATTTTGGGTGCTTTAATAGCTTTGTAGCACCCAACTAATGGTGGCTGACGTCTAAATGGCCACCATGGTCACCACCCATCTTGAGGAGTTTGCCCCCTCACATATACTAATGTGGTACAAACAGGACTTTAATATCACCAACCATTCCCATGTTATTACGGTGTATTCATATAAATGGCCCACCCTGTATACACATTAACATAGTAACTTACACAAATTACACACTGTGAGCTGCTAATATGCTATTTGCTATTAGCAGAACAAACAGATAAAACAGTTCAAAACAAATTTCCGATTATTTCCTCTAGATATCTTCAAAGCTCTTAACCTAACAGCAAACTCTGCATTCACCAAGGTAATAAGAACTTATTCTTTGGTATTGTTAACAGTTGGCACCCTGCACGTTTGCTCTCTCTCCATATCTACCTCTCTAGGAGGTCAACCTCAAACACCACCCTCATAATTCCTTGATTGGTCCAAAATTCACTGACAACCAATGCCAAACAAAAAAATCAAGGCTGACAGTGTGATGCTCAGCAGGGTGGGTAGTAGACTGTGCTGTGCGCGTCATTCTCAAGTACGTTTTATTCCATTTTATTAACGTGTAACATCATCTTGTCAGCTACTGTTTTAACTAGTGATGGTAAATTCGATTCTTTTTACTGAATCGAGTTTGAATGAGTCACTCACCAAAGTGAATCAGGTTTTTTGAGTCATTTGAGTCACTGAGTCAGTTGACCAGAGAGTGCAAAAAATGTACATTTTCACTCAAACTTAATTTGTTTCTCTTTTCATGTAAATCCTACTGCTAAGATGAGTGATTGAAAAAGAAAAAGAACTATTTTTGTAGAGCAAAAAAGAGCAAAAAAAAGATTTCTAAAGGGAACATTTATTTTATTTATTTTTATTGTATTTTATTAGGATTTTCCTCAAATGTGTCAAATATATATTTTCTCATCTAAATGTCCACTGAGCTGTGAGCCAGGGGGCGGTAATGTGCCTTAACATTGGTTGCCAACCAAGAAGAAGAAGCTGTGAGCCAGGAAGGAGGGGGTGAGTGAGTGAGTGATTCGTTCGCTCTATGATTCCGCACAGGAGGGAGGGGGTGAGTGACCCAATGTGCTGTTAGCATGTTAGCAGAGCGATGCTACAGTGAACTGAGGAGCTATTGTTTTGATGTGAGCTTCTACTCAGGGTTTTTTCTTCCAGTTCAGAGCAGAAATGTTTTTGTTGAGAAACTGGCTGTTGTTTTTTTTCACACAATTTTAATTATAAGCTAGATATATTTCTACTAATGAAATTAGTTTGCTAAGAGCAACGGGGATGAGTCAGTGAGTCAGTTGGGCTTGTGAATCATGATTCACGAGTCAGTAAAGTGATTCTCGAGTATTGAACGATTCGTTCATGATTCGCGCATCACTAGTTTTAACACATAATGAACTTTAAAATATTAAATTTTAAATGATCTTTTAGCTTTTTACTCATTTGCCATAGTCACTCAAGGCCTGGGCTACAGCTTTACTAATAAATAAGAAAATAAGTAAATAAAACCCTTCTTTCATATACCCATGCATCCAGGCTTTTGCTTCCAAATGAACATCATGGGGGGCTTGAGCCTAACCTCAGAACAATCCAGAGGGAAACCAAGCATGCTAACGCCACACAGAAAGAGCACAGATGGAGTCAAACCCAGTACCTTTGTGAAGCAACAGTGCCAACTGCTGCGCCAACGTGCCGCGCCACCATGCGGCCTGCTGCACCGCCACCATGCGGCCTGCTGCACTGCCACCATGCTGCCTGCTGCACCGCCACCATGCGGCCTGCTGCACTGCCACCATGCGGCCTGCTGCTGCTGTTTTTAAAGGTGCTGACGAGAGGCCTCGTCCTCTCGCCGGGGACATTTGATTCAGGTTTGCTGATAAATTGCAGCTGCTATTTGTTTCCTTCCCTGTGGAAAGAGACGATGAATTCACTTCATTAAAATTCACAGGGTAAGATGACACCTTTTATTTAAGGTCTCCCATTCTCTCTCGGCTCTTTTCTTTTTTTACACAGAGGAGATTGATTTGAATTTTAATTTGCCAGCACAATGTCACGGCGTATGTTTGCGAAATAAGGTCAAGGAGCTCAAGTTGTTTTACAGGATCAATACGAGGAGATGTAATGTAATAAAGGAAAAATGCTCACAGGGCTTCAAATACCACCTTCCTTTAAAAATATATCAAAAATATAATTCTGATATAACCAAGGGATTTTCACTACATGCGTCTTCTGTCAACGAAAGTCTTGCACTAGCCACTGAATTTTACTCTGAGATTATGAGGCCAATGTGTCTGAACAACAGACGGGGTACAAGTGTGTTTCAAGAACAGGAAAGTGTGCATCGACCACTTTCACATGCACCAGCCAAAGCCCAAGCTGTGGGATATATCTGTTGACTGAAGCGGACATGCTCAGCTAGGTTTTTGAGAGCATCTGGTGGATTCACTTATTACTGGCTTCATGAGGCTTTCGACTCCCGGTCGACCTGTGATAATTCACACACACGCCATATGGTTGCGATAGCCAGTGTGCAATACTCAGAGGCTTTGCTTCTTATTAGATCTGATCCCAACTTACTCTTTTCTGTTGTCGCCATATGAAGTTTTAGGCAGATTGTAATTACAAAGTACTTCACATTCTGTTCCCCTATCAAGTACTACAGATCTAAATCCGCTATGATTAAATTAAATCAAATTATGATACCATTTTTTTCTGAAGTAATATGCAAAAAGTGATGTTAATTGGTTGTTATAGCTTGTATAGGTTACACTGTTTGGTCTTTTATTTCAGAAAACCTCATAAAAAGGCAACTAGAAAAAAAAAAAAAGCATTCATAACAGTGTTGAATGTTTATTACCATTAGGCACAATCGATAATGCAATAATAGTAAGCACATGAAGCTAACATAAGCAGAAGATTTAATTTATCTGTATAAATAATTCCACTTGATCCGTCATTGTTCTTCTGATAACATAAAGGTATGTGTAAGTAAAGTAAGTAAAACTTTATTTATACAGCACCTTTCAAGATAAAAATCTCAAAGTGCTTCACAGAAGCTAAAACCTAAAAATAAAAATCAACCAAAAGCAAGTTTAAAAAGATGAGTTTTTAGCTGTTTTTTTAAAAGCGACCACTGAGTCCACAGATCTCAGGCTCAAAGGGAGAGACTTCCACAGTCTGGGGGCCACAGTTACAAAAGCTTTGTCGCCTTTTGTTTTCAGCCTCGTGTGTTGGACAGCAAGCAAACCCTGGTCACATGACCTCAGGGACCTGCTGGGAATGTATGGATGTAAAAGTTCACTTATATATGTTGGTGCTTGTCCATGCAGAGCCCTGAAAGTCAAGGTCAAAACCTTAAACTGGATTCTGAATTTAACGGGGAGCCAGTGCAGCTGGATCAGCAGGGGTGTGACATGGGAGGACTTGGAGGACTTGGTCAGAAGCTTTGCAGCAGCGTTCTGAACAACTTGCAGACGCTCCAAAGAGGCTTTACATAAACAAGTAAACAAAGAATTACAATAGTCCAGACGAGATGAAACAAATGCATGAATGACAATTTCTAATTCGGAGCGCGATACAACGGGACTCAGCTTAGCAATGTTTCTCAAGTGATAAAAACAGGAGCGAACCAGAGATTTTACATGAGCATCCAAAGTCAGAGCTGAGTCAATACTAACACCAAGGCTCCTGATAGACGGTTTTGCAAATGTAGCAAATGGACCCAAGTTTTCCATAACACTAGGTACAACATGTTGTGTGATCACAATGCCGGCGCTACAGAGGCAGCAAAGGCGGATGATTGTGTACGCAGCGGCCACATTCTCTACAGATACAGATGAGCTGGTAAGTGTCATAGCTAACTGCAAACTGGAGCCAATGACACAACTGTTAAACGGTTTATTGCAAAAGTGGAATGAAAGTTTAACCAAATGTCGATTCTGACAGTTCTGACTACCTACCTTAGCCTGCTTCCACACATGGTGGCAGTGGCATAGATAGTGTTAGACGGATGGTGCAGAGATTCTTAGGCCTGGAAAAGCAGGGCCTATAATTAGTTGGAAGCCAAAGAGAAATATTAAAAGGTTAGAGAACCAGTTGCTATCATGTGCATACTCGATTCAGGGCAGATGGGAGCTCCAAGTGGCTCAGTTTGATGAAACCGATGAAGGTCTTACATTTTGTGACCATGAATTGTTAGGTATAGTGAAGTTAAACTAGCTGAAGAATACTGACCACCTAACCTGGCTGAACCAAACCAACATTTTTTTTTCTGGAAGATATGATCTGCTTCTGGAGACGGCGCAAAAGCTCTGGATGTAAGTTTGTAAAAAATGCTGCAACTTGACAGTAATTTAAATGATTCTCTGATACAAGTTTGCAAAGCCCATTGGGCTTCATTCATTCTCAAGAATGCAGCTCAATAAGGACACTGATGAGGCATGGGATTAATATTTCTCAGTTTTCACATATAACCTGTTTGCCAATAACGCACAACATACACAAAGTGTTCAGGAAATCTTGAGTGAGTCTTTTGTTTATTTCTCTGTGGCCTCCCTATCTGGTTGAGAGCGGTTATACAGGTGGCTGGTTTGTATTGGTAATGGCTCCAGGTAGAAGATCAATAGTTGTTATAATTTGGCTGGTAGCAACATAATAGCTGCAAGGACCTTTAACATCATGAACCTGTTAGATGGAGAGAAACGGGTGGAGGGGGAAACCTGGGAGAAGAAGACTCCACCCAAGGGCAGAAAATATATTTTGCACTTCCTGGGTTGAGAACCACAGGGAAGTGGGAAAAACATGGAAAAATCCCAAGCCTTTCCACATAATACCAGTAAGAAATTACAATCTGAGTAATTATTCTGGATAATAAATTTGATATGTAGTTATATATAGAGCGCATGTTGACACAATCCCCTAAATACCCCCATTCATTTTAAATAATAATATAATTGCTGGCAACTGCCATAAATATTTCAAACTAAAGAGTTACATCATCCTTCCTGTCAGGGAAACAGCTGATAAAGAAGATGAATCATGAATGTATTGTTGTTGGTTTGGACTGTATACAGTTTTGCTCCAGAGAGCACAAAGATTTAAGGGCCTTTAAAAGCCCAATGTTAATTACCGAGTTAGTATGGGTGTCATTATTCCACTCATGCTATTTGGTCCTTGATTGCTGCTCATATGTTTTTATGGCTGAGAACAGTGATTGGAGATCAGGAAATAAAGCGTTATTCCTGGAGCCATGTGGCGGATTCAAAGGGAAAACAGTCATTCATTAGCACGTTAAGCAGCATTGTACCTGCTATCAACCCAATCCCCACTTCTCTGAGACTCAGACTATGGTTTGGGTCTGTTCATTTAGGCATCACAAAGACAACCCAGCGCTGAATATCAACTTTATTTATACAGCATATTTAATTATACTATAAATCAATATGGAAAAACATTTAAAACATTAAAACCTGTATAGTTGTACAGTGTAGTAGAACACACACACATTTTTGTGTGTTTCTATATGTATGCACAGATGTAACTGATCTCAGGTCAACGGGCAGCCTTTTCCAAAGACCACAGTAACTGAAAACAGCCTCATTACACTTAGATCTAAATCTGGGAATAGTTCAAAGATACGCATCTGATGACCTAAGAAGTCTGACTAGGTTATAGATAGAGATGGGTACCGGCAGTTAAAGCAGCGCACATTTCGGTGCTTTATTTCGGTGCTTTTTTTTTCCCTGAGATGTCATACACTTTAGATTCTAGCCAATCATTTTACCTTTCCAAGGATAGTAGGCGGGTCCAGGTACGTACGTTCTTTTAGAGCAGAGCTACAGATTAAAATGCCCAAGGCGAAGTGGTCAAAGTCTGGCTGTACTTCACAGCAAAAGATGCAAACTCAGCAGCTGCAACAAGTGCTTTAAGCTGATACTGTGATACTGTCAAAGGAGGTAACACCTCAAATCTGATGAAACACCTGGCGACGCATAGCGTTTTTTTTAAAAGCCGAGAAATGCGCCGTATTTGATAGCTTGCTGCGAGACCTCACACCGAGCACATCTACTGCAGGTGTGGTGCCTGTTAGCGGACCCGGAGTTAGCAACATCCCCCAAAAACCCGAAGAGGAGAGTCCTGGCCCCTAGCCCTGCCAGTGTAGCAGAAATGATGAGGATGATGATGCAGCAGCAGCCGTTCTTCTCTGCGTGAGTCGCTTAATGTTGTTCGTGTGTAATTTACGTTGAGTAGGCTAACCACGTTATTACATTAATGCATGTAAGGTGAACTAGCAAACACCGTCGTAGCTACATGCGGCTGTCTTCTTGTTTGATGGCAGATACTCCCTTCACCCTGGACAAAAAGGCTAAAATGACCAAAGAAAAAGTGGAAAACAGTTAAACATGAGAGGTTTTTGGACAAAGTTTGTGTTTTTTCCATTGTTTAAGCACTGCTTCCAGCCAAGAGTGATACCATATATGCCCCATAGCTGCAGAAAAGGCTAACATTGTTATCTTTTTACAAAAAAACATCTGAACATGAGAGGTTTTTGGACCAATTTTGTGTTCTCCATTCTTTAAGCACCGGTTTGAGCACCGTTTAAGCACCGGCACCGTTTCAAAAGTACCAGTTTGGTACCGGTATCGGATAAAACCTAAACGATACCCATCCCTAGTTATAGACAGTGAGTCAGTGAGAAATGTATTAGGGGCCAAATAATTGAGAGCTTTATGAACAAACTGGTTGATATTAAAAGTAATTTCTGTAATGACGTGGAAGTCAAAGAAGTGTCTTCAGTATTGGAGTAATACAGTTTGTTTATGTGTGAGGATTCTGGCTGCTGCATTCAAAAGTTCTTACAGTGATCTTAGTGATGATTTGGATAATCCCAAGTTTCTAATCTGCTTAATATGAATGATGATAAGTTAACAGCAGTTGATGCAGTTTAAAACCACAACAGGCAACCTTGATAGCCATTCATGCTATGATGAGACTTAATATAATCTAAGAGCTTTTTTGTCATGGATTTCTCTTTCTTTAGTTTGTGTTTACATATTTTTCACATCAGTCCACACCGAGCAGTAGTGAAAATGAGTCAAAGTGACAGCAGGTATTAACATCTTTCTGCAAATTTCTAAAAACTGGAAAAAATGGAACTCTCATTCACATCCCAGTTGCAAAGTATGATTTTTGCACAGGCGCTGGATTTAGGAAGTGTATCCCATTTTTCTCTGACAGACACTTTCAAGATCACATGGGCAACATCTGTGAGCTGCTGTCTTCTGATTGCATACAGATGTTGTATGATAATTAAGTCTGGGCTTTAGTTGAGCCATGCAAGGACTGAGAAATATTAAATGGATCTCTTCAGATATTATGAGTTCTGCCAAGAGAGTTCAAGTTTTCTCTCATGAGGCCAGAATCTGGGAAACTTTTAGCTGCTCTGATATGAAGCGCTAATTAATAGGGTGCTTCTGCAATATTGTGGCTTTTGACAGGGTCTCCCAGCCTAGCAGATGTCTTCTGAAACTTTGCTAGAGTCAACAATGAGTTTACAGTCTTGCTTTTCGTTTGTTTATCTTGCCATTACTGAGGCTCCTGGGAACTTTGATTTATGCCTCATAATCAATATTATGCATCTATCCAATTTCTGTGACTTATCTTGGTTCGATTTGCCAGGGTAGCAGTCTGAGCAGATGTTACTGTCAAAGTCCCTCTGTCCTCCTGAACAGCCCTGCCGAGCTTTGGCTTTTATTGTGTTTGTCTTTGTTTAGCCATCTCAGGAGGCAGTTCCTCATAATCTGCTGTCTTCACCTTTATCGGACACACCTGTGATTAATCAGTTACCGTACCTTTCTCCAAGCATTCTTAAGGCTGTTGGCATCCGCTAGTCAACACCATTTCATTGCACAGAGTCCAGTGACGACCTGTCTAAAGCTTGTGTCCTTCCTTGTAGAGACTATCTCACTGTGGACTCATCTGTGGACGAACCTCTGAAGATCTGCTTGCCCAGTCACTGCAACTGCTGCTGTTTAATCCTGTTTTTTGTTTTTGCTCAGCTGCCAGCTTACCTGGATGATAAACTTGTGAAATTATCTTATATATCTTATAGTGCTTGGTTTTCATTCTCCGCTGCCCGTGACAGTTACTGTCCTCAGCCCGCGAGCTCCCAAGCCGTAACCTTTTAGTTGGTACCAGGTCTGCTCTATGGTCACATCAACTTGATGAGTTCTTTACTTAAATCTAATTTACTCTTGACTGAATCCCCGTGTTAAACAGCTGTTGTTCTTTAAACATGTTCTTGGTTCTAATTATTTGAACATAAATATAATTTAATTGTTAATACCCTACAAACTCATCGCCTGAAGTTTTACTCTTGTTATCCAAGTGCTTCTGACATCCACAAAGATAACTGAAAAAAGAGCTGCTCGATCCTACAAGACTTTATTTGAACCGTAACCGTAAAAATTGAAATGTGATTAAAACTAATTTAAACAAAAAACTCTAACAGGCCACGGCTGACCTGTTTAGCCTAAGTCAGTGTGCTAAAATAAACCTCTAATGTATAATAGATTATGAATAATAACTTGAGTTAGTTTCTCTCTATCAGCAACGAAAATTCGATCCATGCAACTTTAAGAATCTGCATTTTAATAATGGAAATGGAAAAATTAAGCTCAAAAGAAATGGGATGAGATAAAGTTTGAGTTTTACTTGATTTCCTGTCATGTGGCATTTTTTAAAAGATCAGTCGCATTACAAATTGATATCTCTAATCCACTCTTATCAGTAGACAGAAACATTATCACTGCTACTCTCAAGACGTTTCAACATTTGTCTTGTGTCTGTTGCTATGGAAACCAAGATCAACCAAGTGAACAAACATTAAAACACACACACAATAAATAAATAAATAAATGGAACAGGTGATGGCAAACACTGCTGTACTTTAATCCTGTACAAATATTGCCAAAGTCTAAACATATGAAGATGCATCAATAAAAGGACAAATGTGGTACTAGCGTGCAGCAGCAGTCTCAAGCCTTACTCCGTCTTTAAGGTACTATTGTTAATGGAAAAAATTACAATATTTAAAAAATAAACCACAAATTTTTTTTTACTCATGTTTTAACTACTAAAACTTCTGCCTGTGCATCAGTAATTTACGGAGCCCCGCAGGGGACATGGGAGAAAAAAAAATTACGGACTTTTGTGAGATCTCGCAAAACAAACTCGGGATCTCGCAAAAGTGTTAGCCGCATTCTTCGGAGGCCGCCAGCTCGAAGCCGACCGGGAGGTCGAGGCACGATGTGCCGGGAAAGCGGTGTTCCTCCCGGCTGTAGTAGGTCTCGACCTCCCGTTAGCTTCGAGCTAGTGGGTGTCAGATCTCGGAAACGTCGGAGCACTTTTGCAAATATGTGATGTCTTGTAAACCGAGCAGGTATCTGACGTTTACACAACTACATTCACGCCTCAAAATATCTTAAAAGTGTATTTTGTGACCCAGAAAGAGTAATATTACAACTAAGTAGCTGCCGCCATTGTTGGACTTCAACTTTTGCGAGATCCCGAGTTTGTTTTGCGAGCTCTCGCAAAAGTCAGTCTTAAATTTTTTTTCTCCCATGTCCCCTGCGGGGCTCCGTAGTAATTGTCAGAAATCTTTGACCAAACCTCTCTTTTCTTCAGACACAGAAGAGTAAATTCTTCCTATAATGACTTTTTTTCTATAACGCAGACTTTGCTTTAACTACTGACTAATATCATCCTACACACAATGAATAAAAACATTTTAGGATGTCACAAAAAATAAAATAAAGAACATTTGACTTGTTAGAACAGAGGGTGAACAGCTGCACCTTCAAAAACATTTTGATCAGTTTATCCCTCCCTTGTACACTGAAACACATAAGATATGTGTTATTTTACCACTAAATGATGGAAATATTCAGCATAACATTATTCCTGGAAAGATACAAAACTCCTGAGGCACTTTGGACATGCTTGGACACGGTGGTTTCCCTGGGGTTGGTAATATTCAATGAATTTCTAGCTCCTACAAACTAAACGTTTGACCTGCTAACAGAATTATAATTATTCGTCCTCCAAAGGGTCTCTGTGCAGTTGTTTTGGTCCTCACCCAAGTGCGATTACTGTGTTCACATCAGCACAAACAAGCCATGCCAAGGGTAACTGGGCTAAACACTGCAGGTGTGAAACAAGCTTTTCTATCACCCGAATCTTTCATTCAGGGTCCAGTCTCTGCCAGCTGCATGCCCGTTTTCATGACACCTTTTAAAGTGCATGCCCCAAAGTCCAGCCTTAATGCAAAATAACTCGTATATAGCCTTGTTGCAGTAGTGACCTTTCCAGTGAAATCTTTTCCCTAAGAGGGTAGGAACTGGATGTGTGAACAGCACAGCTCTGTCTAATGCAACACAGCTTCAAATAGTAAAAAAAGCCTGAACATGAAAGAACCAGAGGAGCACGATAGTGAAAACAAAGAACGAAATTATGACCTGGGATATAACATTAAACCTAATCAAACAGATAGAGAAAAACAAACTTGTCAGGAACAGAAATATTATTACACAGCAACCCACCCACCGCTATTCAATGTGCAGTCCCAGCAGACAGCAGGACCTCCCTCTGTCTCTGTGATTGGAAGTTGTAAACAAGCAATGTGGAACATAAGAGAAATGATAGCCTCGCAAACCATCCCAATCCAGCAGGATTTTGATCTAGACACCAGCTCTAAGCTCTGACATAATAAACTGATGCACGATGGCTCGACCACAGCAGCGTGCAACCAAATTCTTAACACAAGTTATCCTTGATAAAAAAAGCTGGTGGCCAAAGCTTCATTAAACTGCTGGTTACCCACAGTCAGAGCACTTATCTGACATTGTGTGGGTAATGTTATCCATGGTGCAAAGTGTGCAAAATAGGGTTTGATTAGCGAATAACGTGATTAACAGTTTCAAAGGGCAAGTCTTAAACACACATGAAACATTTGTATGGACAATGTCATGCATTAGATTGTGCTCAGTTTTCATAATTTCCTGAGTGTTCTCTGACTTTTAGAGTTTTTTTCCCCCTACAGTTTAATTAGATAGGAAATGAGTTGCCAGGAGCATCCCCTTATTCTGACTCAAATCTATTTTGGTGGGTGAATCTGATTTATGCCATTCCCCCACCCTCTTCATGCAGACTTTTGTTGCCCTTTCAGTCTGAAAACACTCGTACCATACTGTATGCCTCAGCAACTACTTTTAAATGAGTTGATAAGTGCCTACAGAGCCTACTACTAGTTGGTGTAAGAGATATTTAATGGTGATATCCACGGGTGTGATAATAGCTGATAACGACCATTTACTGAACAAGAGCAAACGAGGACAATTGCACTCCTGTAGGATCCTCTTATGCTGCTGTCAGTCTCAGAAAAGGGTTGTAAAAAAGCATGGTTACCACATCACTTTACATAATTTGCTGGAAATAAAATTCACTAAACTTTCAAACACCTAGTTACTGCCTGAAGCGTTGCCCTTCCTGAAAAAACATAATTAATGACATTTAAAAACTCAAAATGTAATTTTCTTGGTTAATTCCTGACTATAGTGTTAAGAAGCCGTGGATACGGAGATTAAATCTGTCAGCACTATCAGTCTCTGTACGAGGCCTTTCATGTTGTGTTATTTCTTTCGTTTGCAATGATAGTGCCTATGCAACTTAACCTGTCATCATCTGCACTGGCTCCTGTACTTTTGTGTAGATGCAACAGAAAATCAATGAATATAAGCAGACCCAGTCGATAGTGATGTGCGGATCGATCCTGAAATATCGATTCCTCTGATACCAATCATTTATGTTCTAGAATCGATTCTCACATTAAAATATCGATATATTAGTAATTTACAGTAAATTTGTAGTTTATCATTAACAGGAACACAGTGGAAAGAAACTATAACATTCGGATTGTCTACATTCAAAGGAACTACTTCCTCTTCCGCCTTTCATAGTCATGTGCGAAATACGGCTGTATAAATGTCTCGCAGCCCCTTGGCGTGCGCACTCACAACAATGGCTGAGTGACGCATTTTACCTCCACAAACAGCTGAGACGTGGTTTCAATACGTGTGGCAAAAAAGTGCTCCAAGAGTGAGGTGTTGTGGCCTTACTTTCCCCAACCTTGAGACCTCAGAATTAGGGAGACATTCGAAAGGGCTGTTGGGGGGGTGATAAATACATTTTACAGGGTTTATTTATCGGATAAAGTACGTTAAATGTCACCGTTATTATTGGCCGGCCCGAAAGCAGCAGGGGTGTCCAAATTCAGAGGCTGCTTCCACCTGAGGACCCGGCCTTCGCGGTCTAAAGAAAGCCAGGTAGTACATCACGAGCTCCCTCGGTGGAGTGAAACTCTGCCGTCTGCTCCTTGCTGTCTAAAATATAACCAGATGCTGGCGTAAACTCTCAACCGTCTCACACTTTGTTTAATTAGTTTTCTGTTTGACGTTTATTCAGCTGTGTGAAAATCCCGGAGGAACCCTTAATTAAAGTTAAATCTAATCTAATAACTTTAATCTCAGCCAAACCGATTTACTCACGAACAAATAAAATACTGAAAAAGCCAAACAATAACATTTTTATCAAAGTGACTTATATATCATGTTTAACCCGAGTAGTGAAAGACCGCGGGGGTTTGAAGACGATGTGTCGGCTCAGATATTTGAAGTTTACACAGCTACATTCTCACCTGAAAATATGCTAAAAGTTTTTTTGCGACCCAGAAAGAGAAATAAGAGTAATATTAAAACTAAGTCGCTGCCGCCATTGTTGGAAACTGGAATTGGCTGGGCCGCGCTATGAATTCTGCGATATGGTTTTTCAATTTTGTTGCCCGGGTGGAAAATCGGGAGAATGGAGGCTCCGGGAGATTTTCGGGAGGGGCACAGAAATTCGGGATTCTCCCGGAAAATCGGGAGGGTTGGGATGTATGGTTGTGGCAACATCACTAACCTTGTCAAACACCTCAGAGTAAATCATATCACAGAATATGACGAGCGTATGTTGAGGCGACTGAAGAGGAGGAGAGGGACAGGTGACGTCTCTCATGGAGTCCTTTAGTGCTGCAGGCAACGTGTTCAAATAGCACAACTTCAGTTTTTTATTTCTGTATGATGAACTCTGCATTATTAAGTGATAAGAACAAGTAATCTGATGTCCTGTAATCATTATGACGCTATAATTTGAGATACAATAAATAAAATAAGTTTTTGTACAAAGTATCGGATCAGTATCGTTGATACCACCCTGAATATTACTTGGTATCAGATCGGAAAGGAAATCAGTGGCATCGCACATCACTACCAGTCAATAGAGAGACTCTGAAGAGCCATATGAGAAGTTATTAAACATTAACAAAATGTTAAATGGTGAATAAGGATCCTAAACTTTAAATCTTTAATGTTAACTACTTTTTCAAGGTGAATGAAGCCATCACAGACAAGCTGCAGTTCCTCAAACAGTCTCTTGCATCTGGGTCCTAAAATAAGTCAGTCTCTGCTGACTCATGTCATCTTATCAATATTAGAAAGGATGTTCACAGCCTGGTACAAAACTCATCTATTTGGATACTAGTAAGGTTTGAGGAGTCTGGGCGCTTTGACAGAGGCAGCTGTAACCATTATCTGCTAGGTTTTCCCTAAGCTAATTTGAGTCTGATGCCATTTAAATCATTAGAAATGGAATTGTCTGAAAGATGTTTTTGCTTCAGTGTTGGTTAAATCAATTCTATTATTGCATTAGTTGGTTTTTTGAACACTTTAACAGGTATTTGTGTCAGTGTGTTGTACTTGTAAAGTTATACGTAGGGCTTGCTAACCAAACCTGCTTGTATTAGCTGATAGCTGGGTGCTTTGCTCTCTCGTGGCTCATTCACAGTAGAGAAAAATGAGATACAAACTTCTATGTGACTAGGGGAAATTGGTGGTTTCCCAGTGATTGCACTGATTTATTTATTTTGTGGTGAACTGCAGGTGCAGTGACCACTTTTGATCACAACACGATTGCACAGGTCACGTGGTCGGAGGCAACCTGTCTACAACCTGACTGCTATCAGTCTCAGACAGACTGGCAAACATTTGCAAATAATTTCCATCTAATTCATTGCACTGCCAACAAACTGCAATAATTATCAGCCTCTGACTATTTTAAGTGTGACTGTAGCATCGCTGCGATATGGTGCCATCTGGCTCCAAAAAAACATCGCAGTGTCGATCAAATTCAAATCAAATCAAATCAAATCAAATCAAATCAAATCAAATCAAATCAAATCAAATCAAATCAAATTCAAATCAAATCAAACTCAAATTTTATTTGCCACATACACAGTCATCCACAGTACGATATGCAGTGAAATGCTTAGACAACTGCTCGTGACCTAAAGAAAAAAAGAAAAGGCTATGAATAAGATAGGAAATAAATATGAAAATTAAAAAGGGTAAATTTAACTAGGAAGGAATAAAATAAAATAAAATATAAAAATTAAGTTGAAAATAAAATAACTGTACAACAAAATACACAATACACAGTATAGAAATATATAAGAATGTATGAAGAAATATAAATATATATATATATATATATATACACAATAACAGCAGCTGTACAAGTATTAACTGGAAATGAGGAATATAATGTCCAGTGTTGTGCAATCCACATTATTTAGTGTCTTGTGCAGTGCAAATATGCTTAAAGTGATTAATCAAAATGCTAATTTGGTAAAGTCAGTATAGCAACTGTCCATGTCTGGAACACGCAATGCAGGTGTGTTAGAGTTTGCACCAAACCCACATCCGGTATCCTCCCAGAACTGTTCAGTATTGAAAAAAAGGGCAACAGGAAGCATCGATGACACTGATGTAGCAGTACACATTGTTATATACCAAAATAATACCAGAGATCAACTGTTCTCACAGCATCCATTACATGAGCACTCCTGTCAGCTGACATGAACTCTACAGGCATTAATAATGAAGTAGAACAGACTGGTAAGTTCTCACTCACTACCTTCCTTCTTTGTTCTTAAAACATTGCAAACTTCATAACAGTCATAACCCAAGCTGTTGGGAGTAGCTGTGTGTACTCTCACACCATTGCACACCTCACCATTAACTGCACAAAATGAACATGTTAGACGTTACAACAGCTTTTAGGGGCATAAAAGTAAGTACACGTCCACAGCAGAAGTGGCTGTTAGTCTACAGCTATCAGCGTGCTGAAGGGGTTTAGGTTCAGTCCTTCAGCCACAAGCATCAAGTTTGTGTCAAGTTCCTCACTCCACAATAAATTGGTGCTCCTTATTTAGGTTCAGTGGCAAAAGGAGAGAGAAGAAGGCTTTAGAGAGCTGAAGAGAAGTGACCATTATCCAGTGCTATTTACTTCAGAGTTCAGGGCACAACCAAATTCACACAATCAAGTATCGGCTTCTCTCCATCTGGGGCCCAAACAAAGGAACCGCTGCAGTTCTTCATCAAAACAAGTACGGATTCGATTTCCCCAAGGGAAAACAACACAATGAAGAGTCAGGAGGGTTAATGATACTTGTGAATAACTCTCTATGTGGGCCATTTGGGGTTGAATTTTCAGGGAGACTGGGAAAGAAAAGAGACAGGAAGGAGAGAGGAGTGTGCTTGGTGACAGTGATCCATTTTGAATATAATCAGGAACTGCTGCTTTAGCTATTAAAAAGAAATTAAGCAAAAGAACAATTAGAGGGCATTGTCATGCAAATGTTGTAAGATCTATTGTTCTTTGTCCGAACACATGTTAAATCTAATTAAAGTGAACTCAGATGCGTGCGCTGTTGTTTTTTTTTAGGAGGAAATGAAGAGCAACACAATGGATACACAAGAGAGATATATAACATCTCGAACAAACGCAATAAAACCCTTTGTCATTATTTTTTTTCTTAATGTTTTCAGTCAGAATAATTTATTCAGAGGAGACAAACCCTCATGAAACAGCCAGATTAAGAGGGTCAAAACCTGCTTTGCTTCCAAGGCGGCAAACACATTGCAGAATGGCATGAATTGTGAGAGTGCACATGCCTGAAAAGGCTATTATTTAGTAAAATACTTTTCTATTTCACTTGGATTTTTCAAATTAAATTCCAATACATAGACTCCAGTCCCGCCTCCGTCCTCGACCCTGACAAGGGTAACTGAAAGAGAATAGATGTACGTGGATATTTCCATGTAAGGCTGCCCTACAAATACTCCAAAGGTATTTTTAACATCACACATCATTCAAACGGGCAGCACGGTGGCACGGTGGTTAGCACTGTTGCCGCACAGCAAGAAGGTCCTGAGTTCAATTCCACCATCAGGCCGGGGTCTTTCTGTGTGGAGTTTGCATGTTCTCCCCATGTTTGCGTGGGTTCCCTCCGGGTACTCCGGCTTCCTCCCACCGTCCAAAGACATGCAGCTTGTGGGGATAGGTTAACTGGATAATCCAAATTGCCACTAGGTGGGAATGTGGGAGTGAATGTGAGTGTGAATGGTTGTCTGTCCCTGTGTGTTGGCCCTGCGACAGACTGGCGACATGTCCAGGTTGTACCCCGCCTCTCGCCCTATGACAGCTGGGATAGGCTCCAGCGCCCCCCGCGACCCTGAAAAGGAGAAGCGGAAGCGGATGCATCATTCAAACGCTGGTTGCCAACATTTGATTTGAACTTGTGACCATGGTTACAACCCTGATAATTGCATTGACAAAACCAAACCACCTAATTGTAGATAAAGTCCTAAAAACAAAATCCGTCTAGAAGCAAGCATATTACAGATGGTGTTAATAATAACGTGGTTAACTTGAACATGTGATTAGACAAACAGCTCCCGTAATAGCTGTTCATCTTGTTACGTGTAGATATGTCAGTCGGCAAACAGCTGAGACTATTGTACGTCTCCACTCGTGTTTTAGGCCAAACTTTTAGCTCAAACTGCTCGAACTCTTGAACCATTGCCGCAATCGCAAAATTCCAACGGTTTCTGAAAATCACAGAATTGTGTATTTATAACACATTAAATGACACATCACAATGTAGGGTTAATGTAATGGTTGTTGTTCATCGGATGAAATGGCAAAAAGCAAATAATCTACACCAATAAAAGACCTGCCATAAATGAAATGCCATTATATATATATATAAAGAGTAGCTTAAGCGTCACATTGCTTCATAGAGTGGAAGATGTATCCACTTGACATACTTAGAGCACTCTTCCACACTAAGGGCTACGACAGCAGACAGAAAGTTTCGACCCTGCTACTAAAAATGCATTGCTCCTACCATAAGCTGTCAGTGTGGACTAATGGAAATAGAAATCTAAAACCCTTTGAGAATGCAATACTAAAGTTTTGGAATGAAAAATATTTTTTTCTTTTGGCAGGAAGGATGTGCTCAATACCAATCGAATTGTAATCTTCCTTGTATAGATGTAAGGGTTTGTACGCTAGAGGTAGTGGGCATTGTAGGCCTCAATATAGCCCTGCTGAGCAGTGATGTCTTACTATTTTAATGCCTAAACAAAGATGTGTTACAGACCCAGTCCAACTGTCAACCCTCAATGACTAAGGCTACGTCCACACTAATACGTTTTCTTTTGAAAACACATCGTTTTCTCTCCGTTTTGACCTCCGAGACTTTTCGGACACATTTGAAAATGCCGTTTTCGCGTTGCAGTGTGGACAGCGAACCTGGAGACTTTTCAAAAACAATGACACATTTTAGTCATATGATGCAGTCATGTGACCAATCAAAGTAAGATAGCGGAGAGCATTATACAGCAGTTGTTTTGTTTGCGCTCAATTTTGAATATTAAAGGTTAATATCAGTCTGTACATGCTCCAGATAGCTTTTCTTCAAATTCTTTAATTCTCACTCGCTTTTGCAACTTTGTACTTTTGTGTTACTCGCAGCAACAACTCCACGTCATCGTTAGTCCATTTAAAAAACTTGCTTTTCCTCGACATTTTGCTGCAATGTTTCAAAGAGCCAGAAAGTAAATAAGTGGCAGACAGAAATGAAGCAGGTCGAATCATCTTGTGTTTCACGCATTTCACTGGAACATAAGCGTTTTCGGCCGTTTCAATACTGAAAAAGATCGTGTGGACGTGGAGCGTTTTCAGATGAAAGCGCCGTTTTCAAATTTATACAGGCTAGTGTGGACGTAGCTTAAGCCTTCACAGATTTAACTGACATCATCTGGTAAGTGATGGAGTGTAAGAAGGTGCAAGGGCATGCAACTTATAGGACTTATCTGTCTCAAATCTGCAGCTCTGGAGAGGACTCTGTTTGCTTTTCCATCAAGAAATGAAAGAACAGCAAGAAAATCTAAAAAATATTTCCAAAACAGTCCACATATAGTTGTGTTTGCAGTTCTGAGGGTTGATTGCTGTATGTAGCTACTGGAAAACCAAAACAACAACAACAAAAAACACCCAAGATTCCCTCATACTGAAGAGGAAAAAATAAATAAGGTGATGGTAATGTGTCATATGGCCCTCTTGTATCCAGGATGGCCCACTTCTGAATGGCCACCATGGTCACCGCCTATCTTGAGGAGTTTGCCCCCTCACATATACTAATGTGCCACAAACAGGACTTTAATATCACCAACCATTCCCATGTTATTACCGTGAATCCATATAAATGGCCCACCCTGTAGAATATAGCTCCAGAGCATGATGTGGCTATTGCTTTACTTTACAGTGTTACTTCCCATATGGAAAAGATATATATAAATCTTATAAAGTTTGTATCTGTCTTGTGTGAAACTCGTATGAAAAGCATACAAGAGTGAAAACAGATAAAATATCCCTTGAAAAATTATATAATGAAACTTGTATGTTTTGGATACTTACTAAAACAATATATGAAAGTAATGAGAAAGTGGCCACTTTCATGAGTAAATCATATAAGTTTTTACTGTTTCTTTTCCATATGGGTAAGTAAGATTCAAGGATTCAAAATTGGACCATGTTATGGGGAAAAAAGCATTATCAAAATTCCTTTGCTCAATAAATGTAATCTTGAATATTGTAATAATGATTAATAACAAACATGCATTAATTGAACTTTATACAACTTTTTTGTTTTCTTCAACGTTAATAAAGTATAAATTAAAAAAAGTAAAATAAAATAGAGTGGAAAAGAGATACACAGAGAGCACAGATTCATCTGGTAGGGATGTAACCCCAGATATCCTTGCTTGCTAGCCTAACTAGTAGTTTTTACCACTCTGCAGCTTCCCCTGCAGGATATCTGCTGTGAGAGGTCCAGAGAACAGCACTACTGTACCCCACACAGTAGCCACACAGAAAGCAACGGTGTGACAACATCTGACTGAAAACTTGGTCACTGTAAACAAGAACAGAATAGAATAGAATAGAATAGAATAGAATAATCCTTTAATTGTCCCACAAGGGGAAAACTGGGTGAGAACCCACTGAAAGCACCTGCAATAGCTGATGATCCCTCCAAAAGTTTACCTGCTGAAGCCTTTTAATCTCTCTGAGCAGATCGTGTTAACCAAAGAAGCTCAGCCCAACTAAATACTGTAGAAAATAAAGTAGTTTTTTATCAATTTTATCTTATTTCCATAATGACTGGAGTCCAAAATTGTGAGTCAAATTTAAAAATTGGCAACATATTGCTTACAGTTTAGCCACCCCAACTTTATTTAAGGGCAGCGTGCCAGTGTTGTGTTTAGAGCCTGCGCTGCTGAACCCCAGATGGGGAAGAAATAAGTCAGCTGGTCTCAGACAGCATAACTTTAATTCCATATAATTTGTGACACTTCTAGTTTTTTTTTGAGAGGCGTGTGAATGCAGTACTGTTAGACTGTTCCTCCAATTGGCAAATGTCAGTAAAGTGACAGCTGCTAGGCAGTATGTAATGAAGCATAAGGTAGGCATAAGGCGTAAGCATAAGGTAACGAACCCCGAAGCCATTGTCCACAACTACAGAGACGAGCTGGTCATCCAGGGCTGTAAAGTGACAGTTCCTCCATCCTTAAGCACTTCAACAGGCCTGGCTAAAAGGAAATAGGATCATCTTGCAGTTGACATGTTGAATAGGTGGAAAAATGCAGGGCAGATATGCTGGCATTTTTTCCCTTTTTATCACCAGTAAATATATTCACGACACCAATTTATAAACTAGGTCACGATGGGAAAAGTGTGCTAACTGAGCTAAAAAGTTTTAAAATCAAGCATTAGAACCATAAATATGGTCATTTAAATCGGTAAACATTACTTCTGATTGCCACAAGAAGAGAACTCAAATGCACATTTTATTATTAATATTATAATTATTGTTACAGTGGAAGTACTAGCTGGAAGTCTGGCCGTACACGCATCCTTGTGCAGTTGAAAAAATCCACTTGTCCGCTTGTAGTTAAAAACATCATTTATTTCCACAATGCTGAATTCAATTCAATTTTATTTATATAGCGCCAAATCACAACAAAAGTCGCTTCAAGGCGCTTCATAGATACAGAGAAAAACCCAACAATCATATGACCCCCTATGAGCAGCACTTTGGCGACAGTGGGAAGGAAAAACTCCCTTTTAACAGGAAGAAACCTCCGGCAGAACCAGGCTCAGGGAGGGGCGGCCATCTGCTGTGATTGGTTGGGGTGAGAGAAGGAAGACAGGATAAAGACATGCTGTGGAAGAGAGACAGAGGTTAATAACAGATATGATTCAATGCAGAGAGGTCTGTTAACACATAGTGAGTGAGAAAGGTGACTGGAAAGGAAAAACTCAATGCATCATGGGAATCCCCCGGCAGCCTACGGGATAGACGATAGAGTTTTGCCAGACACGGTAAGAAAACTGTTTGAGTCCACAGCCAGTTAAAGCCTACACTATTCCACTGTGCACAAACCCGCCCCCTCTCTGCAATTCCAAGGTGAAAATAAGCAAGAAATACTATTTAAAAATAAATGTTATACTAACACAGGAAAATGAAAAACATATTACCAAATATACTTTCTGTGAGAAAAGTAAGAGACATTTACACACCTTGATCTTATACAATTATTATTGTTATTATTTACGGCACCCCTCGGGTTACCCGGTGTACAGTCACACCAGGAAATGTTAAAGCAGGATGACCTTTGTGAATGTTTTGTTTATTCTGACTGCACAGTCAATTCTAAAATCAAATCTTATTTCAAATGAACTCCTTGAGAGCAACACGAGACTCATCTCGGAGGCACCAAAGTCGAAAAAATTGTTACTGTTTATGAGTAAATGGGATGATTGCCAAATAAACTCATCCTTAACTCCCTCCCTTGTATCTTTCCCTGCATGGAGGCTTTTGCACGCATTCAGCATAAACATCAAAGCAGAGTCGGCCCATGTGATTGGTGCTGAAGTGCTTGTCACACACTGCTCTTTTTAGCCTCCTCCATGTGGAGCGCGCATTATTTCTCAGAGTGTGGACCGAGCAGAGACAGCATGCTGATGGTAACTGGCGCAGTGTGTTTGCTTTAGTTAATTGGATTCTGAAGTAACAATTGTTTACTTGAGAGGCCGTAATGAATTCCCTGTCAGTGTGATTACAGTCTAATCATAACGTACAACCTCGCTTAAAAAATGACTGCAAGAGAGGGCGTGGACAGTGACAAATGCACGAGCCACACAGAGAATGAATGAATAAAAAAATCCTTCTTTCCAAAACAGCATTTTAGTAGCATGATTTTTGGTGTAGGACACTGAGCGGATATGAACGCTGCATCTGATGTGCAGCATCTACATGCAAAATTCAACACGTGCCTGCACATGCATAGGTCAAACAACACCGATGCAGGGTGGAGACCCCAAGATTATAACCTTATATTAAGATGAATGTTTCAGTCTAGAAGACATGACTGTGCAGTGCCCTGTTCTGTCACATCTTTGGTGTCATCATTTTGTTGTACATGTACAATGACAATAAAGGGCTTTTCTGTTCTATCTCACTGCACAACCTCATCAGACACTACATTGATCTTGCATAGCTGTTCTAATTAAGACCCTTTTGGCTAGAACAAATATGAAAGCAAAAGGATAGTGTTATTTGAAACACCTTCAACCATCAGCAACAATCAGTTGGATCGAGGCAACAGACATCTCCTCCAAATTTAAGATTAGGCTTAAAACCTGTCTTTTTGATAACACCTATAGTTAGGGCATGGTCAGCTAATCCATGCCTATCTCTTAGTGATGCTGCTCAGGCTGCTGAGATGCTTCCTATGATAGACTGAGTATTTCTACTCCACTTGCATCTTTACACTCCCCACTGCCATGTCATGGCTACCCACCTCTGAGCCTGCTTCTGCTGGAGTTCTCTTCCTGTTAAAAGGCTCTTTTTCCATATTATTTCCTTATTGTTGGTGTTTTCTCTCTTACATTGTAGGGTCCTTACCTTGCAGTACAAAGCACCTTTATACTATCGAATTGAACTGTTGAAATGCTTATCACCAGCCACTTTATTAGGTAATCATGACAGAAACTCAATGCATTTAGATGTGACTTGGCCTGATTCCTTGGTTCTAGATGGGCTGGTCGAAGCTTTGCAGAAAGTGCTAATCTATTTGGATTTTCCCACACAACAAAATCTCTAACAAATCTTTTATGCCATGAAAAATTAAATCAGTTTTGAAGGCAAAATGACCCCTTAAGGGGGTCCAACAAGATACTGTCGAGTTGTTAATAAAGTACACTTTTCCAGTAGCTGGTTAAAGTCTCCGGTGTAAACCATGATGCCTTTGGCTTTTCCACTATTGTTATTGCCCCATTTATTTTTGCTCCCTCGGTTCAGTTGCAGAGGAGTCCTTACAAACAATTTTCATCTTTTGCCATCTAGTTAATAATTTGTTATATGGATAGTCTGATGCTTTTGTGCTGTGGTTATCCAAATGGTCTAAACCTTTTCTGGGAGAGAAACAGTCAGATAAGCAAAGCAAGTCTTGTAATGTCTTCCTGTGACATTCTAGGGAATGTCCTCTACTTGACCAGAAAACATTGTAAACAATTAATTGTCTGCT
Source organism: Neolamprologus brichardi (assembly GCF_056152115.1). Lineage (NCBI taxonomy): Eukaryota > Metazoa > Chordata > Actinopteri > Cichliformes > Cichlidae > Neolamprologus > Neolamprologus brichardi. Next base: position 4,623,257 of record NC_142112.1, read on the forward strand.
GTGAGCTTCTAAAATTACTTCTGTGATTTTTTTCCCTTAGACGCTAATTTAATAATAGAAAAAAGAGAAAAATAGATTTTCTCTACAATATCACTGCAGATTGTTTTAGATGTAAGAGTTGCTGCACGCCATCTCTGCAGGATGACCTTTAAAGGCAAGACACTGACACAATGTTTATGCTTTACTCAAACTCAGCCTCTGAAGACAAAATAAACACAACTAAGCACATAGTTTCTTCACAACACAACTGACAATATAAAAGCATTGATTTTAGCCTAGCGCAGCCAAATACCGAGTCGAGAGGGATTTGCAACACGTGTTAACACTGCAGAAGTCAGGAACACATTAATCTTGTATCTGAAAGAGGTGTGCACCTGCATGCATGATGTATCAAGCAACTCTTTATTTTCACTTCAAGCTGAGCATAGATTTGATAGCCTTTAATCATTTTCATACTGTATATGTTTTTCTTATATCCGTGACCTTAAATGACATCATAATTGTGGCATGTGGAAGTCAAGACAAGCTCTGGAACAGAAAGAAAACGTCATGGCCGAAAGGCCAAATTAGGCAAACGGACTCAAACGCAGACAAAGACGCTGATAAACGTGACAACAACAACACTTGAAAAGTCAATGATGTACTGTGAACTAGGATATAACCAAGAACTATGAAGTAACGTGAAGCATAACTAAATACTATGAAGCAGTGAAACTAAAAAACTTTGTGACGTGGAGGCAAAGGGGTAGACAGACAGGAAGGGTAGATTCAGGGTCATTGCTGCAGGTGGAATAATGGGGTGGAGGGGTAGGTGGTCAGGGTGAGCGGAGGTGAATCCAAGCAGTGGTGATCCAAGGTATCCAAATATTGAGGCAGGGAGGGCAGGCAGGTGAGTAGAGTGAACAAGAGCTGTGGCTGAGTAGCTGTCGAGGGGTCCAGCATCCTAATGAAGGTGATTACTGTTGGAGCATGAGAGCACCAGGTGAGTAGCAATAATACACTACGATTAATCTAGCAAGAGCTATGACGGCCTACACTAAACAGGTTAGCTGAAGATCTGGGGAAGAGTCATTGAGAGCGCTGGACTTATACGCCAACTGCTCGGTGGGGACAGCACGCAGGGATGCGGTGGCTCCTCACAGAGGTGGAACCACCGACTCTATGGAAAAATACAGGCACTCACCCAGACCATGACAAAATTCCAATGACTTTTAAGGAGTACAAAAAGGATCAGCTATGCAACACATAAGCTGTGTATTCATGGAATGATGAGGGGAATGCGTACCTACCACATCAGCAAAAAGTCATTATCCAAATGTTGTGGCAGCGAGTGATGCAGGAAATATCCCTATAAACTAGGGATGCACCGATATCGCTACTGGTATCGGGTATCGGGGCCGATACTGTAAAATGTGTGTGTACTCATACTCGTAAAAGTTAACCGATACCATGAACCAATACCAACTTATTTCATTAATCAGAGGGTGGCTTGTCATTTCTGTTGTAGTTTTTTAGATTGGCCACTAGGGGGCCAATTATTATTTTATTTATTATTTATTTTATAATAATTATTTTGTTTGTTTGTTAACAATATGGACACTTTTTATTAAGATTTCATTTTTTATCGGCAGGGAATATGATAAAACCTGTCTTCCAATTCATTGCATTTGTGTGTGTGTGTGGTAGAAGTATCGTTTTTTGTACTCTGTATCGGCAAGTACTCAGATCCAAGTATCGGTATCGTATCGGTTTGAAAAAATTGGTATCGTTGCATCCCTACTATAAACCAACAAAGGAAGAAGAAGCTATACATTCGTAGTCAGACATTTACATGGACTAATCATGGGCATGAATGACATGGTCATTGGGACGTATTTTGATTTCTTTGAGCTATTAAAGTAAATTGCAAGTTATGAGATTGCATCTTGATGATGCCAGAAGATTATTGGTAACCACCAATATCAAACATTTTATGGCATAATTGTGGCTGGATGTTGGACTACTGTTTTTTGGCAGACCTAGTAGAGTTCATTGAAATTAGCTGGTTCCTGGTTTAAACATAAAGGATTTTGGTCAGGGCTTTGGGAATGCCATTTCAGAAGCTTAATGTTAGCTTGCTTTATCAAAACCAGTTTTAATATGTGTTTGGCATCAGTGTTCTGTTGAAGCATCCAGAAGGGATTTGGTTTATCTGTATTCTGTGTTGGCAAATTAGTAGTTCTTGGGCTGTTCTTGAATATCCTAACCAATCTAAGAGTGACAATTTGGCAAAGTAGTGATAGATATGAATGAACTTGTAAATACTCCAAAAGGTTGATTCTGTTTATCTGGACGTAGCGTTTTCAGTGGGAGAAACATTTCGTCACTCATCCAAGGGACTTCTTCAATCAACCTTTAGGGATTTTCTTACCTGGATGATTGAAGATGCATCAAGACAACTTGTACTGATCAGAGTAGACTTTAGCTGCGGCCCTTCCCAATCATCCCAGTTTCTCAAGTGGCTCCTCGGGTCAAGAGGAAGCCACCTGACACAAAAATACATAAAACCTCTGCAGCAAAGAGCTCCAGTCAAGTATAAACAAGTGCAAAACTGATCAGACAGCCCTTCATAGTGGAACTTGGTAATGAACCAAAAGCAACCCAAGAGTTTCTCAATGCAAATAAACTGGATGTAGTTCAGACAAGACTGAAGGCAGCTGAAGGTGTAAGGTAGAGCATCTCAAGGGAGAGACACAGCATATGATAATGGCCATGGGTTCTGGACTTTAGGAACTCATGGTGGGTTCACGCCCTCGGCCCACGCCCCTCTAAAGAGGAAACACCTCATCAGTGCAGCCAGCATTTAAGCCAGGGAGTGGCTTCTACTCATTGCTGGATCGTTGTGTGCAGTGTTGGTAAAGTTACTTGAAAAAAGTAATCAGTAACTAATTACTGATTACTTCCCCCAAAAAAGTAATCCAGTTACTTTACTGATTACTTATTTTCAAAAGTAACTAATTACTTAGTTACTTTTTAAAAACACGATTTACAACCTGAATAGGTGATAAAGTGATAGATCTTTCAGCCCAATTGTACTTTTTCTGCATAATCCATCATACAAAATGTAATCAAATGGAAAAGTCTCTTTTTAAAACTTGTTTTATTAGTTTTAATCTTTTAACTTTATGCATCAAGCAAAAATTTAATTATCTGCAACATTCTCTGACTGGAAGAAATTAGTTTAATATTTAAACCTATTTTCTGCACATTCCAGCATATAAAATATTTTTTTGTGTTTACACTCAGTCTTTCAAATAGATGCAAGTAAAACACAGCAGAAAATAAATAAAATCAAAGACTAGCGGTCCTGTTGCTCTATTTTCACCTGTAAAGCAGGAGTGGGGTAGGCGGAGGTTTACCCTGGTGCAGGTGTGCAGCGGTCAGTGGAAGAATCCGCGAGTTTCTCTGTGAGTTTCCCATTACGTCATAGCTACTCGGTGCTTGCTCGGAAGTTTAGGGGTTTTTTTCGCTGTAAAAAGAAGTTTTCTTCCCACGCACAACGGACACTAATGTTTTTGTCACTTTTTATGGAATCAAACTCAAAGTAAGGTCAGTACTTCCACGCTTTAAACGCTGCACGCTCATACTCTCTCTGCACTCGATATATGATCCATTGTTGATCTGCACACAGCTGTTGTCACGAACGTCGCACTCGCTTACGTCACTGTCATGAGACATTCTCGCAAAAAAATCACGGTTTTAGTAACGCAGTAACGCAGCGTTCCTGCGGGAAAGTAACGGTAATCTAATTACCGTTTTTGCAATAGTAATCCCTTACTTTACTCGTTACTTGAAAAAAGTAATCGGATTACAGTATTACTGCCCATCTCTGGTTGTGTGTGACTCGCATCCCCTGGACCCGACCCTGCATTCCCCGAGCGGATTCCTTTTTTGTGTGAGTGTTTGGAGAGAGACTGGTCACGAGAGGAGAGAGTCAGAAGAGGAGCAAGTGTCTTTTCCCTACCTGGATTTCCCCGCTTTGTATATAGCACTACCCCCTGCACTATTTGTATATACACCTGGTGGAACTGTAATAAATACTAACTGTGCCTCTGAGTCCTGCGTGTGAGTCCTCAAGCGAACCGTGACAGTATTCATACCACTGTGTATGAACTGGTCATCCTTCCTAAAGAAGTCAATGCAATACTTTTGGCAAAATTACATATCAATAATATGTTAATATCAGTGAGCACAGTGCGTAGGAGGGGGAATCCTGATAAAGCATACCCGAATATTAATAATGACTCTGTTAACTTGGAGCTTTGTAGTTAAGTCTCCTCAGTAGGGAGCCTCTCTCTTCAAATATTTGACTTTCTCATAGTTTGTTTGAGTTTGCAGTATGTAGCTGCGTAGAACAAAAGTCACAGTTTCTTCCTTAATTTGCCGCAAAGTGGCTTATGTGCTTTTTCTATTTATACTGTGAGGCACCTGGTTACTTGTCCTTTTATAGGATTTGACTAAACCGGTCATAGCAAACAGCCTTTGTAGCTTCACCAGGTTGAGGGTCGCAGCATGAATGAAAGCACCATCACATCCTTACAAAGACGTCTGAATGAAACAAAGGTCCTGTTAGTTTGATTTGTTGCTCGATTTATCACCAACTTAATATGAGAAAAAAATCACGTTGGCTGCAACAAATCAGTGCAGGGTAGATAGGTGTTTACATTTAAACCAAGTTTTAACAATATTCTTTTTAAGTCTCCTAAAATAATTTTTTGATTGTGTTCAGGACCTGGTCTTCTGCTGATATGATAAGAGACTGTGTTCTGACCTTTATACCAATGACCTTTATTTTGTAGACCCGGCAGAATTCCTTGATGTCTCTCTGATACGTCTCATGAAGTGGCCCCGGTTTCTTCCTCCTTATCATCTGACTTATGCTAACTGAGAAACACTTATTCTTTAGGGAGGCTCTCTTCCACAGGTATTGTGGATTTTAATGTTGAAAAGTTCCCATTTGTCTACTAGTTGTTGTTGTTATTACGTGACACAACGTGACCTAATTTTCCAAAATATCCTTTCAGTGTTGGGCAGCCACATGTCTGGATCTCCTTTGTGCTGTTATTCCTTTGCATTTGGAAGCACACCCTGATCTTTGAACAGATCGTTTATTCAAAGCACTGGTAACGCTCTAGGTGTCACAGTCTGGTGAGGGCAGACTGTAGGGGTTGACAAAAGGACCCAAAATGCAGACTCCAAGGAACAGGGAACAGAACTTGAAATGTTAACAAAAAGCGAGCCGTTTAATATGGCTGGTAAAAAAGGTACAAACAAAGGGCAAGGCAAACTGAAGCAAAATGAACACAAACCTAAACTGGGAAATCTAAACAAACAATAAGAAAAACCTAGACAACTTGGAAGCATGGCCTTGGAAGCATGGCGTGGACAACAGACGACCTGACCATGACACACTGAAAACAGAGGACTTAAATACACAGGAGGTGATTAGGGGAAGTGGGAACACATGGAGGAACAGCTGACTGACATGAGCCTAATGACAGGACAAGGGAAGTGAAACTAAATACAATGAACAAAGAACACACGACTCCTTCAAAATAAAACAGGAAACACGAGACAGACATGATAATACAAACTTGATAACATAAGACACGCAGCATGAAACACAAAAGGTGAGGGAAACTTAAATACAGGGGAAGAAAACACGCACGATCTGATATCCTCGTGTTGGTGTTGTTCCCAGATCATCATACTAAAGGTTGTTCCAGGATCAACATTGCAAGTGACCAATCAGAATGTTGTGATGTCATACTTTTGCGACTTCGGGAAAAACAAAAAACTGTACTTAAGCTGCGAGAAACCACCTTTGTCCGCCGATCAACGGACCCTAACCCCGACCCTTTAATAAACGCTAAGCAGAACTGATATTGTCCTTGCAACATTGGAATTTCATAAATGCACGAATGGGTTGGTGTGCAAAAGAATAGCGTCACAATAATGTGATTGGTCACTTGCAATGTTGAACCTGGAACAACATTTTCATGCTGATCTGGGAACAACACCAACACGACGATATCAGATCATCCAGAAAACACAAGGAGTCTAATAACCAAATGAACTTCGCTAATCTAATGAACTTAAACATAAACAACATCCAAATAAACTAAAACTTAAATTGCTGGGTCAACAGACCCAGGAACATGACACTAGGGCAGTGATGTGAATACAGTCCTGTTTGTATACAGCAGATGAGTACTGACAAAAATGTTTCACAAAAGAAAACAATGGCTGAAAATTACAAGGCCTTGTTGCGCCTCACAGCAAGAAGGTCCTGAGTCTGACTCCATCACCTGACCGCGGCCTTTCTGTGTGGAGTTTGCATGTTCTGTCCTGGCACTCTGGATTCCCACAGTCCAAAGACATGCAGTTAGTGCCTATAGGCGTGAATGGTTGTCTGTCTCTGTGTGAGCCCTGCGACAGACTGGTGACCTGTCCAGGGTAACCCCACCTCTTGCCCTATGGCAGTTGAGATAGGCTCAATCCCCCAGCGAACCCTGGTAGGGATAAGCTGAAGAGAATTGATGGATAGGACTATTATGATTATGAGAAGGGTATTAAATTTATAGGTACTGGTTAACATATTAACCCTACAAGATGTCTGCAAGGATCAGCATGATGGAAGGAGTGCTGAAACAAAATAACCACGGAATGCTAAACAGGCTGAAGATTTCTGCTTCATGTTCAATCAGGTTATTTTGTCAAATGAAGTTACAGAAACGAGTAAATTGCTAAGGTGTTGTAACTGATAAGCAACCTTTAAGTGTTCAAAATGGCATGAAGTTGTTGTTTTTGCAGAAAAGACAGTTTGAATGCAAACTTCTTTACTAAATATTCATCATTGTTTCACACTGGACTTGCAGCGCATTGCAGAACAGAAGCCTCCTTTGGATTTTACAGAAGCAGCAGTTTTTTTTCTACCATCACTCCCAAAAACATTGAAGCAAGAAAATTTAGGCAACATGAGACTGCATCGTGTTTATAGATGTGTCTTTGGAGGCACCCAGTACGCATTTTAAAGTCCTATTTCTTCTTTCACTGCAAAGTTGTGGTTCACCAGAGAGCCAAGTGCCTCCTTGGAAACGATTCAATTTTTAACAGGCTAGAAAGGCCTAAACCCCACAGACCGAGCCCAGAGAGAGGGAAAATAAGGCACAGAGAGAGTGTCAGCTAGAGGGAATTAAAAGTAAGAACAAAGTAGAAGCAAACTCCAACACTAAATATCAGACCACATCTCTGGACCTGGAAGCATTATGAATTTAAAACATGTTAAAAAGCACAAAGATGGAAGGTTTTTTCCCACATAAAATGGTAAGTGACAAACTATTTGCTACTTTGCATGCACTGTTCTGACTCTGTAGTGATTATACCTGCACTTTAAGACACCAAAACAGCTTTATAGCTCCTTCAAGTAAAAGAGGCTGTAACCTTTTCAGACTGTTAGAGCTGTGTTTAGGTTTAACAGTGTGGAACAGACTGTTTGGTAAACTGAAGACTTCGGCTTCCCTGCCCTAAGTATTAATATACTGTATGTGTGGAAAAGTGCTTATTTAAAGCCCTGCAAAGGTTAGCTTTACACAGTATATATCAAAGTTGAGTGAGTCATAAAGCAAACAAAAGAATTGGAGTGAAAAAATAACACTGACGGGTGTTAGAAAATGTTTGACGTTGTTTATTGGATTGGATGTTTGAGCTCAAAAGAAACGAGGCATATTTGCGACTTAACAATTTGTATATTAACAGGGGCCTCAGTAGCATATGAAAGAATCACACATTTCTAGTTTAATCAATACTTTGTGAACATGGGGAAAATAATAGCTAAGTCAAGTTCACATTGATCCTGATGGCGTTTAATATAATGCTCAAAGTTAGCAATACGAACATGTGAGCATACGCTAACTGTGCTGTAGAGATGTAGCAGCACACAAGATTGAGATTGGGAGAACTTTTTAAAGTAAGGTATTTAAAATTAAAACTCTATGCTATCAGTAGACCCAGGTAAAATTAACTGTAACGCATGCCTAATGTATTGGTAGGTTATCTACCAATAGATCATAGAGATTTAGCTGCTTTAAATATATATAGATTAGGATCCTGTTAACAGGACACGACTACAGTCACAGTCTCTTGTTTGAATATTCTTTTATTTTAAAATTAGGTAAATACATTCCATTCAACGGCTCAGTAACAGTAACTTTTCAGACAAATACTCGCATATATTACTGATGAAATGAATAAATAGTTTTAACCACACAATTCTAAAACATTGTAAATCAGTGCATTTATAGATTAATTACTTAGCAAAAAGTGACGGTCTCTCTCTTAATTTAAATTTGCTGCTAAGCACCGCCACAACTAGTCTGTGTGAAGTCTGTGTGTCATGTGACCACACGAATTCTGATGTAAATCGAGGTCTCTGCTTTTATGTACATATGTAATCTGTTACTTTTGGTTGAAAATTTTGAACAAATGGAAATAGCCACGGTGAAAAATAGAGTGATAAATGCGTGCTTTTAAATTTTAGGCCAATTTGACTGTTTTGATAAACAGTGAAAAAATGCTCTGATAAATGTTGCCTTTCAACTTTTTGCAATTATGGAAAAAGTTTCCTGTCCTAAGTCCTGTACTGATATGAAATCAGTAATACATTATATTGTATATTTACATTCTGCATATAGAAACTTTTATTAGAGTAATATTATTAATGTTCTGCAATAAAATATGCTTCAAACTCTATATAATTGTCAAGTCATTAAAGTGAACACCACAGACAGCGCTAATTCACTTTAGCTAAATCACATCACAATTTATTGTTTATTTATATTCTAATATATATTTTATTAATCTAATTTTCTTATATAGGAGATTTAATGGAGTGAAAAAGTTAGAGATGGACCGATCCGATATTAAGTATCGGAATCGGTCCGATACTGACCCAAATTACTGGATCGGATATCGGTGAGAAATAAAAAATGTAATCCGATCCATTAAATATCAAAAAAGCTCCTCACAAAACTTGCTACACGGCGTAACTCGGCTCATAACCGTAGCACGTCGCAGCAGCTCAACGATCCAGCGAAGACTAGTGCAGACTCGCCATCTTAAGTAGTGCAGTAATCAGCTGGGATCAGCGGCCGGTGCGGTGATGAGAGCAGGTGTGTGGGCCAGCAGCGGGAGCCCGCAATGAGCGTCGCCGCGGCGAGAGAGAGAGAGAGCGAGAGAGAGAGCAAACAAACCACAAACATATTGCCTAATAGAGGGTCGACCAGCGGGGCACAGGGACCATGACATTATGTTCTTCATGAAAGAGTTAATTTGAGTATTTTGTATTTATTGAAAGGGAAATTTGCCAGTTTAACTGCAGCTGTTTTTACCGTGTACCAGTGAATGCATAGATTTATCACTGGCTTCACTTTGATACTGAAAAAATCTTAAAAACAACAGAATTTGGAGCGCTCCCATCCAGTCTTGGTTTGTGGTGTTACATGAGTTTGCTGCAGACTGAGCAACTTTTTATTGGCAAGTTTAATGCACGCTTTCTTTCCTAGTTGATGTTTTTTTTGTTTGTTTTTTTAAATAATAAAAGTTATGTAATTTTGTGCAACAGGTTATTGGGGCAGGAGTGTAGAGGCTTCAGGATAAAATCTTCCAATTTTAAAGAATTCTTAAGCATCAAAAGTCAGTTTTGACTTTTGACCTTGCATGTGCAGGATTCACCTCCAAGCACAGAGAGCTGCAAAACTGCAACAGTACTCGCAAAGCAGACACTCTTGCATGGGACGACCTCTTTCTGCACAAGTTCTGTTTGTTGAACATATGTAAGAGGAATTTATTGGAATGAGTATCAGTGCCCATAAAATGAAATTATTTCTTCACATTTTCTGTCACATGTGACATAAATCAAATTCCATAAAGTTTGAGGTTGAAGATATAGCTGATTTAACTTTTCTACATAGGTGTTATGTAAGCTTTAGCTTCAGCTTATGCGCTTGTGTTTTTTTTATTTAAATAAATCAAATGATAACCATATGAAATGAAAAGAAATTACTGCAACAAAAAATGAGTGTATTTAGAGTGGGTTGCCGCAGCACGGAGTTTAGCTAAGGTAACACTATATTTAAGATTTGACTGCACAAAATTTAAGAAAGCCCTTTTTAGCAGCTAGCCTTGTGCAACTGCATTGCAGTTAGCAGTTTGTTATTTTCTTAGTTTTCTGTTCAAACATTCTGAAATGGACCAATGGACCATCTGATACCAACATGTTGGTACCAGAGTCTCTGTTTGAATCATTCTAAGCGTTTCCATTTGACTCAAACAGGTAGGAAAACATCACAGCAGTCTGCTCTTTGTCAAAGAAAGCAGTCAAGTGTTCCTGTTTGACAGTGACTGGATCTGAAAACCAATCAAACTACAGACACATCTGCTTTGTAAATGACATGCTGTGGTGTGCTCGGAGAAAAAAAACATCATAAGGGGAAAAATTTGTGGAGATATCATAGTGTAGTGGTTTACACATTCACTTGGCAAGCGCTGGTTCAATTCCAGCCAGATGGACACATTTCCTTCAGGGTTACGTCAGGAAGGTCATCTGCTCTAAGATCTCTGCCAAGTCCAACGTGGGACTGCAGCCATTTGTAGATTATGTATATACCCAATAATAATCAATTCTATTATAGCTGCTGTCCTCAGTGTTGATCAACCAGGATAAACAAAACAAGGCAATAGCAATATTTCACTTCTTTACTGAGTTTTCAAAGAAACGGATGATTTTTTTTCATTAATTTATTTTTGCTAAAGTGAGAACAACATGTCTTTCTCCAACTTTCACTTTAGGCATTTTTTCTCACAGTTTTGTTGGAAGTTATAGTGTGAACTGTTGTTTCTCTATCGAGCACATCACTTTATTGGAACATGCTAATTAGCCGATCTCAGGTTAGGGCATAAGAGCATGCAGGTGGTTTCTCATGTGGTTTGCTATTCTTCTCTCTCCCTTAAAGGTGTGCATGCAGAAACCCAGTAACATGAAGCTGCTGTAATGATTAATTTTTTTGAACAGGTATGTGAACACCCTCGTTTATTTTTGTGTTATGTATACTGGTTATAGCTTTTGTTGATTTTTAATTCTTTTTGTAATCCATCTTCACTGTTTCAACTTATTGTTAAATATATGTAACTAAAAACACGTGTAAAATTGCTACTGGTGAACGGAGTCTCCATAACCCATAATTTTGTTGTTGATGGGGAACTGTCACGATGCAGTGCATTTGAATTTCTTATATATGTTTATAGATATATTAGAGTATTTTAGTAGCTCGATTTGATGATGAGATTTGTTACTGTGTTGCACCTTAGTCGCCTAAAGGCCCTGCTGAGGAGAGGTGTTCATGCAGAAGCCCAGTAATATGCAGTTGCTGTACTGAATTTAGTTTTATTTTTGAACAATTTTGGGAGAATAAACCCGCCCCCAGCTGGCAAAGCGAGAGTCAACTCCTCTCATCATTCACACAACACAACGCAGAGAACATGTTTCAGGCCAGACCGGCTACATTAGCTGAAAGAAGCTTGATTTTATGACTGTCAAGCTTCAGTTCAGAGTCCACTTTGAACCCCAGCTTTGCAAAACTTGGCTTATTATACTGCGCCAAGGTATCTAAATGCACATTGGGGGTCTCTGTGGGGCTACCAAAAACCATCACCTCAGTCTATTGTCATTGAATTTGAAAAAGTCAACAGACATCACTATCTTGTGAAGTTTCTTCTAGCTTCGAGTCAACTTCACTACTACAGAACTTGACTCCACCATCTTATTAACACTTTAACACAATCCAGCAGTCTTGCCTCCTTTGGTCTAGTCCAGGGGTCGGCAACCTGCGGCTCTGGAGCCGCATGCGGCTCTTTTGTCCTTATACTGCGGCTCCGGGTGGTTTGGGAAAATAAATTAGTATTTAGCTGAAGTGTATTTTATTTGTGTTTAGTTCTTTTTTTAACTTGTAGTTCTAAATTGGAAGATTATTGTGATTTTGAAATATAAAAATAAAATTATATTATATTTTCACCGCTCAAAATAAGCGTCACACTCGCGGAAGCCGGTATACCCGCCAAAACGGCGTGCATTTATCGAGACTTTTGACCCCAGGTAGGCCAGTTATGGATCTTCGGATTCACATTACGTCAGCAGCTGTTCTCCACTGTGAACTATGTTAAAACAAACACCGCTCACGCCTCACAGATGACAGCTTACAGTCCTGCGTAAAGATGAAAGCCCCGACCTGCAGACGCTGTGCGCAGAGGTTCGGGACCAGAAGTCTTATTGTAAACACATCACGGCAGACCCGACGATGTTTGCATGAACACGCTTTTCAGCATCTCTTTATTGACCGCTTTTCACACACGGTTGCTGTACGCACACAACCGGTGTTATAGCTCACAACCCGACACACACCAACACAACAGCAGAGAGAGCACAGACTTTAAGGTGGCGAGGCGTGATTGCGGGTGCCGCTCAGGTGCGTCCGCCTCCCCTGCAGCAGTGCTGCAGACCACGCCCCGCCACACACATTAACCAGGTAAAATACATATTAGGCAGAATTTTTTTAGCAGCATAGTGCTTTTTTTCCTATTACTTTTTAAAAGTCAGGTCAAGGCTCCAAAAGCCCAAAGGCGATATGAGGGGCGGCGGCTCACAACAGTTTTGTTTGCTGGATCATTTTAGTTCAGCTGTCTTTCCTTTTGTTATATTTCTTTAAGAGTTCAAAATGTGTTAATTACATAAATAAAATGTAATTTTCTCTGCAGCACTTCATGGATTTCATAAGCAACACACCTTATTTGCTCTGTGGATTCTTTTAAAAAGCAGTTAAAAACTTTTCTGTTCAAACAAGCCTTTTGTTGATCTATGTATTTTATATTCTTTACATTATGTACATTTGATCTTTTACATTGTGTATAATGTCTATTGATTGTATTGTTTATTTTAATATCTGTGTACAGCGCTTTGTGACTGCCTGTCTGTGAAAAGCGCTTAATAAATAAACTTTACTTACTTTAGTTGTTCACACAAAGCATAAAGGTAAAAAAAACAATATATACAGTGTTATCTTCATTTTAGATTTCAAAAAGTATTTGTGGCTCCCAGTGTTTTCTTTTGCGTGAAAACCGGGTCCAAGTGGCTCTTTGGGTGTTAAAAGTTGCAGACCCCTGGCCTAGAACATTCACTCTCCGGAAATGGTTTCCAAAGTGATGTTTGATTCCCAAGTGCCTCTTTATTTTCATGGCACAGATAGTTTAAGCCAAGCCACTTGAAGCCACAAACAGCAATTCAAATTACTGTCTATGAAAAATATCTTTTGCTTTTCTTCAGGGAGTTGGTCACCTGAACTTGGCTTGGTTTGGTGCACAGAAAGTGGACCATTTACCTCCTGGCTGATTTCTGGGACTGTGAAGTGTTAAATTTAAATGGGGTTGTGGTTTTGTTCCATTTTAGCCACAACACAAGCTTCACTACCTGTTAAAGCGGCCAGCTTACATGCATTTTATCCCTACTGACCTTTTGTTATAATAATTCCCTCTGGGTTTGCCAAATGATTAAAACTTATAAAGGTATAGATCGGGAACATAAGCCTAAGCAGGTCACTGGTGAGCAAGGCACTCACATAAAAGACTTGCAGGTATGAACTACACGAATATAGAAACTATGAGTAATTTTTTAGTCAACATGTTTGATGCACCTGTGCCTACAAAGAAAATGAAAGGAGAGCCTGAAGGTTACAGAACAAAAGGGAAAAAATACATAAAAAGGCAAACTGATTGAGCTATAAAAAAAGAGAAACAGTCTCATTATCTTCCCCTTGTTCTTTGATGAGTTCACAGGGGAGCTTATTAGTCTCATCACATGTGTCAATTACAAATGCAGCCCTGCTATTTACTGACACAGAATTATTTTATTTATGTTTTTTACCTTATAGCTATAAGGTGATGTCTGCTGAAGTGTATTTATATCTTGAAAACCTTTTGATTATATCGTGTCAACATTGCCCGAGGTGTGTGCATTTCAGAAGCCCATCCATGGATGTGTCTGTGGGAAGAAACACTGGCAGAGAGAGGCAGGCTAATTGACTGTCACAGGAGTGTGTAATAGGTCTCAGGGCCTCGTGAAAAGACAGCTTTTCACTAGATATTCATTAAAAAGGCTACACAGAGGAGCAGATGAATCCCATTTTTAGAAATAAACAGATAGATAGGTAACTCCATCTTACCTTGTCCGTAGCATTGTCCTCTGTCATGCCAGCCCTCCACATATTTCCATACGTCTTCTTTGTGGTCTTCCTTGCAGCTCCCTATTTAAAATCCTTTATCCAATATTTCGACTATCCTCCTCTGCACGTGTCCAAGTCATGCCAGCCTTGCGTCTGTAACTTTGTCTCACAACTGCTCAGCTTGAGCTGTCCCTCAGTGAAAGTTGTAGGATCTTCAACTTTGCCACCCTCCAGCTCCACCATCTCCAAACCATACATCATAGCAGGTCTCATAGCTATCTTGTAAACCTTGTCTTTCTGTCTTGCTGGTATTCTTCTGTCACAACTTACCCCTGACACTCGTCTCCACCAACTCCACTCTGCTTGCGATCTCTTCTTCAGCGTCAGATGGTTGACCCCAGGTATTTAAACTCATCTACCTTTCAGTTTTCTCTGGAGCATAACACCAACTCTCCAGGCTCTCTTCCACTTGCTCACTACTCTAACTGCAGATCACAGTATTGTCTGCAAACATCATAGTCCACATAGACTCCTGGCTCACCCCATCTGTCAGCCTGCGATTGACCATAGCACAAAAGATTGGCTCTGAACCAATCCCTGATGTATTCCCCCTTCTTGAACCCATCTACAACTCCTACTACAGACTTCACCATGTTTTGCTGTCCTCATGTCCTGGACCAGCCTCACATACTTCTTTGCCACTTCTGATTTCCCCATGCAGTACTAAAGTTTGACCTTGGGCATCTATCATATGCTTCCTGTAGATCTTCAGTCACCCATAGGTGGACCACAGTTCAGAGCCATACCCAGACTATTTTGTTAATTTTTCGCTCCTCATTTTTCCTGACACTTTTTTTCCCATTAGCTTGGATTTGGCTAGGCTCAGTGTTATCGCTACTCATAGCACGAGATGATACCTGGACCCTACAGAGGTTGCACAGGTAGTCCTACTCCTCTAGGATGGCAAATGAATACATGCTATTTCCAAAAGGTTTGCTGTGTCTCTCAGCATAGTCTTACAGTCTTAAGTGTATGAAGGAGAATCCAAGAGACAAGAGAGCTGTAGGAGAGCCAGACAGAGCCACAGAAGATCGTTAACCCAGCAGCAGGACCAATATGTGTCCAATCTTAAAAGTAGTGATAGTGTCTGTCTCCCAAATCCAGCTTCCAGTTTGGATTCGGGAGACAGACACTATCTCTACTTTTAAGATTAGGCTTCAAACTTTCCTTTTTGCTAAAGCATATAGTTAGGGCTGGACCAGGTGACCCTGAATCCTCCCTTAGTTATGCTGCAATAGACGTAGGCTGCCGGGGGATTCCCATGATGCATTGAGTTTTTCCTTTCCAGTCACCTTTCTCACTCACTATGTGTTAACAGACCTCTCTGTATTGAATCATATCTGTTATTAACCTCTGTCTCTCTTCCACAGCATGTCTTTTATCCTGTCTTCCTTCTCTCACCCCAACCGGTCGCAGCAGATGGCCGCCCCTCCCTGAGCCTGGTTCTGCCGGAGGTTTCTTCCTGTTAAAAGGGAGTTTTTCCTTCCCACTGTCGCCAAAGTGCTGCTCATAGGGGGTCATATGATTGTTGGGTTTTTCTCTGTATCTATGAAGCGCCTTGAGGCGACTTTTGTTGTGATTTGGCGCTATATAAATAAAATTGAATTGAATTGAATATCTGCTCCTTTGTGCAAGGAGGACCTCTGCAGGCTAGGCAACGGCACCCTGACTACCAATAGATGTTCGGATGGATCCTTGGAGCAACTTTCAGACTCACCACTGATGCAGTGGGTCCTGGCCTCCTCCATGTGCTCAAGAATATCCAGTCTCATGTGACGAAAGTATGCAGCAGCTCCCGAAGGATGAAGGAATCTGACCTAAATCTAGTAAAACACCTCAGTGACATTATCTTTCGTCCATCCGACGCTGCCAGGTTTCACCTAAGACTGACCAGGTGCTGAGTGATGCTGTGGTTTAGATCTGGGAGGAGATCCCCCTGGACACCATCCACCACACTAAGTTGGAACTTATCTGTGTTACTTATACAAGATAGATGTCAAGTTCTTAATTCATCTTAAGCTAAGACACCCAAGTCTGAAAAAAGTATTTTCTTGCAAAACTGTTTTAGTAGAAATAACAATCAGCTGAACCTGTGAAAGGATGATTAACATTTCCTGAACAGATTCTCTGAGAGTCTCTCACCTGGTCCCTTTTGGTGGCATACTCCCCATTACTAATCTCATGCTGCTACCACAGAGTAGGAGTCTTGGCCTCTCTTTGTTTCCTAATGTGTCCTGTGGAGTGGTTGCCCTTGCAAGCTTTATGGTCAAAAACATCCTCTAATCTGGGTCTAACTCACTACTAGACTACCCAGTGTGAAGTTCAAGGAAATCCCCTGAAGAAAGTCTTTTTTTTTTGTCTTCTATAAATGTGTGATGCTGGTAAAGTTAATGACTAATCATGTTAATAACTGAGATTACAATAAAATAATTGCGATTATGCCATAATGAGCAGCCCCCTCTCTAATGGATAGTCTCCTTTATCCTCGTTATATGCCCTCCCATTTGTTGGCTTCTTTTTTCTTCGTTCCACTCTTCTGCTCCTCTCTCTCTTCTCTCGCGTATCTTCTCCCACTCGATGATGAGGTGAGGTGTCCTGCTGTCTGACTGTTTTTGGTCAAATAAGGTCCCAGTTCAGTTTTATGTCATGAGCTGTAAGATTTGACACAACTAAGACCATAAATTCATCATGAAAGATTTCTATGAACGAAGTCATTTTTGTAAGTAGATCCGAAAGAATATAGGTGTTAGGCACTTCTGCATTGCCTTTGCTTTCCAGATCATCATCCTTTAAGGAGAAAGATTGACTAAATCACTTGATAGGCAAAAATGCATTCAAACAAGATTAAAGGCTGAAAACAATTAAGATTTCAGAAAGATTTATAACAGAATACCAGAGAGCAACTGTCTCTGCTGGTGTCACTATTTTGCTCAATGTTTTCTCAACGTGTGTGTGGTGGGGCGTGGTCTGCGGTGCCTTGCAGGTGCGTCCGCCCTCCCTGCAAAACACTGATCCCTGGACCCGCCGTGCCTTATTCACACCACACTGGTGCCAAAACCCAGGAGGCGGCACGGAGGAGTCGCGCGATGGGCTGCTCCAGCATTGAGGGAGGGGCCGCGCAAGGAGCTGGAGGTCCCCGTGCCAGGGGAGCCTGCTCGATTGGAACTGGCGAGCGAGGCGTGCGCCACACTTGAGATTGCCGTGCTCGCCAGACCGGCCTCACGACCACCAGAGGCCAGTACATGCCACACCTCCGTCACTACTACTCCCTCCACCGCCGCTGCTGCTCCTTCCTTCCCTGGCTCCGGTAAGGACCCGCCATGCCGCCTCCTGGGTTTCGGCACCAGTGTGGTGTGAATAAGGCACGGCGGGTCCTGGGATCAGTGTTTTGAGCCATTTTATTTACATCACCTCACACCACAACACACACAAACCCTGAGTCCCCGTGTTTTTAACTAGGCAGGCGTGATTAAGGATGCCGTGCAGGTGCGTCCGCCCTCCCTGCACAGCACCGCAGACCACGCCCCACCACAGTGTGGTTTGTCATGGCCTTCCCAAATGTTCCACATATCCACTACAGGAGTGATGCATTCAGGGCAGTTTTAGGAGAAGACAGGCCAGGCAGTAACACAGCTGGAGGTGCATCAATGATGCGGATGAAATCCTTTTTTTCCCCAATTTTACATGTTTTAAAAATTCTCTCTGCTATATCATGCGTCCACAGTGTTGGGGAGTAACGGAATACATGTACCGCCGTTACGTATTTAAAACACAAAATATGAGTAACTGTATTCCGTTACAGTTACCGTTTAAAAAGGTGGTATTTAGAATACAGTTACTTTGTTGAAATAAATGGATTACACGGCGGTACTTCCCTGTTTCATATTGTGGCGGGTCAGGACTGTTTGGGTTTGTTTGACAGCTACGTTCTGTTGTTCCAGGCGGCAGCGTTACGGTTGCCATGGTTACAGGGTGACGCTCTCTCTCTGTGTGTTTCCTGGGTGAGAGAGGCCTTTTTGTTGTTGTTGTGCTAAGCTAACAGGCAGAATGCTACAGGTATAGCTCTAAAGAATGTAGCATCATGGGCAGTGTAGTCCGTGCTGCAGGGAGAATGGACTGCCATACCCGTTATGTGTCTGTGAGCGAGGGAGGGAGAAAAAGGAAAAGTACGAGCTGTCATCGAGCAGAAACGGGAGCTGGAAGCATGTAAATATAATAATAACCACTGCAGCCAAGAAGAGAGCCTGACGAGCCCAGCTGTAAGTAAGCTATTAAGACTCGGCTGTACACTGTGTTCGTGTTTTCCTCCAAAAACAATAAGTTCTGTTGGAGCAGCCTTTCAACGCCTCTCTCTGTCTCTGCTAGCAAAGTTGACCCAGACAACAAAGTAAAGCTAGTTTTCAGCTACGAGCCGACACAGAACCCACCGTATTAGCCAGAGGTCCCTTTACTACGGTTCGGAGCCGCCGACCTTCAGTAACAGTAATAAATCACAGCAATAGTACATTCATGTAGTTGTAAACAGCATGATAATATATTAAGTAATCCAAAGTATTCAGAATACGTTACTCTCATTGAGTAACGTAACGGAATACGTTACAGAATACATTTTGGGGCATGTATTCTGTAATCTGTAATGGAATACATTTTAAAAGTAACCTTCCCAACACTGTGCGTCCATTATATTGTTAAAATTAAAATGTCACTCAGTGCTAAAAACCTAATGTTTTGCAGAGACTATAGATGCTTTAAAGAACACCCTATTGAGGGTTACCTTATTCTTGGTCATTGGCATAAACGGTTAGATAAAATGGTATCCACATTATGAAATCTGCCTTTAGTCCGTGTGCCCAGCAGGTATGTAGTATTCAATCAGGATTGTGATTTATGTTTCCATTGAACAGATTTATTTGCATTATAAATACTAAATTATAAGCACAGCACAGATCATCAAAGGTAATTTGGTGTGATTGCTTTGTTCTGGGGCCTCACCGCTCACCCATGTGCTTCCAGACAAGAGCGGTGATGTCCAAATCCATTAGCAGGGAGAGCAACAGCAAGAGCCATCACAGTAACAGTAGACATGGGACTGATTAAGTTCGTCATAGCATGAAAAAAGAATGGAGGCGGGTTGCAAAGCAGCACATGTTCAACAACTGTAAGTTATTAAAGCAACTTTAACAGCTTCCCATATGTGAGATTTGCAACATCAGATGAGCCAACAGCTGATGTGGGAAGGCACTGAGATCTTCTCATCTGCTCAGATGGCAAATACACTTGGCTGTGTGACTGCTCTGAACTAATGTTCGATGAGTCGATACAGGTTTGGGTTAACCTGGAATTCTACAGGGAAGCTCATTAAAGTCACTCATGAAGTTTCTTGGGTTTCCAAAGGATGCAGCAACTTTACAATCAGCAGTCTGTGAATGGAACTGGATACGCAATAAGAATAAATCAAATGGAAAGCAGACCAGCCAGTTCTCATTGTGCTAACATTGCAATTGGAATCAAAATTCACACCGCATGGCTGTTTTATTCATTCAACAAACAATTCACATTTTACTTTCTTCTCTAACAGTGTAATATTTTGTTATAGCTCAGAATCAGAGGCAGGCATAACAAAATGCTGTGACTGAATCGTTCAGAGAACCAGCTTGGAAGACAACTTTGTTTTTATCAGCTAGTTGGATATTTTTCTAACTTCCTCTTCTCGCTCTTTGAACCGGAAAAAGGTGTTTGTCTGACTGCTGTTCTGTGGAAATGCTAAATAATAAAACTGTAGTTGAGCAATTATTTGAATGAGCAATTTGCAGTTTCCTGTCTCAATTCAACCAAAAAGTGTATGCCAGAGGTCATTTGCTCCTTTAATTTCTAATCACAGTCATCGTTTTAATGACTTTAATGACTTTATGTAAATGTAGAGCGTTAAAGACAAAGAAAATATGCTGGCTGCAGAGGGACATGCTTTTCCTTATTAATCAAACAAAGGAGAAGGAAAAGTGAGAGGGGGATACACAAGCTGTACACACACACACACACACACACACACATACACACA
Organism: Neolamprologus brichardi; assembly: GCF_056152115.1. Classification (NCBI taxonomy): domain Eukaryota; kingdom Metazoa; phylum Chordata; class Actinopteri; order Cichliformes; family Cichlidae; genus Neolamprologus; species Neolamprologus brichardi. The sequence continues at coordinate 4,643,684 of NC_142112.1, forward strand.
CCACTGTAATATATAAGTTAATAATATTCACAGCTCCGTGATTAAACACACTGAATATGTTTAAGCTTAGAAACGTTGATGTGCCAAGAAGAATTTGTTTCAGTGTCAGTACCTGAATGAGGTTATATCTCACCTTATTAAATAACCTGCAAATTTAATTTCAGCAATACATATTACATAAAGAGGAAAAGAAGAGCAGTCAGTTTGCACATGAATTCAATATTTGTCATTTTGTGAACTGAGCTCATGAATGATATGTGCTCATTATGAGTCTCTGCGTGGTCATTTGTAATCATTTGTCTTAGAAACAAAAGGCTTATAGCTTATGAGAAATAAAGTATCACACCTCTTCATGCTCTTAAATACAATTAATGTTCAGTTAAGCTGCACTACAATGAATTTAATGATAAGTTCTTAGTTTTATTCAGAGCAGGAAAGAAAAACTAGAGTGCTTTATGTAGAGCAGTCTCTGTCGTAACAAGAGTCAAAAGTGTTAAGGGTGTCTTAAAAGTGCCATTACTGCCCAGTATCACCAGTCCACTGTGTCCATATCATACTTTGCCTCTCCGAAGCGTGAAATGGTCACACATGCAGAAGTTGCAGTAATCTGCAGTACCAGCAGAGGGAGATATTTTATTTCAAGCCATACATGAAAATAATTACGAGAAAGCAATCAAAGAGCCACCTAGAATTATCATTTGTGGTATAGAAGGAACCTGGAATGTACTTCATACCTTTCTTGGTTAGTACCAACTTCTTGGCTATAAATATATTATCTCCATCTGCTGGTACTGCAACCTCTGCAGGCGGTACTGCAACCACTGCAGGCGGTACAGCAACTTTTGCCGGCAGTACTGCAACCTCTGCATGCGGGTCCATTTCATGCCTTATAGCGGCAAAGCGTGAAAGTGGACATGGTGGACAGCTTATCTGTTACACTCTTCGCTGTGGTATTATACGAGATGAGCTCTATAAATGTTTTGTGTTCTGTCGTGGTGGACCACTGGAGGGCTCCACTCACACCCAGTTCTCAGGAAGTGAAAAGTATTCAGTTTTGTGGTGATGAGGATTCAGGGTCACCTGGTCCAGCCCTAACTATATGCTTTAGCAAAAAGGAAAGTTTGAAGCCTAATCATAAAAGTAGAGATAGTGTCTGTCTCCTGAATCCAAACTGGAAGCTGGTTCCACAGAAGAGGGGCCTGAAAACTGAAGGCTCTGCCTCCCATTTTACTTTTAAATACTCTAGGAACAACAAGTAGGCCTGCAGAGCGAGAGCGAAGTGCTCTAATAGGGTGATATGGTACTACAAGGTCGATCGTGGCTCAAGAGTTGGGAGTTCGTCTTGTAATCGGAAGGTTGCCGGTTCGAGCCCCGGCAACCTGACAGTCTCAGTCGTTGTGTCCTTGGGCAAGACACTTCACTCGTTGCCTACTGGTGGTGGTCAGAGGGCCCGGTGGCGCCAGTGTCCGACAGCCTCGCCTCTGTCAGTGCGCCCCAGGGTGGCTGTGGCTACAATGTAGCTGCCATCACCAGTGTGTGAATGGGTGGATGACTGGATGTGTAAAGCGCTTTGGGGTCCTTAGGGACTAGAAAAGCGCTATAAAAATACAGACCATTTACCATTAAGATAAGACAAGGCCTGATTATTTGAGACCTTGTATGTGAGGATGGTTGGCTCAACAGAGCTCTGACTGTTTGTCAGCCTGGCTACAGAGCTGAAGAGAAACCTGGGGTTGTTCTTATTTTCTTCAATCAGTGACGAATAGTAAGATGTTCTGGCTTTGTGGAGGGCTTTCTTATAAAGCAACAAACTATTTCTCCAGGCTAAATGATGATCCTCTAAATTTGTGAAACGCCATTTCCTCTCCAGATTACGAGTCATCTGCTTTAGGCTACGTGTTTGAGAATTATACCACGGGGTCAGGTACTTCTGATTTGAGGCCTTAGTTTTCACTGGAGCTACAGTATCCAGAGTCGTACGTAGTGAGGAGGTGAAATTATTAACAAGATAATCGACCTCTGTTGGGGTAGCGTTCAGATAGCTGCTCTGCTCTGTGTTGGTACAGGGCATTGACGATGATAACAGTGGCTGGATTATATTCTTAAACTTAGTTACAGCGCTTTCAGAAAGACATCTACTTTGATAAAGTCTACTCTCCACTGCTGTGTAATCAATTATTGTAAATGTAAATGTTATCAAGAAATGATCAGAGAGGAGAGGGTTTTCAGGAAACACTGTTAAATGTTCAGTTTCTATGCCATATGTTAAAACAAGATCTAGAGTGTGATTAAAGTGGTGGGTGGGTTCTTTTACATTTTGAGAGAAACCAATTGAGTCTAACAACAGATTAAATGCCATGTTGAGGCTGTCATTTTTAGCATCTACATGGATGTTAAAATCACCCACAATAATTATTTTATCTGAGCTCAGAACTAAATTAGATATAAAGTCTGAGAAATCAGACAGAAACTCTGTGTAAGGCCCAGGTGGACGATAGATGATAACAAGTAAGACTGGTTTCTGAGTTTCACAGCTGGGGTGGACGAGGCTAAGCATCAGGCTTTCAAATGAATTAAAAGTCTGTCTTGGTCTTTCATTAATTAATAGACTGGTGTGAAAAATTGCTGCCACACCTCCCCCTTGGCCTGTGCTTCGAGATTTCTGGTAGTTAGAATGACTCGGGGGTGTTGATTCATTTAAACTAACATAATCATCCTGCTGCAACCAGGTTTCTATAAGGCAGAGTAAATCAATTTGTTGATCAATTATTAAGTCATGTACTAACAGAGACTTGGAGGAGAGAGACCTAATATTTAATAATCCACATTTCACTGTTTTACTCTTTGGTTCAGATGTGGATACTGTATTGTTCTTTCTTTGTAAATGTTTAAGTTGTTTGTTGCTGGTTTTTAGTTTGCTTTTTGTCTTTTTGGAAGCTGACACAGTCTCTATGGAGATGGGTTTTTGGGGGGGTAGCAGGAGGAGAGAAGCTGCAGAGAGGCGTGTAAGACTGCAACTCTGCTTCCTGGTCCCAACTCTGGATAGTCATATTTTGGGGGATTTAATAAATTTGTCCATATTTCTAGAAATGAGAGCTGCTCCATCCAAAGTGGGATGGATGACGTCTCAAGACCAGGTTTCCTCCAGCAGGTTTGCCAATTATCTATGAAGCCCACATCATTTCTGGGACACCACTCAGACAGCCAGCAATTTAAGGAGAACATGCGGCTAAACATGTCACTCCTGGTCTGATTGGGGAGGGGACCAGAGAAAAGGTGTCATCAGCATCAGCATTTGTTCTGCTCTTTCTCAGCATGAAGCCATGTTGCTGCTCACAGATCATCATCTCTTTTCCTAATCTAGCTTCAACAAGTCTTTCCCATAGCTTCATGGTATGGCTCATCAGCTTTCTGCCTCTGTTGTTACTACAGCTCTGCATATCAGCCTTGTTCTTGAAAATTGGTACCAACACACTCCTCTCCCTTCTTCAGGCATCCTCTCAATTTCTAGAATTGTGTTAAACACTTTTCTTAAAAACTGCTTTTTTGCGGGGTGGCTGTAGTTTAGGTGGCACAGCGGGTTACCTACTAACCGGAAGGTTGGTGGTTCTGAACATTTAACAGTGTTTCCTGCATGCCAAGTATCCTTGTGCCAGATACTAACCCGATGTTGCTCTGTGATGCATGCATCGGAGTATGAATGAATCTTAGATGGGAAGCACTTTGGATGAATGTACAAGTTGTGTGAAATGTATTGAGTGGAAAAGCAATATATAAGAACCAGTCTGTTTAGCAGGTATGTCATCTGGACAAACTGCCTTTTCACTCTTCGTCCTTTTGATATCTGTCTTCACTTCCTTCGTACTAAACCTCTGGACTTTGTGTTTCATCAGCTTTCCTTTATCTGTCTTCCTTGGTTGTTGACAGCCGAAAATCATCAAGTGTTCATTAAATACTCAACTAATAAAACTAATGTGAGCTAAAAATGTATATTAATAACAAGTTGGAATACATTTAAAATTTCTTTTGTGTAAAATCAACAATTTCCAGGTGAATATAGACAAAATAATGATACTAATAATACTGATATACTGTACAGCCAACTTTGTAGAGTGAGAAAGCTTGTTACTTTATTACAAATTTTATTTGTAATTTAACCCTTTAAGACCTACCATAGAACCAAGTCCGCCAGAGCTTATATTATATTTTTACATGCTGTGGAGCCATTTTTGGGAGCATTTCAAGTTGATATACATCAATACAACCATTACAGCCTAAATTTTAATAATATGTCTGCATTAAGTGCATAGTAATTACATAAATTGCAAAAATGTGCAATAAACTACAAGAAAATTGAAAATTGTTTTTGTTTTTTAAAATATATTTCTAGTTAGAGAAATTTAAGAGGCTTGTCCCTCAAAACTGTAAATACAAAAAAGTTGCACAAAATAGTTTCCCACCACAGGAAATTTATTTTGAGTGTCTTCATAGTTTTATTTTTGAAATACACCAATTTTTATACACTGCAGGAAAAATGAAAATAAATATTATAATGCAAATTTGCAAAAAAGCAGCATGTGCATCAAAATAAACTATTTCCAGCAGTGCAATATGAGTCCTAAGCATCCCAGAAACGACACAGAAAGTCATAAAGTCAAACATAACTTTTAAAAACACCAGTATAGGCTCATGAGGCCCTGATGGTAAAAAACTACATTTCCGCGAAAATGACGTCACGTCTGGTTTCGGGCAGGTCATGGCGGACATGCGATAGTTTGTGCTATATTATAATATATATATACTATTATGTTTTTGTTGCTGCAAGTGCTTTATATGCAATTTTTGCAAAGCTATATGTGGAAGGAAACCGTGACCGAGGACAAGCTGATGGCATTCAATTTCAATTCAATTCAATTTTATTTATATAGCGCCAAATCACAACAAATATCGCCTCAAGGCGCTTCATAGATACAGAGAAAAGCCCAACAATCATATGACCCCCTATGAGCAAGCACTTTGGCGACAGTGGGAAGGAAAAACTCCCTTTTAACAGGAAGAAACCTCCGGCAGAACCAGGCTCAGGGAGGGGCGGCCATCTGCTGCGACCGGTTGGGGTGAGAGAAGGAAGACAGGATAAAGACATGCTGTGGAAGAGAGACAGAGATTAATAACAGATACGATTCAATACAGAGAGGTCTGTTAATACATAGTGAGTGAGAAAGGTGACTGGAAAGGAAAAACTCAATGCATCATGGGAATCCCCCGGCAGCCTACATCTATTGCAGCATAACTAAGGGAGGATTCAGGGTCACCTGGTCCAGCCCTAACTATATGCTTTAGCAAAAAGGAAAGTTTTAAGCCTAATCTTAAAAGTAGAGATAGTGTCTGTCTCCCGAATCCAAACTGGAAGCTGGTTCCACAGAAGAGGGGCCTGAAAACTGAAGGCTCTCCCTCCCATTCTACTTTTAAATACTCTAGGAACAACAAGTAGGCCTGCAGAGCGAGAGCGAAGTGCTCTAATAGGGTGATATGGTACTACAAGGTCATTAAGATAAGATGGGGCCTGATTATTTAAGACCTTGTATGTGAGGAGCAGGATTTTGAATTCAATTCTGGATTTAACAGGAAGCCAATGAAGGGAAGCCAAAACAGGAGAAATATGCTCTCTCTTTCTAGTCCCTGTCAGTACTCTTGCTGCAGCATTTTGGATTAACTGAAGGCTTTTCAGTGAGTTTTTTGGACATCCTGATAATAATGAATTGCAGTAGTCCAGCCTGGAAGTAATAAATGCATGAACTAGTTTTTCAGCGTCACTCTGAGACAGGATATTTCTAATTTTAGAGATGTTGCGCAAATGGAAGAACGCAGTCTTACATATTTGTTTAATATGTGCGTTGAAGGACATATCCTGGTCAAAAATGACTCCAAGGTTCCTCACAGTGTTACTGGAGGCCAAGGTAATGCCATCCAGAGTAAGAATCTGGTTAGATACCATATTTCTAAGCTTTTCAGCGCCGAGTACAATGACCTCAGTTTTATCTGAGTTGAGAAGCAGAAAGTTAGTGGCCATCCAAGTTTTTATGTCTTTAAGACATTCCTGCAGTTTAACTAATTGGTGTGTGTTATCTGGCTTCATGGACAGATAGAGCTGGGTGTCATCTGCATAGCAGTGAAAATGTATGCTATGTCTTCTAATGATGCTGCCTAGGGGAAGCATGTATAATGTAAACAGAATTGGTCCTAGCACTGAACCCTGTGGAACTCCATAATTAACCTCAGTGTGTGAAGAGGACTCTCCATTTACATGCACAAATTGGAGTCTATTAGATAGATATGATACAAACCACTGCAGTGCAATACCTGTAATACCTACAGCATGTTCTAATCGCTCTAATAGAATATTATGGTCAACAGTATCGAATGCTGCACTAAGGTCAAGAAGGACAAGCACAGAGATGAGTCCACTGTCAGAGGCCATAAGAAGATCATTTGTAACCTTCACTAAAGCTGTTTCTGTGCTGTGATGAGCTCTGAAACCTGACTGAAACTCTTCAAATAAACCATTCCTCTGCAGATGATCTGTTAGCTGTTTGACAACTACTCTTTCAAGGATTTTAGATATGAAAGGAAGGTTGGAGATTGGCCTATAATTAGCTAAGACTGCTGGGTCTAGAGATGGCTTTTTGAGTAAAGGTTTAACTGCAGCCACCTTGAAGGCCTGTGGTACATAGCCGATTATTAGAGATAGGTTGATCATATATAAGATCGAAGAATTAATCAATGGCAGAACTTCTTTGAGCAGTTTTGTAGGAATGGGGTCTAAAAGACACGTTGATGGTTTGGAGGAAGTAATTATTGACGTTAACTCAGAAAGATCGATTGGAAAAAAAGAGTCTAACTTAACATCAATGGAACTACAAGTAGCTGTAGATAATATTACATCTGTGGGATGATTATTGGTAATTTTTTCTCTAATGATAAAAATTTTATTTGTGAAGAAGTTCATGAAGTCATCACTAGTTAACGTTAAAGGGATGGTTGGCTCAAAAGAGCTCTGGCTTTTTGTCAGCCTGGCTACAGTGCTGAAGAGAAACCTGGGGTTGTTCTTATTTTCTTCAATCAGTGACGAATAGTAAGCTGTTCTGGCTTTGCGGAGGGCTTTCTTATGAAGCAACAAACTATTTCTCCAGGCTAAATGATGATCCTCTAAATTTGTGACACGCCATTTCCTCTCCAGATTACGAGTCGTCTGCTTGAGGGTACGTGTTTGAGAATTATACCACGGGGTCATGTACTTCTGATTAGAGACCTTAGTTTTCACTGGAGCTACAGTATCCAGAGTCGTACGTAGTGAGGAGGTGAAATTATTAACAAGATAATCGACCTCTGTTGGGGTAGCGTTCAGATAGCTGCTCTGCTCTGTGTTGGTACAGGGCATTGACGATGATAACAGTGGCTGGATTATATTCTTAAACTTAGTTACAGCGCTTTCAGAAAGACATCTACTTTGATAAAGTCCACTCTCCACTGCTGCGTAATCAATTATTGTAAATGTAAATGTTATCAAGAAATGATCAGACAGGAGAGGGTTTTCAGGAAACACTGTTAAATGTTCAGTTTCTATGCCATATGTTAAAACCAGATCTAGAGTGTGATTAAAGTGGTGGGTGGGTTCTTTTACATTTTGAGAGAAACCAATTGAGTCTAACAACAGATTGAATGCCATGTTGAGGCTGTCATTTTTAGCATCTACATGGATGTTAAAATCACCCACAATAATTATTTTATCTGAGCTCAGAACTAAATCAGATATAAAGTCTGAGAAATCAGACAGAAACTCTGTGTAAGGCCCAGGTGGACGATAGATGATAACAAGTAAGACTGGTTTCTGAGTTACACAGCTGGGGTGGATAATGTTAAGCATCAGGCTTTCAAATGAATTAAAAGTCTGTCTTGGTCTTTCATTAATTAATAGACTGGTGTGAAAAATTGCTGCCACACCGCCCCCTCGACCTGTGCTTCGAGATTTCTGGTAGTTAGAATGACTCGGGGGTGTTGATTCATTTAAGCTAACATAATCATCCTGCTGCAACCAGGTTTCTGTAAGGCAGAGTAAATCAATTTGTTGATCATTTATTAAGTCATGTACTAACAGAGACTTGGAAGAGAGAGACCTAATATTTAATAATCCACATTTCACTGTTTTACTCTTTGGTTCAGATGTGGATACTGTATTGTTCTTTCTTTGTAAATGTTTAAGTTGTTTGTTGCTGGTTTTTAGTTTGTTTTTTGTCTTTTTGGAAGCAGACACAGTCTCATAAGCTGTAAGTACAACTTCTCCGGTTTCATATGCAAAAAAAATTATTGCGCTAGCTTACGTGGTTGCAGTGCTACCGGGATTTAAAAATAGTTGCGCAAAACGGAGCGTGCCGCTCCGACCGGCTTTAAAGGGTTAAAAAGAATGGAAAGCAATTAAAAATTGCAATTTTAATGGATTATCCTTATTTTTCACAAAATGTCAGTACAAAAGCAAATATTTTTCCTGATAAAGTCACAGAATGTGTTGTCAAAAGTTTACCTGTTAGAAGGTAGATATCTGTGCTTCAGATTTATAGAAAATACACAAACACAAGTCCCAGAGTTAAGACAGAGTGAATGGGAGACTCTTGTTTCACAATAATTAACCGTAACGCTCCATTATTGTGCCATCTGGGCTACTAAAGTCTACATGTAAGCAATGTCCTGCTGTTTGTCCCACACCTCCCTCTGCCATCTCATGTGAAAGACAACAGAAAGGTCAGAGTGTTTGAAGTGATATGTCCTGTAGTGAACTAACTATGAGAGCTGCACAATAAACAAGTCATCCCAGGATAATATAATGGGAATGTTTCTGTTTCTTGAACATTGTGCATGGATGCAAAAGTCTGTGGACTAGGGTAAGACCATTGTTGTACTCAGCTGCAAGATAAGCATCATTTCTGTCCATTTCTGAACACACACCTTCAAGTCTATGCTCCTGTAAATTTGAACATGTATGCAGCCTCCAGAATTTAATTTTCCTGCATCTTTTTACTTTTAAGTAAAGGGTGGCCTCAATTAAATTATTATTTAAACCTTTAAAGCCAATCAGAGCGGGCACGCTCTGTTTTGTGTAACTATTTTTAAATCCCTGTAGAACCGGAACCACGTAAGCTAGCGCAATAATTTTTTTTGCATATGAAACTGGAGGAGTTGTACTTACATCTTATGCCATCAGCTTGTCCTCGGTCACAGTTTCCTTCCACATATAGCTTTGAAAGAGTTGCATAAAAAGCGCTTGCAGCAACAAAAACATAATATTCCAGAAACATACTTTGCCGATCCGATCAGCTGTTCATAACACTTCCTACATTGAAATAGACATCAGCAGAAACGATCATATGTCCGCCATTACCTGCCTGAAACCGGAAGTGACGTCATTTTCGCGGAAAATGTAGTTTTTTACTTGTAGGCCTTAGAAGCCTGTACTGGTGTTTTTATAAGTCATGTGTTTGACTTTATGCTTTTCTGAATAGTTTCTGTCATGCTTAGAACTCAAATTGCACTGCTTAAAATAGTTTATTTTGATGCACATGCTGCTTTCTTTGCAAATTTGCATCATAAGATTGTTTTTCATTTTTTTCCTGCAGTATATAAAAATTAGTGTATCTCAAAAATAAAACTATGAAGACACTCAAAATAAATTTCCTGTTGTTGTAAACTATTTTTTGCAACTTTTTTGTATTTAAAGTTTTGAGGGATAAGCCTCTTAAATTTCTCCAAGTAGAAAAAAAACCAAAACAAAAACGATTTTCAATTTTTTTGTAGTTTATTGCACTTTTTTGCAATTTATGTCGTTACTATGGACTTAATGCATACATATTATTAAAATTTGGGCTATAATGGTTGTATTGATGTATAGCAACTTGAAATGCTCCCAAAAATGGCTCCACAGCATGTAAAAATATAATATAAGCTCTGGCGGACTTGGTAGGTCTTAAAGGGTTAACAGCTTTATTTTGGAAGGCAAGCATTTTCTCAATTCATGCAAAAAACCAGTCTCTTGGGATCGCACCCACCCACCAAACTGCCACCTAAGCTGCTACCTAGTCCCCCGCTGCCTGCTCACTTCTCACCAAAAAGGAATTGGATGTTAGCAGGTGTCACTTCTCATGTGAAAAACCCATTAGTAGAAATGAGAGTTTTTCACAACAGACAAGACGTATTTAACGAGTGCACAAAGAGCAACAAAGCCACAGTGATTCAGGGAAGCATGTGAAATAACATTTCATTAAATTATGAGCACAACTCGTCAGTGTCATGATATAAGAAGTCCCCACCAACAACAATGTCTTTGTAATATACATACTTTGATTCAAAATCACCAACTTTGCTGAGATTCTTTTAGACCCCATTCCTACAAAACTGCTCAAAGAAGTCCTGCCATTGATTAATTCTTCGATCTTATATATGATCAACCTGTCTCTAATAATCGGCTATGTACCACAGGCCTTCAAGGTGGCTGCAGTTAAACCTTTACTCAAAAAGCCATCTCTAGACCCAGCAGTCTTAGCTAATTATAGGCCAATCTCCAACCTTCCTTTCATATCAAAAATCCTTGAAAGAGTAGTTGTCAAACAGCTAACAGATCATCTGCAGAGGAATGGTTTATTTGAAGAGTTTCAGTCAGGTTTCAGAGTTCATCACAGCACAGAAACAGCTTTAGTGAAGGTTACAAATGATCTTCTTATGGCCTCTGACAGTGGACTCATCTCTGTGCTTGTCCTTCTTGACCTTAGTGCAGCATTCGATACTGTCGACCATAATATCCTATTAGAGCGATTAGAACATGCTGTAGGTATTACAGGTATTGCACTGCAGTGGTTTGTATCATATCTATCTAATAGACTCCAATTTGTGCATGTAAATGGAGAGTCCTCTTCACACACTGAGGTTAATTATGGAGTTCCACAGGGTTCAGTGCTAGGACCAATTCTGTTTACATTATACATGCTTCCCCTAGGCAGCATCATTAGAAGACATAGCATACATTTTCACTGCTATGCAGATGACACCCAGCTCTATCTGTCCATGAAGCCAGATAACACACACCAATTAGTTAAACTGCAGGAATGTCTTATAGACATAAAGACTTGGATGGCCACTAACTTTCTGCTTCTTAACTCAGATAAAACTGAGGTCATTGTACTCGGCGCTGAAAAGCTTAGAAATATGGTATCTAACCAGATTCTTACTCTGGATGGCATTACCTTGGCCTCCAGTAACACTGTGAGGAACCTTGGAGTCATTTTTGACCAGGATATGTCCTTCAACGCACATATTAAACAAATATGTAAGACTGCGTTCTTCCATTTGCGCAACATCTCTAAAATTAGAAATATCCTGTCTCAGAGTGACGCTGAAAAACTAGTTCATGCATTTATTACTTCCAGGCTGGACTACTGCAATTCATTATTATCAGGATGTCCAAAAAACTCACTGAAAAGCCTTCAGTTAATCCAAAATGCTGCAGCAAGAGTACTGACAGGGACTAGAAAGAGAGAGCATATTTCTCCTGTTTTGGCTTCCCTTCATTGGCTTCCTGTTAAATCCAGAATTGAATTCAAAATCCTTCTCCTCACATACAAGGTCTTAAATAATCAGGCCCCATCTTATCTTAATGACCTTGTAGTACCATATCACCCTATTAGAGCACTTCGCTCCCGCTCTGCAGGCCTACTTGTTGTTCCTAGAGTATTTAAAAGTAGAATGGGAGGGAGAGCCTTCAGTTTTCAGGCCCCTCTTCTGTGGAACCAGCTTCCAGTTTGGATTCGGGAGACAGACACTATCTCTACTTTTAAGATTAGGCTTCAAACTTTCCTTTTTGCTAAAGCATATAGTTAGGGCTGGACCAGGTGACCCTGAATCCTCCCTTAGTTATGCTGCAATAGATGTAGGCTGCCGGGGGATTCCCATGATGCATTGAGTTTTTCCTTTCCAGTCACCTTTCTCACTCACTATGTGTTAATAGACCTCTCTGTATTGAATCGTATCTGTTATTAATCTCTGTCTCTCTTCCACAGCATGTCTTTTATCCTGTCTTCCTTCTCTCACCCCAACCAATCACAGCAGATGGCCGCCCCTCCCTGAGCCTGGTTCTGCCGGAGGTTTCTTCCTGTTAAAAGGGAGTTTTTCCTTCCCACTGTCGCCAAAGTGCTTGCTCATAGGGGGTCATATGATTGTTGGGCTTTTCTCTGTATCTATGAAGCGCCTTGAGGCGACATTTGTTGTGATTTGGCGCTATATAAATAAAATTGAATTGAATTGAGTTAGATTAAATTAATTCTGTTGTAGTTCTGCAATAAAATGTGCTATAGGCTCATATGTTAGTCATTAGCTTTGAAATACTCTTTCAAAATCTCCTTTAGCCTATGTGACACCTGTAATGTTTTCCATCTCGGGAGTTTACACCTCCAGGAGGAATTGCATTATCTCTGACCCTGTAGCTGCTATTTTGCAGTCTCTAGTCTGGTGGCAGCATCGGGTCAAGCTCCACACCTCTGCCGCTGGCCTCTTTCTTTGCTGTTGCCAATTTCCAACACAGTGCTCCAAAAGTACTGCATGATAACATTGCTGACAATGCCCAGTCAGCAGCTGCACCATAGGATGCTGTCATTTAAAGTGGTGACACTGACCTGGGGTTTGATAGATGGATGCAATTATTACCAACACTTCCCTACCAGCACCATGTCACCACACCAGTGCTCGCTGCAGGCCCAACTCTGCTGTATTTTGTGAAGAGCAAAAACCAACTATGCCCACTGTGCAACATTTGTTGCAATTTGTGTAAATGAGTGACAATTGTATTTAGTTACTTTAAAAGCAGCTCATCTTTAAGTATAACCCCATTAGGTTTATTAACTGTACATAGTATTTTGTAACGTTCTTTTAAAAATGATGTTCTATGATACTTATAATTGTCATTTTATGAGTATAAGTAACAGCAAAAACCACAAATAAAATCAAATGTGACTACAGTGTCAGCATCGAGTAAATGTCAAGAAGAGCAAAAGGATGAAAAATTCACCTAATTGTCTTAACCACATATCCGAGTCAGGTAGCTTTGGGGCTGGAGCTTATCCCAGCTGTCACGGGGCAAGAGTAGAGACAACACTCTGGGCATGTTGCCATTTTATCGCAGGACTAACACTGAGAAACAACCAACTGCACACTATCACATTTGGACCTACGGCTAATTTACAATCACTAGGATTAGAGTAACGGGAATGTCTTTGGACTGTGGGTGAATACCTGGAAGCCCCAGCAAATCAGGACGATACACTCAGGAACTTTGTTCCTGTGAATTGACTGTGGTAACCCTTGCATTAACATTCTCCATAAATTGGCAGGACAAATACGTACTATTTCATATTTATAATTAAAGCGATTTTTTGATCTCAAATCGGGCTCCGGCCCTGCCAACCAGATCTCACCATCCTGTGCTCTTGTGGCAGATTATTTTTCTGGATGGGCTGATGTATACATCAAGTTACTTTACTTTAAATTTATAATAGTTTGTTAGTTTTTAGTCTCTCACCCCAACCAATCACAGCAGATGGCCCCGCCCCTCCCTGAGCCTGGTTCTGCTGGAGATTTCTTCCTGTTAAAAGGGAGTTTTTCCTTCCCACTGTCGCCAAAGTGCTTGCTCATAGGGGGTCATATGATTGTTGGGTTTTTCTCTGTATCTATGAAGCACCTTGAGGCGACTTTTGTTGTGATTTGGCGCTATATAAATAAAATTGAATTGAATTGAATTGAATAGTTTTTACTATCAAGGATTTACTTTGCTGCATTTACTGCAGAAAAATAACAGACACCCAATACAAAAATAGGCAGATTTGAAATGTGACCTGAGCATGAAAACAACACAGCAGCATAATGTGCTATCAGTTAATTGACTCAATTAACAATCAACCCCACTGGGGAAGAGCTACAAAATAAGATTAATACCAATAACCATAATAGTCATTTTAAAAAATGTGTTTACATGTTTCAAATTAATTAAAAGTCTTATTACCGCTCTTCTGTCTAATTTTTCTTCCCAGGTCATTTTGCTGTAATACTTGGTCAGAAATTATAGCCAAGGAGCCCATTTGCCTATACCCAAGGTGCATGTTAGTAAAGCAAAACCCACCACGACCTGATACAACTGAACTGAACAGTTTGAGTCCACGGACAGGTGGAATGGATCCAAGAAGGCGGATCACTGTTGACTGCAGATGAAGACTGAGGATTTGTGTGCTTTTCTTCTCCTGTGCAACATGTTCAGAAAGGTCCCAGTCCTTAAGTTTAAAGGGAGCTAACAGCATATCTAATCATTTCATTCATAAAATATCAGGTTGTGGCAGTGAACTGAGGTTTTTGCTCAGCTGGAGGAGGAACGATGTTTCTCAGATTTTAGCAGTAGCATCTAAACCTGGAGCCACAGACAAGGTAGCCACGGGAGGCTGTTCAGCAAGAGGAAGAACAAACCAGAGATGGTGTTTAGAGTGTACTTACCCACAGTGGGCAGGCAGTTTGGTAAACATTTGTGTTCATGAGGATAGAAGACTTTTGCCCACTTAACTGTTTGTTTGATGATTGAACCCATACAGTCATACTGCATTTGACTCATAGAATATGTATATAAATATATATATAAATAACAATGAAATACTTTCTGGGTCTGAAAGGTGAAATCATTGTAAAACTAATGTTAAGCTAAGATGAAGATGTGCTTTAGAGGAGGCCTATCTTGCGATTGACAAGTTACTACTATTCCCTAACACAGACCTTCCCAAAGTGTGGGGCCCGCCCCCTAGGGGGGGCGCAGAGCCATTGCAGGGGGGGCACGGCATGAAAAGGGAAAAAACAAAACAACGCTTGGACACTGCTAGCACGGGGCGCCTACACAAACGCAAAGCAGGAGATGAAGCATCGCTGAATATGTTTCCAAACCGACTTCATTCTAAGCCAAAGACTAGAAAATATGGTGAAGCAAATCTGCCCTTTGGTTTCACCTGCACAAGTGCCAAGGTAGGTCTCCCTGCAGGATTGGTTTTCCCTGCATCGGGAGCAGCGCTGGGCTCTCCAAATCACGGACAAACAGGATCCCACATTCTTGATTTTTAGTTCACAAACACTTGTTGTAATGACTAACTACTCCTGACATTTTGGAGATGTTAGCTCTTTATACAGTAAAGTTACAGAAGGATACAAATAATATCAGGCTGATCCTGCCACAATTTGTCCCCCCTGACTAAATCACGGACAAACAGGATCCCACAGCTGTTTATGTTTTTAAGCCCATTTTGCACAAATGTATTGATAACAATGTTATTACACAGGAAAAAAAAACAACTACATGTAAAATAATCACACCGTGACGCCTCTGCCTTTGTAAATAGAGGGACAGTAACTGCGTGTGTAAATGTAAGCATGTAAAACCTGCAGATAGAGACAAAATAATCTCTATCTAATCTGACTATCTGCCATTCTGCAATTCATCTCCTGTAAACAATAACGTGGCGCACAGCGTGACGTGGAAAAAGGCACATGCCTTTAAGGTTGCGTGATGAACTCTTACGTGTGGACGAAACAGCTGCGCTTTCAAAATCACCCGTGTACGTGCGGACGCAGCGTAAAAGAGTTAGTAGTTTATTTTCTTACTACCTGCAGATTATTTGTATTTGCTTAATTGTTTACTAAATGTTCGAGGTGTGAAATAAACTGCAATGGAGCAAAATATGTGTGTGTGTGGAGGACGTGTTTGTGTACGCACGCAAGAGAGAGAGAGAGGGGGCAATATTTTTCTTGTAAAACAAAGGGGGGCCCAGCAAAAAAAGTTTGGGAACCACTGCCCTAACATAACACAGCATAACACAGACTGGTGCATCCTGACTTCTATACTTCAACTATGTGTGCATCTGTGGTATACTCACAAATACTCATCCCAACAATCATTTATCCAAGCTGTTTTAAAGTTGACGTAGCTATTGCTGGGGACTGAAGAAGTGCAGCATATCGTTAGAATAGAATAGAATAGAATAGGATAGAATAGAATAAAAAGCCTTTATCGTCACTATATAGATGTACAATGAGATACACACGTTTGCACTGAATAGGAGATGCTCTGTGTGTGTGTGTGTGTGTGTGTGTGTGTGTGTGTGTGTGTGTGTGTGTGTGTGTGTGTGTGTGTGTGTGTGTGTGCGCGCGCACGCGCGCGCGGGGGGGTGCGGGACAGCCAATGACCTTCTGTGCTGCCTTGACTACACTCTAAAGTCTCTCTCTGTCCGTCTTAGTCTAACTGCTGCACCATACTGTGATGCAGTGATGGAGTTCAGTTTGTACTCCAACCTGCTGCAGCCGCTGTTGGACCTTCTTGATGACCACTGTGGTGTTGTCTGTCCAGGAGATGTCAGCAGAGATGAGGACACCAAGAAAACGGAAGGTGTGGACCCTCTCCACTCACTCCCTGTTTATGTATAGGGGGCTAAGTCAGTGCTGTGCCTCCTGAAGTCGACAATGACCTCTTTGGTTTTCTTAGTGTTCAGTGCCAGGTTGTTTTCTGCCACGCTGCCTGCTTCAGGACTTCCTCTCTGTAGGCTGCCTCGTCTCCCTTTCAGATGAGTCCAACTACTATGTTGTCATCAGCAAACTTGATGATGAGATTGTTGTTGGTTGAACTGCAGTCATGGGTATAGAGAGAATACAGGAGGGAGCTCAGAATGTAATAATAATAATAATAATAATAACTTTATTTATAAAGCGCTTTCAAGTGCTGTACAACTATTTGAAACTAAAAAGATGAAAAAAATAAAATAAAAAAAAATAAAAGCGATACATAGCAATACAGGTAAAAGACACAATACAAGTTAAAACAGTAAAAATTTAAAAACTAAAAGCCATAGACTTGTAAGATAAGATAAGATGTGTCTTCAGCTTAGTTTTAAAAACCTCCACAGAGCAGCCTGCCTAACATCTTGAGGGAGGTTGTTCCACAGAAACGGGGCACGAAAAGAAAAAGCTCTCCAATTGTCTTTTTTCTGGCTCTAGGAACCTTTAGAAGGTCAGAGTCCTGAGATCGGAGAGCACGGGATGGAACGTAAAGGTGTAAAAGGTCGGAGAGGTATGAAGGTGCCAGTCCGTTTAAAGCCTTGTAGGTGAGCAGCAGGACCTTAAAATCTGCTCGAACCTGACAAGGTAGCCAATAAAGAGATCTCAGTACAGGGCTAATGTGCTCAAATTTCCCAGTTCTTGTTAAAATGAGAGCAGCTGCATTTTGCACCATCTGCAGACCTCTAAAACTTTTCTTTGGTAGCCCAGAAATGTTGCCCTGTGGGGAGCTGGTGCTCAGTGTGCGAGTGGAGGAGAGACGAGGGCTGAGTCTTACAGTCTGGGGGCGGTTTATAAGAAAGTTGTCGGGATACTGGTTCACACATGCTAGCTGAAAGTTGTGCTTGGTTGCCATTGTTCCCGCTACAGTGATCTGCTACCTACTACACTCTGTATGAACAGGGCTATAAACCTAAACCTGATTCAAGCTTTAACCTTAAAACTAAATTTGAACCCTCAAAGAAACCATTGACGAAGTGTGGAAAAGTCCCAACTTTGACAACATTCTTATTACTCTGATGTTCCAGGGTCCAGGTGGACATGTTTTAATTTCTTTATTGTTTTAATTTATTTTATTTCTTTATTTTATTGCTTGGGCTTATTTTTATTTGATTTGAATTACTTGCGTGCTTCTCATTCACTCATTGGAGGAACAGTACCTCTACAGACAGCTGCAACCTACTGTTTGCCTATTTGAACTGGGACACACACACAGGATAGCTCCTACAGGTGTCCTCTTTTATAGTAACTGTGTGTAGAACATAAAGGACGAGACACACACAGAATGAGTGTATAGCTGTTCTCTTTTCTACTAACACAGCGACAAAGAAGGAATAGAGGTGAAATATAGCAATATATGCATTTTATACACACACACACAAGGGAGACTATTTTTTTGTTTGTTTGTTTGTTTTAGTTTAGCTCTGGCCTACCTTTAAACTTCAGATTAATTTAACAGTGTGAAAATGAATTGGTCTCCCACAACACTTAGCCACTCTGTAATGAAAAAGCTTCCAAACTTGGAGCGGGCATTGCAAATGAAATTATTCCATCTATGACTCCTTAATATTGCGGGGAGCTTCGGAAACTTAAGTACTCTTGCCAGTAGGCCTGGCCAGTGATTAGGATGCATGATATCTATCTTCCTGCTATATTATTCATCCTCTGACATCCTAAAAATTGCCGCAAAAGCTGAAATCTGAGAATAACAGCACAGCGAGGCGCGCTGGGATGACTCCTGTCACCCACACGACTGCCTGAAATAGTATGAAGGTAGAATCTGGGAGGAAGAGACAAAATATTGTGAAACAGCTTGATACATTGGCTATTTGATCATTTTTCAATTTAGCATCAATTACATTACAAAATCTTTTTTTCATAACACCATTAACTCAGCTCAGCACAGTATTGAGGTAATTCCAGTAACTCTGAAAGAGAGATGTGAGGATACAGACAAGGGGAAAATCCAAAATCCAAAATGTTTAACCAACAACTTGACGTCACACATAAGTTGGTGGTGAACAAACAAAACAGGCAAAAAACCAAAAGGGAAGGAAAAAATAAGGAAAATTTGGAGACCACAAGGAGGATGGGGAGAGATACCGGAGAGGTGGAGGAAGATCTCAGCCTGGGCGTCTATTGTCTTGTGTAGTCTGGAAGATGAGTGGATGATGGGGTGGGTGCAGTTTTCTCTGTGGTGGGGTCGGGTGGGCTGTCCCGGGCTCTGTGGGGCCGGCTGGCGCTGCTGAACTGGGCCCCGGTCCAGATGGGCCTGGGCCCCCTTTCCCTGGTGGGTTGTGGAGCATGGGGGTGCCTACTGGGGTCAGCGGGGGAGCTGGCCTCAGGGAGGGGTCACTTGCCCCTTCCTTCCTTCCCTTCCCATCTCCAGCTGTCTCCCTCTTCGTGCTCCACCACAATCACCCACACATGCAGGGCCTTGGGGTAAAGGTGTGTCACCAGGGTGCAGGGGAGGCACCCCCCCTCTTTCCCCTTCTGGCTGCCTCTGCCTCAATTTTATCTCACAACTTAGACATTCCCATTACTCACACTCTCATAACACATACATATAGGATCTTGGGGGTGGGCACGCTACACGTCATCAAGAAGACCATCAGGGTGTACAACCTCACCCCTGGCGTCGTTGCCCACCTCTCAATTTTAAATACACGTAGACATTGAGGGCTAGCAGGAGGGGCTGTGCGCTTACCTGCTGCTCTCTGGCAGGTAGCTCCATGCCCTCCTGGGTTTTAAATGCACCTTAGAACACACATGCATCAACACTACATATGAGCGGGCGGAGCGAGGTTTGGAGTCTTCTCACACCCCCGTTCTCTGTTGCCTGCTGGAGCGGGGGGACTGGGAGGAGGAGTTGGCCGTCCGACTGGGGTCTGGAGTGTGGGATCTCCCTGCTGCTGCGGAGTCGGGGCGGTCTGCTTCTCCCCACCACAGGGAAAAGGGTAACACCACCTGGGTCTGGGTGCAGTTTCCCCCTCCAGGGGCAAGGGTACCTAGACCCGGTTCTTAGAGTACGCTTGGGGAGTGTGATTGTGTGTACAGCGTCTCTTTATGTCTGTCTCCACGTTGGGTGAGTGTTGAGTAAGTGCATATGAGAGCATGAGGGTAGGAATGGATGTTTGTATCTGTGTGTACCTGTTTGTCTGTGTCTATATGTCAGGTTGGGTATCAGACGCCACCTCTCTGGGGACATCTCAGGCCCTCCAAGGTATGGAGGCCTATCTCCCCCCACCACTCCCCCTGCCAGTGGCAGACGCCCTCAGACATCGCTGCGTTGGTGGTTCTTTGTGTCTGGGGATGGGCGTCCAGGTACACACCGGTTCACTCCTTGGTGGCTGCTTGTCGGGGCCTGGAGCCTGGGGTTCGCTCGGGCCACTTCGGGGGTGGGTTGCCCTCGGCCTCTCGGCCTGGGGCTCGGTCACTTTGGCACAGCTGGCTGCCGGCGGAGCACACGGGCACGTCACTGCAACCCCCCCTGGCTTCTGCTCCGCGGCTGCCCCTCTGTTGGTCTTCCTTGGTACCTTGTCCTCTGAGGGCCTCTGGATGTCTGGAGTCTTGATCTCCTCCATACCTGCTTCATGCCCTGGAGGACGGGGCCCTCTAGCAGATCATTACATGAAGGAACCTTTTAAAAACAAGCGTGTCCATGCTCACAGGTGTACACACGGGTGCTCACACACACAAACTACACCCTTTTTGGCTCCAACCTCAAAGCACACTGTGCTGTCGATCATACGTGCTGCACAATAATGTTTAATATTTATCGTGATGTTGTTTATTCTATTGCTCTCTTTCTTTGCTTGTTTTCCTCTTTATTCTTTCTCAACAGGTGATCCAGGTGATTGATAGATGTATTTTTTGTCTGTTTGTTTTGTTGGTTTTTGCCCCTTATCACCGTCCCTCTTCCCCGCTCTTTTTCTTTCCCTCTTTCTTTCTCCCTTTTCTTTTCCCCATTCATGTCTGTCCCGTGTTCAGCAAACGAAAATAAAATAAACAATAAAAGGTGAATCAAATGGACCATTACGGCAAGGCTGGGATGGTCCGTTGGGCATCTTCCTTCGCCTTTAGACAACAATTCTGATGCAAAAGAACCAAACGGGACAGGCAACCCCCCCCCCCCTCCCCCCCCAAAAAAAACCAAAAAAAACCCCAAAAAAACAGCACCATTAACACATAAGCTTGTGGTGAACAAACAAAACAGGCACAAATCCAAAAGGGATGGAAAAAATAATGAAAATTTGGAGACCACAAGGAACGCTAACAAACTGCTGGAAAGCCTGACTACAAGTACAAACACGAGTTGCAGCGGTGTGATTAAACGGAAACCCAAAGACATATGTTCCATCAGCCACTACTCCTTCTCTATCGGACATGCTCCTGCTTCCCGATGTAACTGTCAGCTCAGATTGCCACATCTATCACAGCTGCCCTCTTCTGCTCCTTGTCAGCCATCACTATTTCTGGTTGGCTAGCCACCAGCTGCTTGTCTGTATCGAAGTCGAAGCCTGACAGAATCTCAGCTCTGCTGTTCTTAGCCCGTGTGTCTACTCTGCTCCATGTTGTAACCATCGCTGCTACTATGTGGGGACCTTTTGCTGTCCTTCACATACATGGATCGCTATCACCGAGCATGTCTCTCACACTCTCTTTTTTCCTTTCAGTGTCAGAAACACAGTCAGGCTAAACAGTCATAGAGCTTTCTGTTCCATGTTACTGTCAGGAGGTTAGTTCTGTGACACATTTCACTCTCAGTTATGAGAAATAACTCTAAGGTTTGAGGAAAAATGATTTAATATATGTATTTCTCATCTGTTTCTGTTACAAGACCTCATCTTTCTGTTCCCTGATGGCTAGGATTGGGAAAGCAACTAAGAACTACATATTATTATATTATATGGTTCAAAAAACTATGTTATTATTACTTATTATATATTATTATATTACATGGTAAGGGCTATGGGTAGTGAGACTTCACAGGCCTAAGATAAGCAACACCAATTAAAGTGAGGCAAACTGCAAGTTCTGCTCTGCTCAGCCGTAAGAAACACTCATTTTTTGTCAAATGAACTGTCAAATTGGAAGCTGAATACTGAGTAAAATGTCCAAAGCTGCAAAAATAACTTGACGGCCAGGAGTAGTAGGTTGTTTATAATACAAGATTTCATTCCCTTTCAGTGTGCTAGGGCCTGAATATGAGATTCCCAACCGTTACCATCACAGAGGCTGTCATCCCAAGGGTGTTTGACTTTGTGAGAAAGCACACTGACAGCCTGTTTCAGGATATTTTGGTCTTCAGCTTCACCACTGAGATTTGGACCAGCAGTGTCTGCCCAGTGACTCTCAACTGCTTCGCTGCACAGTGGCAAGTCAAACTGCAAGCAAAGGAGCGTACACACAGCACTCACACACCACCAAAGCTAGAGTCGCTTTCTTTTCTGGAAGTGGTTTAACTGCATTAATCATATTTTCAAATATAAGTACCAGAAAGCAACCATATTTAAAGTACTATACTGTAGTATATATGTTATGTAGGTAGTAGGGGTGCAACGATACACAAAATTCACAGTTCGGTTCGATACTTTGGTGTCACGGTTCGATATTTTTTCGATACAAAAAATGTTCATGCCTTTTTAATTTGTCATTTATTAAAATTATAAATATATATTTTAACTCAAAAGTACAGTTTTTAAATTTAATGTTGCTGAAACAACAAAGTAATAAAAAATAAATCTATCTGATGGAGAAATCACTCATCTTTGGAAAAGAGAGTTTATTACAGAGAAATGGTTCTTTCCAAAATAAAAGCTATACTATACGCTTCTTCTGGGCTATATTCTCAGCAGCATATTAAACATATCAGGTCCCCATAAGGAGAATCATGTGCTAACGGCTGTCTAAATGACTCGGGTAAAGTTTGTAGTATGCCTGCTTGTTGTTTTTGTCTGCTTCCACTTGTCTTTGCATGAGGATGATGTCGGAGTAAATGTGCAGTCATATTCGTTGTGTGCTGTCAGCGTTAATCTGAAATGACGTTAACGCCACAACACGGCAAATCTCCGTTAACGAGCTACCGCGGATCGCCCCGTGCGTGGGGCTGGACGGCCAACACGTTAACAAGCTAACTGCGCTAACACACTAGTTCCCACCAATGTAATTGAGCATTGCGTGGCACATCCAACATACTGTTTTACTTTAGTCCATGACGCGCTTACCTTCAGGGTCATACGCCACATGAAAACCAAAATAGTCCCAAACGCCAGATCTGAATGAGGGTGGGGGAGGTTCAATTTGCCATGTTACAACAAGAGCTTAGCTTCTGTCTTGCTAGCTTGCGCTGCGCTCAGTGAATCTGCGTTCGACTACTCCGCCTAGGCTGCACTGTCGAGCGCAGATCCACTGAGCGCTCAACACAGACAGCATCGTCAGAAGGAAAGTTGATAAAATAAATTAAAAATGTTGTATTGTTCGATACATATGCGTACCGAACCGAATGCACTGTATCGAACGGTTCAATATCGATACGAGTATTGTTGCACCCCTAGTAGGTAGGTATATAAAGGTAGTGTTAGCGACAAAGTTGAATTGAATTCCACTGCAGTTTACAGCAACCCAAAAATAAAAGTCAGTTCATGTTCTATTTTTGTCTTCTTTCAATCAATACATTCTATCTATCTATTTATCTATAGAAGCAGAGAGAGAGAGGGATTCTACTTTGGTACTGCCTCTTCTGTATTCTGTCTGTGTGCTGAAGTCCACTTATCTTATTCCCATGCTGCATCTTAACCCTCTTTTGCTGCTGTGATGATCCAATTTCCCCACAGGGATCAATAAAGTTTCATCTCTCCTATCTAGGTATCAAGAGGGTTCAGTCATCTTAGCAGCTGTCTCACAATGAAGGACAGAAATTCTCTAAAGGGAACTTTAATATTTGTTTGATCGCTTCAGGTGGGAAGGACAAATGAGATGCACCCCATCTATAAACCACTGCGTCAATTTGATGTGTGAAAGAGCTATTAAACCTCCTTTCAGGAGATTAGACCAGTGGGCTCTGAAACAGTAGCCACTTTCTACCAGTGTAAGAATGCTCAGGTTTTGTTGATATCAGTATGAGAACACGAGTACACGTTGAAG